>NC_135265.1:12075091-12379139 GCF_051311805.1 Agelaius phoeniceus | reverse complement strand
GTAATTGTTTTATTAAGCATTATTTGTTTGCATAGATCAGATTCTGTTATGACTGTGAATGCTCATTAAATCATGCCCGGTGCCACTCTGAGGCAGGGAGTTTCAAAAGTTCATGGCATTGGTATAACTCCAAAGCAGTGACTTAAATGGAAAAGGCTCCCATTGGTTCCCTTGCCATGTTTGTAAACAGTTTTTAGCACTGCCTGTAGACAAAGATGGTTACATTAGCACTAATAATAAGCCTAATTACCTAGTACAGTTAAAAAATAAATTAAAAATGATAGAGAAATATCTCTGACTACTTGTGATAAAGTAATAATTGAAAATCTAGCAAAATATTAACTTTTAGGTACAATACATTGCTCTTGCAAAGCTTTTTTCTTCTTGACTGACCAAATAAAATTTGTCCACAACTTTGTACAGTTTTAACATGGCTGGTGGTGTCTAGAATCATGCTAATTAAAATACAACACTTTCAAATGACATTCAATTGCTCATTGCAGAGAAATCCTGATACCATGCTGCCACACTGTCAGGATTTGACAGTCACAGTATTTATCGGCTCTAAAGAAGAAAATGGGCCCAGGACACAGCAAATAATGCTATCTGTGTCTCTGTATTAATGCTTCTGGGCTGCAAAATAGTCACATATGCTCCCTTGAAATGGATTAGCATGGCTAGGGCACTTGTTAGTCAGCATTAGGAAGGCTGTCATGTGAGTCTAATTTTGTTCAGATTGTAGGAAAACACCAATTTGCCTGTCAAGAGAGAACTTTAAAAATCTGTCAGAGGAAATGGATGAGGAAACGCTATAATGTACACAAAGTACATGTAAAAAGCCAGATCTTGACCTTTTACTCATCTGGGTTTTCTTCAGAGTGTAAGCAAAGGGTACCCAATGGTTTTCACAAGCAGTTAGCAGAAGTACTTTTTCACACAGCTCATGATTTCCTTGTGGAAGCCATGACTGCAGACAACGGCAGATTGTAGAGCGGGATTGTGGAAGGCACTGTGAGTTCATGAGCAATCAAAAAACATATGTGACTAAATGCATCTGGAGAAATATTTTCATATCATTCAGACAAGTCAAATTGTACTGATCACTTCTGTTGTGGATGGGTCATTCCATATCTGCTACTGATGGATATCTTGTGTCTTATTCTCTTAAGTTTTCTGCTCCCTTTCCAACAATAGCATAACTCCTTTTTGTCTGATAGCAGTAGTGAAATGCAGTTAAAAACTTGTCACATGCACTCTTCTACCCTCTCCTACGAATTCCTTTTCCCACTACCAAGTGAAAATACTTTCAGGAGCTGTTGTAGCTGTTGTTCCCAAGCTGTGAATGAAGTCTCTCAGATGAAGTATAAGTTTATTAATGGGGAAGGGCACTGTGTCTCCCTGGTTATGTGATGGGGTCACTTCTGGCTTCAGGTTGGAGTGAAGTTGCTCTGATCAGGCTTATCTGCAAAAACCCATTCTCCAAAGTCTCTCTTACTGTCACCCACAGAAGTAGGTATAGGATGAGCTAGGATATGAGGCTCAATATCTTTGACAGTGCTTTCTCTCCTTGCTGTGTGTTAGCAAGACAGATCTAGAAAGCCACAGCTAGAGAAATGTGGTGGTTTGACAGGAAATATGTTTTCTGGGATGCTGTGGTCAGGCCAATGGGTGCTCAGATTTTAATATTGGCACCTAATGTGGCCATTGGGACATTGGGTCCGCCTCTGAGCACACGGGGTTAAAGCAGGGCTCTCCCCTGGGAGGCTCTCTTGGGTTCCGGTCAGGGAAAGGTTCAGAGCTGCCCTGCCCGGCTGCGGGCTGGGCGGGGCAGGGGCAGCCATGGGGCCAGGTGAGGTAGGCCCAGGGGCGGCCATGGGGCCAGGTGAGGTAGGCCCAGGGGCAGCCATGGGGCCGGGTGAGGTAGGCCCAGGGGCGGCCATGGGGCCAGGTGAGGTAGGCCCGGGGGCAGCCATGCGGCCGGGTGAGGTAGGCCCGGGGGCAGCCATGCAGCCGGGTGAGGTAGGCCCAGGGGCAGCCATGGGGCCAGGTGAGGTAGGCCCAGGGGCGGCCATGGGGCCGGGTGAGGTAGGCCGGGCCTGGACAGAAGGGAGGTGAAGGCCCCTGCAGGATGGAAGGGTGGAGGAGCACTGAGAGGCATCAGGCAGCCACCCTGCCCTGCCCCAGGAGAGACAGAGAGAGAGCCTGTGCCTGTGCTTGTGCCACCTTGAAATTCAATAGTGCCCGGCCGAGAAGGAGAAGTGGGGGGGCGGCGAGAAGGTGCCCGGCAGGGCAGCCGTGGGAGTTCTGGACAGACAGAGCCTCAGATTTTTAACCCTTTTCTTGGATGATGGAAACCTTACAAATGCTAATCCTTCTGGAGCTGAATGAGAAGAGAGATAGAGATGAGATAAGAGGAAATGGGCCACGAGAGAAATAGAGAAGAACTCAGGTGGAAGAGATGATGGAGTAGCTTATGCTGGACTCTTTTCATGTAGCCATGGACAGAGCCATGTTTCCTGGTGATACAAGGACTGCATTCTAGGGGGAGGCAATGCCTCATTTCCAAGAGGGTTTGGTGTGAGTACCCCTCGACCCCAGGGGGTGAAAAATATGGGGGGGGACAGATGTCCCAAAGTTGAGACTGTGCCTTTTTGGAGTGGGACAAAGCATCCTTAAAAGTCGACCCTAGAAGCAGCTCTGGTCCGTGTTCAGTGGTGAGAGCACTGGACATGAAAGGAAGAGGTCACCATTGGCACAAGAAGGACTCCTTCTCCTCTTGATGAACTGAGGATTGAGTGTTCTGAAGGGCGATGCCAGACCGAGAGTTGATGATTTGGGGGATGTATTGTACTGGGAATTTGGTGGGGAGGAGGAGGAGATGTATTTGTGAAGTTTTCATTTTCCTTGCATGTTTCTTTTTTCCCCCTTTCCCTTGTAGTTTAGTTAATTTTTTTTTTTCCTGAGTGGGAGCCTGCTTTGCTTATTCCTGGTCACATCTCACAGCAGAAACCAGGAGAGAGTATTCTCATGGAGGCACTGGCATTGTGTGTCAAACCATGACAAGAAACTTTGATTTTAAGGATGTTTAAATAATTTTAAGGATGTTTAAAACACGTTCATTAAGAAGTTTCCCATCTTTTGAGATTTTTTTTTCTGATTTCTGGTCTACTTTCCTTTAACTGACAGATTTTTCTCCCTTTCCCTAGTGGTTTTTCATTCACAAACAGAAAAGTTCTTCGTGCTCATCATCTAGCCTAGAAAGGTTTGAGAACTGGGCCTGTACAAACCTCATGAAGTGCAACAAGGCCAGGTGAAAGGTCCTGCACCTGGGCCAAGACAATCCTGAGCACAAACACATGCTGGGCAGAGAATGGATTGAGACTACACCTAGAGAGAGAAACACTTGAGGATGTTTGTGGATGAAAAGATCGATATTGATGTGGCAGTGTGCGCTTGCAGCCCAGAAAGCCAAACGTGTCCTGGGCTGCATCAAACTCACTGTGGGCAGCAGGGTGAGGGAGGTGATCCTGCCCCTCTGTTCTGCTCTTGTGGGACCCCACCTGGAGTGCTGCATCCAGCTTTGGAGCCCCCAACACAAGAAACATGTGAACCTGTTGGAAAAATCCAGAGGGTGGGTGAGGAAGCTGATCCGAGGGTTGGAGCACCTCTCCTGTGAACACAGACTGAGGAAACTGGGGCTGTTCAGCTTGGAGAAGAGAAGGCTCCAGGGAGTTCTTAAAACAGCTTCCAATGCCTAAAGGGGGCTTACAGGAGAGCTGGAGGGGAACTTTTCACAAGGACACCTTGTGCTGGGACAAGGCTTTAAGCTGCAAAAGGTCATGTTTGAATTAAATACAAGGGAGGTATTCTTTCTTGTGAGGGTAATGAAACACTGGAACAAGTTGCACAGAGAGGTTATGGACTCCCCATGCCTCAAGGTGCTCAAGACCAGGATAGATGGGCTTTAAACAACATGGTTTAGTGGAAAGTTTCCTGCCCATGGCATGGTGGTTAGAACAAGATAATTTTTAAGGTCCCTTCCAACACAAAGGGATATCCTGTGTAGTGACTGTGGACATCTTGGAGGTGTACTGAAGAGATTCAATCTATTGCAGTACCGTTTCATTTCAGCAGTCCTGCTAAGGATCTTTCATGATGTGGTGCAGGATGGGCTCAATGTTGAACTGTCACAAGTACATAGAACTATGAGTGTAAATAAAGATGCTTCACAATGTTGGAAAACTTAAAAAAAATGGCATTAAACTGATGCTGCTGCATTGAGTGGGATGGACAAGTAAAGAAAATATTTGAAAAAAGATACCCTTTTACCTGCAGGCTTTTTTCTCTTTCTGGGCTCATGTTTTGTGTCACCACAGTTTCTGTCAGTGGGTTCTCTATCAGTCTATCAATCAGGGTGAGACTGATATGCTGGACCAAATACTTTTCAGGAGTTTCTCTACTTAATGAGATACCCAAGACCAGTCAGACACCTGGGTTCTTCACTGGTGTCCTAGCTATCTTAAAATGGTGTGGAAACTAGAAAACAGCCCTCTGGGAAATGCTGAGATGAAAATAGAGCTATGGAGCCCTTCAGGCTAATTTCTGCTGGGGCTTAGTACTCAGTACAAGAAAATTCTGCATAAAAAATGAATAAATACTCTTGAGGAAAAATAGCTCACTTAAACCAAGAGCCATAGCACTTCTGAAATAAAAGCATGCTGATAAAGTGATGTTGCATTTCCTAGGGGTTCAAATGAATAACCAGTCAATCAATCATGACTGGTTGTTTTCTCAATTTCTAATGTATCTGACTTGAGTTCTTTACCCACAGAATACAATTTTCTATTTCTCTGTCTGATCCAATAACATCTTGTGTGATAGATGCATATTCTGCTTGGATAAAATTAAGGGGCGGGGGGGAGAGAATTGCAGGAAGATATTTGAAATAAATTTTTAATAAAACGTAGGAACCAGGACTATTCTGGCTAATTTCATAGTGACAGCTTTGTCAAAGAATTAAAGTCTAATAGTTTTAAAGGACACACTAGGAACCTTAAACTCTTGAGTCTGCACTGACCCACTTTATAGTCTTGGATTTGTCATTCATTTTCCTTTGGCTTCACCATCATTCAGCAAACTAGCTCTGTAAATGCATGAATGTAAACCTGTTCTTTTACTCCATTTGGATTTTTTAAGGGTTTTGTCTGGCTTAGTTTTTTCTTTGATGGGATGCATACTGGGATTACATATTCTTGGTAGAAAAAAGTGGATTTTTTGGGGGGAATATTATGACTGAACTATTTTTCCAGTGTACTGAAAGCCGAAGTTTCTTGAACATTTTTAATTTCTCTGCCTCCCCTGTCTCCCTGATTTTTGTGAAAATATTGTGGACATTTTTACTGTCTAAATACTTCTATGTGGTATGGCCTTCATTAACTCCTTTATAACTTGTTACCTATTATGAATTTTGCTTTCATTTGTTCTTTTGGTTTTCATGGTATCTCATCACTCCCCAACTGTCTCTACTCCTTTGATCTGCATACTATGACTAGGGATGTGACAACTATAGCTTAATGGAAATGTAACACTCTAGAATGTGTCTCTCCTAATGGTCTGCCTGAATTTTGGTCTCTTTCCAGACCAGAGAAGATCTTTTGTATTCTTTCAATGCATTTCTTTTTTCTCATGCAAAGGTCCAACAGTTCCATTTCCTGCTCCTGAAAACACTTTCCAATGTACCCTGCTGCTACTTCTTATTTATAGAATATCTTCAGTCACTCCTGTTTAACTTCTATTAAACTAATGTAGAAAACCCAGTGTGTTTTCTCTCAAGTCAGTAGAATTTCCAGTCTCACATTTTTGAATATCCAGAGTCTGTCTGTAGCATTAAATCTTACCTTGAAATCTGGAAAACAGGAGATGATACCTACCCTAATCTTCCTTTTTTATTCTCATGGAGTTCTCTCCAGCAAACCTCTCTAGACAGTCCATTATCCAGGAACTCCCTATGCAAGAATATTGCACACACAAAATTGTAAATCACACTGGCAGCTTCTGCTTGCTTTTTTTTCTTTGCTGGAGCCTATCTAAAATAAGACCATTGAAATCAAATATGTCATTTACTAACTTGAAATAAAAGAATGTAGCTTCAGAAAATTCAGACACCTTTGTAACAAGTGTATGATATGACCCAACCAAAATAAACATGTCACACCCAGTCGTTTTTTTCCCTCCATCTTTTTTTTTTTTTTTCCAGATGTGGATTATGTGGCTGTTATTTGGCTGCAATATCAGTCTCAGAAGCCTCAGCTTTTTATCAATCAGGAAAATATGTGATATCTTTTTCTCTAGGATTGGGCAGTCACTTTTTTCCATGGTGTGAAATATTCTACAGTCCTTTTATTCTGGTCTGGTTAAAATCTGTCCTTTTCTAACAACACTCTGCTTTGTCTGTACTCCTACTCAGAGGTATTTCACTAGCTTATCTCCTTTTATTATTGTTTAAGGGGAGAAAGTGTTTCCAATTCCCAGCTGATAAAATAAGAAGTGAATGACAGCAACCTAAAATTTTATGAAAAAATCTGTTTTTTAAATTTAAATGTAGCTGGCATCACTTATCTTCATATAGCTTCTGCCTATGTGGAAAAATCTCTCTTTTTATAACAGCTTGTCAGCTGAATAATAGAATGGGGGGAGCCAACTTGAAAGACATGGCTGATTGGTGCAATTGAAAGGGGCTTTACAATTAGAGTTCTGGCAGAACACAAAAAAGAAATTGTCTGGCCATGAAGAACGGAGCCTACTTTAGAATTCCCTTTTCTCAGCCAGATAGCATGCATCACTGTTCATGCATTCTCTTGACATTGAATAGAGGACTTCAGAACTACCACCCCAAATTATCCCTTACTGTTTGGTTCTATTTGTGATATTTGTTTGGGGGAGGAAAAAAAAAGTCTCTATTACTGACTGTAATGGCATGTGGCTAAATTCCATTCCATTTATGCACTTAATCTCTTAAGCTTGTTTCCCCTCCTCCCCCCACCCCCCGATATTGCAACACACATTTTACTTTGATTAACTCTTTTTAGATTAAGGGGGAAAAAACCAAGATTCTTCTTACTCTCATCTCCTGTCCCTTCCCTTCATTTTACTTCCTTTTCTTTCTCTCCTTCCTCTTCCTCCCCTCCCCCCAATGGTTGTGTATATGAATTAAAAGAGGAAGGAAGCCCTTGCAGGTGTGTTTTGGATTACAGTGATAGAACAATAGGACAACCTTCAATTAACTCCATACCTATTCACAGGGAATATTTGCTCCCTTGTCTCCAGCATTATTTAATATTTGAAACCGTCTCCATCTACACAATGTACCTGGTGACGAGAACAGGTTTTCAATTCCATTTCAACTCTTCTATGCCACTCAATAGTGTGCCAGTTTTTTTTTATTTATTCTTAAATAATGATGCATATGAGTGTCTCTAGGCACAAAGGAATAACAGAATACACACAACAGTGAAGTATCTTTCACTGCTTTGAAGACAGTAGTGGGGGAGGGAGGGTAGATGTTAGTAGTGGCATGCATTTGACTCCTTCCTACATGTAAAATCAACATGCTAAATATTTATTTTATATTTCCATGAATCTTACAGATTTAAAAGCACCCCTGTCAAGGTAGCTTTCATAATTTGTACACTATATGTTTTAAATTTCTGTTATATATAACAGCCACTGAAAGCTTAACAGTGACATTTCTTTCTGACTGAAATACTTGCTGTTTGTAGCTACAGAGCTGCTCAATAGGGCTATTTTTATCCTTTCTTTTAAAGAAGTACAGGAGAATGTGAAGTTCACAAATCCAGGCAGTAGATGAAGAAGGGGAAGGGAAGAGTCAGCCTCAGTTCTGTTCTTCTCTGTTTACCATAATCAAACCTGTTTTATTCAGAAAATTCATATTCCAATATTGGATTGGATTGTTTGGTTGTTTATTTAAGGAGCAAAATCATGGATTATCTTGGCAAAAATCAGTGATTTTTTTGAAGGAAATATCACAGATCTATGAACAACATCTATATTTGGGGCAAAGGGAAAAATATTTAAAGATTGGGGGATGGGGGGGAAAGAAGGTGATGAAAAAGAAAAAATTTCACATGAGAGAAAGTGAGTACATTTTTTTAAACAGTTCTCATGAATTCTCATGACTTGCTGCAGCCCTTTAAGAGAGTGTGAGATGGCTGGAATTGTTGGCTACATTCCCTGATCCTAACATTTCCTATGCAGCAAAGATTTGAGAGAGGTTTACCAGTACTTGAATATTCAGATTATGCTATGGATCTTTTGTGGAAAGCCTTAAAGCTTTAACATCAGTTGAGGACAAGTCTGCATTTTGAATTGTGGCAACAATCAGACAGATTCATCTTTTACAGTTTTGAACTAGGGACAACATGATTTATCTGACAAGAGCCTCACAGAGAAAAGTATCTTATTATGCATGCGACTTAGCCTTGCTCCAGTGTCATGTTGAAGGCTTTCCCAATAAACATGGCTATATATGAGTTAATAAATGAGAGGAAAAAAAAAAGTAATTTCAACTGGGAAGACAAAGGTGACACAAGTATTTGCTACACAGCTTATTCTGTTGCCTCAGGTCCCGGTGTGGCTCACCTGAGGTAACCTGCAGGGTCATCTATTCTTGTATAGGCTTTGGTTTTACTTTTCTTTCACAATAGATGAAGTCAGTCTGAGACCAACTTCTAGGCCAGCTAAAAAGATGTAACTTTAATTACCTGGTGGCAGCATTCTTTACTGTGTCAGCTTTATGTTTGTTGAACCCAAAATAGCTCAGTACCAGACTTTCAAAAGTTTGATCCCAGGAGGTTTTCTCTAGGGTCGGGATATTCACTCTTCTCTCCCCCCCTCTGTCTTCCTTGGAATCTAGGTCAGCCCAAAGTGACAGAAAGGCAGGCAACTGGAATTGCTACTCATTTTGCAAACTTGGGCTGGAGTGTGTAATGAAGGATGATTGTGCTACCTGGAGTGAGCAAGGGAATTTATCTCACTGATATGTTATTCTCCTTGGTGCACAGCTCAGATTCCTTTGACTCACTTCAAATTCTGAGTGCTTCCTATTGCTCTGTGCACTATCACTGGGCTGCCTTCACCTTTTCAAGCATGTTTTCTTAATGCAATAGTCTTGTAAAAAAATTATCCCCCATGAAATGGAGAAGCAGGAAGGTACAATAAAAAGTGAAAATCCAAAGGCAAGTCTAAATCTTCATTCAAACTCACCATGAAAGTGACCTTTGCTCTGATCCAGAAGTCTGTGTCTCTTATCTACAAATGGTATTTCTCTGAAGGATGAGGGTGCTGTTTAACTGTATAAAGGTTTTCACTTAACAGTACTACTTTTATGCTAGAGCTCAGAGCAAACTTTAATCCTTCTGCAAAGCTTTAAATCCTTTCCCTCCCATGTAAATGTCTTCACAATTTAAGCTTCCTTCCACAGGCAGAATTCATTTTTTTCTGTTTGTGAATCAGAAATAGTATTTTAGAGACCTTGAGAGGTCAGTTACTCCATTTTCTCTACCAGCTCAAGCTCATCTCCTGACAGTGTCTTCAGGCTTTTAAAAAACATTAAAAAATAAAGATACTGTAGTTTTCTTAAGAAATACATTTATAAAACTATCCTTAAAATTATAAAGTAGGATTGTTATGTTCTTCCAAATCACTGCTGTTGCAGATGACTTCTGTGAGGTGGTACCTCCTCAGCCATGCTCCTCCTGGGTCTGCATATGGGACCTGCAAGAAAGAGACCACCTGTCCTGTTCATCTCCATGGACAAGCCCCTCTGAAGCTTCATTGGGCAGTCAATTATGTGTCAAAGCTGCTAATGTGTTTACTTCTGTCAGTCTGGGCAGAAGCATCAGGCTAAGGCACTTGTTACTTGCTGGTGATGAATGGGAGTATCAGGTACAGAGAATTTGGGCTTTCTCCTACTTGCTAATTTTGTGCCTGACTTCAGCTTAGGAGGTGTTTACATTTTCATCCTTGGAAGGTGAATGAAATAATTCTGTGTCAACAAAAATATTAATTTGGTATACTTATGAGCAGAGGCTTTAGATTTGGGGCAAAGCCTTTTTTTTTTGTGTGTCCACAAATAAACCCACTTTGTTACCATAATGCAAATAACTGTTAGTTATCATCATAATCAAAGGAAGTAAGATTCTTATTTTCTCTGAAATAATTTATGCTTCTGAGTTCCAGGCACAGAGCAGTTTCCAATAAATAATTTAGGTTATTTGTGCATTCTCCAAGTTTTGATCTCCTCTTCACAGATTCCTCTTCAACGTCTTTGTGAAAGTTGTCAGGTTTTCTTATATTAGACTGAGAATGAGTCAGACATTTGATCATATGAGCATTAAGAGAAATGGAAAGAAAGAATGGAAGCTCTCCCTCATTATTTTAATTTCTCACTAAAAACCCCTCTCAATTCTGTTTATATATATAACACAAGTGTTACATCTGGGTGTATTAATACTGATTATAGTCTGAACTGTTTAAGGAATCTTGACCCAAAGTAGAACTTTGTCTGTCATTAATTTGAGTTACTGCCACTTGTGTCAGCACTATTTAAAAGGAATCAATGAAGGTTTCTGAAGAAAAAGCCTTGTCATCTACTCCCAAATGGACTAAATTAATTAAACTGTTGGAGCCAAATCTATGACATGTTTTATATATTGTTACTTTTTATGGATTTGCTGCTGACATTGATTGGATTGAGAGGATGAGCTTTTCTAATAGGACAAAAAGGAGATTTGCTAAGGGTTTTTTCCTTTTTGATTTTAAATGTATTTGTACAAATTGACATTAAGGACATAAACTGTAGGGCTGTCCTAATTAAGTATGTGAAGACTTTCACACCTCCAGAAGATAGGTGGGAGAAGATTTTTTTTTTAAATTTCTTTATTTTTATTTAATATAACCATTCCTAAAACCAAAATGTGTGGAGACAGCTCCTTCAAGAAGTGTGTTAATGTGCTAAGAAACCTACAGGTTTTTGACTGGCAATGTGCTCACAGACACAACTTTTCCTCCTGCAAGGGACTGCAGCAAAAGTGTCTGGGAGAGGAGGAACCATTGATTCTGTAAGTATCACAGTTAATAGAGAGGAAAAATATCCATTAGCTTAAGCTAACCTGCATTGTAAAGCTTTAGGAAGAGATGCACAAAGGTTAGTCAGTGAAGTTAATCTCCCTCGGCTTCTTTCCATAATAAGTAGAGATGAGGTAGCCTGGACTGTTGCCTGGATGAGTTCAAGCCAGGCTCACTCCCTGAACCCCCCCTGCAGAGCAATTTCTTACCTTGGGAGTTTGGGAGGGGGGTGCCAATGATGCCTTGTGAAGGCTGACCTAGAACAGAGACTAGACAGAGTTAAAGAATAAAGTAGGTATTTATTAAAAGGCCTCAATAGCTACACCTTGGGCAGCTCAACAGCCCAGCCAGGGCTACACACAAGATGAACCCAAAATGGTCACGAAATGCACAACCAGTCACGGGGTCTCACACTTTTGTAAGCTTTGGTCCATTAGCACATTGAAGTTAATTGTCCAATTACAGCTTTAGCTTACGAAATCCTATCCTTCTTGTTTTTGCCTCTTCAGTCCACCATTGTTTATGCTCTTGGGCCTGAAATTTGTATCATTTGTCCTTGGTCGTCAGCTAGAGAAGGAATTGTTTTTTCTACCTACTCTGTGAAGAGAGCTTACTATCCTTTCATATGAAGCTCAAAACTACATACTAAAGCATTACAGAATCTGAAAAATATAAAAGCTAAAACCTGAGGCATTACCAGAGTCTATAACTACGCTGAGAACACACCCATGGATTCCCCTGGCAGGGCTAAATTATCCTGCAGCTGATCCAGGTTTGGGCATCGCCAGGTTGCTATCCAATGTCTCTTGTGAAGAGAAACAGTCATCTTTGGTAACATTGCAGCTGCACAGTGGCAAAAGATGAAACAAAGACCTGCCAGACTCAGGGGGTTCTCATTCCCCCTTGGGTAGGAAGGGTCATGGTGGCCCCCTTGCAGCTCCTGAGCCTTCTCAGGTGCAGGGCCCAGCTGGAGGCCCAGGTGTATTCCAGTCAGACCCTTACCTTCACTCTGGTGTGGGTTGTGGAGTTCAATTGGCAAGAGGGACCAGAGGCTGGCTGATTGAACTGCAAGAATTTATATTATTCTTGCAAAACCATTAACTAAGTTATAGGCAGTGACAACCATTTGGCACGCATCCTACAGCACAGGCCTAAATCTCGTGTCTGCACAGATCATAGTGGAGTAGGATCTTGGCCTGTGACTCAGACACTTAGGAAATGCAAACAAATAAAAACAAAATAATAGGGATTAATAATTGACTATATGAAAGACTTTGGATTGTATTCCAATTTACAGTAAAGATTAGGCCTAATAAAAGTGCCCTGGGTTTCACCAAGATGCTGCAGCTTAACCAATAGGAGGCTTCTAGCCTCCTGTACAATTGTCCCAATGTACTTGCTGAAAATGCCTTTTTTCCCTGTGACTTTTTTCAGGAAAAAAAAGGTATTTGCAGCTGTGGAATGTCTTGCTAAAGATAACAGGAAAGAAGAAAAGAAGAAAAATGAAAAAGAATGTAAACGTCCACTTTAATTATTTCCATATCTTTCAACTAGATAGGTTTGCACAGTTAATTGCAAAAATGATTAAGACAAATGCTATTAGTCGCCATTTAAATCCTTTTTAGAATAGGAGAAATGTTGATAACAGGAACAAGCTTATCCCAGGCCAATGCATTTTACCAATAATAGATTTACTGACTAGAAGGTAAATGAAGGAGAAAAAAAATTGAAGAGCTGTTTGAGAGTGGAGTCAGAGAAATTCTCCCAACACTTAGAAGAAATGGAAGAGAAAAATATGGGTTGAGGTTTCCTGTTTTTTGACCTCTTTTTACAGAGGATGAGTTGTATCTGGGGGAAATGTTTAGTTATTTTCTAATACAGTGTTCATTTTCAGAAGAAAGTGTGTTAACAAAGCTGTGGCATCAGCACAGGCATCATTCCAGGTAAAAAGGGAAAATATCAGTTCTCAGTTTGGAGAGGACAGAGGAATTGTTTTTCCTGATGCAGATTCTCATGTTACCCATGGCATGGAACAGTGCCCCTGTTGGTTTCCTTTTGTGGCTCAGTGTATAGTGACCCTCAGCCCAGGTGGTTTTACCAACACAAAATGTCAAGCTGTTCAGAGATAAATTATCATTGCTGGTATTGAAGCTGTGATATCACAGCAGGAAGGAAAAGGTGTTGCTTTTCTGAGGAGCTCTGGGTGGATGCTTCCCTGGAATGTGGGTCAGGGTCTTTTAGCTGGAATCTTATCTAGAAGGGGAAGACTCCAAAACTTTTCTTCAGGATCTGGCCTGAGTGACCAAAGGCTAGAGTACAAGCTAAGGTGTCTCCCTGTAGTTATTTACTATTTCAGCCTCTGTTTCTTTGACTATATTCTCTTTTCTTTTATGAATGGGTTGGTATCTATCCAGTGAATGTTTTTAAGTGGTTTTTTTCAGACTTGCCAGATGTAATTTGGTCATGTTGATTTTCTCCCTAAGGCCAATTGTAAATTGAATTACAGCAAGAAAAAAGACATTTGTAATGTTGTCAATACAGTAGGAACATGCTTAGGTTTTCAATTTTGGTGGGGTTTTTCCTGGTTGTTTTCACAGGTTGAAAATTTCTTTGTTGATATTCACTGCTGTAAAAACTGACTTAAATGGACCCATGTGCTGCAGAGGTTTTATGCTGGCTTTCCAACAACAGATCCAAGTCATTCCAAACACTTAAGGAATCAGAGATTGATATAAAGCTTCAAACATTTATTGGATGTTTGTATGGCTGATATGGAATAATGAGTAGATTTTATTTTCTTTTAGGCATCATGGACTCTGACTAGGCTTGGGGGTTTTTTAATTAATGCTTATGGCTTTTGGCATTTTCTAAGTAAATCAATAACATCATGCAGCTTTTAACGTTATTTCTGGGAAATTTCTGCTGACAATTTCAGGACATTCCAAGGGAGGAGTTTGTGCATGACCAGGTTGTTTGTCCATTCAGTGTGAATTCAGAGGGATGAAAAACAAGACAAACTTGACATTTTTAGACTATTGTGCTGTTTGTCTCATAGAGAAAATAAGGTTGACATTTTAAAGCATGCAATGAATGGTATGTAAGTAATGCTGTGCCACTGATTTTCTGTGCAATCAGCCAAAGTGATCCATTTGATTTTATAAAAAACTGTTTCTAGAGACATGGGCAAGTCATCATAAAATGTTCTCACAAGCTAATAGGTTTTCATGTATGGATTAAAAATATTAGGGAAGTTTTTGTAGGGTTGTTAACTCTCTTTCTTCCTTGGTCCTAGACTGCCAATTCAGGAAGACTATGAACAAGTGTGAGAAAAGCTTCTTTATATATTTCTGCCTGAGCATCTAATGCCCTTCCCTGGGAAGGAGGAGGGATGGGAGCCGAAATCCCCGAAACAGCCTCCAGTGTGAGAGTCAGAGCTTTGTTCACAACTGAATGCATCGCTTTTTTCTGTAAGAATACTAGACCCAGTAAGAAATACTAAAAACATCCAGTAGAGACTAATCTAGATTGATGCCCTCAAACACAAATGAAATGGCAAATTTTGGCTTTACTGTGTCAGAGAAAGGTTAAGGAACTAGAGATTTTTTTCTACTATTTTCCATCTCATGTAAATTGTCCTCATGACAGTCTGTCATAGATATTCCCACTACACTTACTTTTGCTAGGCAGTTTTAATGTTTTTATTTCTGCTCCTTTTTATTTTTTCTCCATTTTGTCCTGGCATAGTATTTATCCTGAGTGGAAGAAAGAGAAAGAAGTAAAAACCATACCACCTCTGTCCCCTTTGTTTAACCTCTGGAAAATAGTGCATTTTCCCTGGGAAATCCACTGGTGCTGGCATTTCCAGGCTTGGAACTGTGTGTCCTTGAGAATGCTCTTCCAGAAGTGAAATTCATTACACATGATATGAGAACACTCTGAGAAGCAGTCCAGCCACAGCCCTCAACCCTTCCTAGTGCAGCCTGAATTCTCAGCTTTGAGTCACCCCCTGTTCACTCCAGACCATGCGATTGTGGGATTATAACTCTTCACTCTCACTCTGAGAGTCACTGACATATCTGAGAATGAAAATATTTGTTAAAGTACTTCCAGATGAGATTTTTTTTTTTTATTATTATTAAAGATGGGGTGTTAGGGGGCATTGCCAGCTTCTCCCCTCCAACCAGAGCCTTGTTTGTGAGTAAGAAGTGTGAATGGGTTTGGATTCCAAACTCCCGCCCGCACGCATGGAGAATCTTAATTAAGAGTACGCTGCCAGCCCCTATACATTTAATTTTCCTAAAGATAATCCAGAAAAATCTAGTAGGTTTATAAAGATTACCATGCCATTAAATCATAATAGTAGAACAGAGTTTTTACTGAACCAGAAAACAAGCAAATGAATAGAGGCAGAGAGATGACAGCCTGCTGTGAAACCAATGGATACAAATTGGTTTCCTCTAGTCACAGTTGCCTTTAACTGCTTTAGATTCTCAGCAGCTTTTCATTAAGAATCTCCATGTGCCCTTTTAAAGAAGAAAGTGCATGACTCCTTTATTTTGGAAATGCAGGTACAATGAGCATAATGTCAGCTTGAGATTGATAAATTGGTAGATTTTTATTTAATGTCTTTTGGGCACTGGTTTCTCTATAGGGCTGAGTGGGTTTCCAACAGCATATGAATAAGTTACACAGGGCAGTTATTTTTGTGGTATTTAAGCAACTTGTAGTTAGGGCTAGTGTAATACTAATATAAATACTTTAAAATACTTTATAAGCTTTGGTTTGTTTTGGGTTTGTCCCCATTTTTTTGTTTCATCATATAAAAACATCCCCAAGAAATAGCTGCTTCAATAAAATGAAATAATTCCTGAAAGTGTTATTGTCGGAATCAATATTTTTCTCTGAGGTTGTCAAAATACTCAGAGTATACAGCTTCAAATATTTGTATGTTTAGGCATATGAACTTGCATGGTTTTAAAATTTCCTTGGTTCATTTTTTTTTTCTTTTGTCTTTTTCATAGAGCAAAAATAATTTTCTGATAAAGAAGATTTTCTTCTGACCAAGAACTTGCTTTTTCATTAGGAATCAAATTTAAAAACATGTCTAATAAAAATCATCACTGAAGCTCAATGCTACCTGCAATTTGGATCTGATCCAATTATTGTTCAGTGCTATTCAAGGAAGTGGTAATGAGAAGAGTTTTCAGCACAGAACCACAAAATGTAGTAATCCTGTTTTGCTGGAAATAGCTGTTACTCAGAGATTTCCCCAAAACTCTGAGGTTAATTTTTGGTTAAAGAGCCCCAGAATTAGTAACTTACCTAAATAAACTAATCCTGATGTTACTGAAATTGGACAGTAATACTCAGAAGTGAATCTTTCATCCTTAGCTGGATTTATGGTATGGAAATTGCTGAACCCTTCATAGTGTGCTAGTTTGTGACCTGGGGTTCAGAAGTACAAAGGAATTACAGAGATATATGATAATACAGGACAATAGTTTAATTTCTGAGGTTGTCTGAGAAGCTATAAAGTTAATATCTCATTTCTTCTTCCACCACCTACTAACCCACAAGATCAAAGTGGGTCATGTAGTCCTGGAAATAAGGAATTGCCTAATAGCTATGGACTTCATTCCCTGAATTATCTCTACAGGAGAATAAGGCTTGAAAAGATAACGACATATGTGATAGATCAGACACAGTTCTAGCTCCTAGTTTGGGCAATTAGGCAAGACCTGAGCTAAGCACAGAACTCTCATCACTTTCAGCTACAGGGGTGACCTACTTTCTGTGTATTGATTCAACTCCTGAAATTCAATATTCTGTATGAACAGAATTCATGCAGAATTCAAAATGTTTTGGCCCAGGACTTCAGCTGATGTATGTCTATCTGGGTAGATCTGCTAGAGGAAGCAGGACTTTGAAGCTGACCATGTATCTTCATCTCAGTACCTGGTGTTGTGAAAGTGTATTTAACTTAATAAGTAAGCCTTTGTGTCAAGTTTCACTCACTCACATGGATTTCAAGGTGTTTTGGAGCCCAGCCATATCAGTCAGCCCAATAAAGAAAGGAAACTCAATTCAGGGGACATTTTAGAGCATGGTGCCTAAGCACTTGGAGTGCTTATCCAAAAGCACAATACGTTCATCCCTGTTTGGGTGTATGTTTGCCCGGACTTATCACTACTGTAATTTGAACCAACATCATCAGCAATTTTCTGCAGCTGCTCAAGCTTGACAGAAACCCAGGACTGTCACTGAGATTTTACAGTAGAGCTGCTCTAGAGATCTTAATGCTTCCCTGTATTAAGATCCTTGTTATCTCTGTTAACTTTTATTTACCCCACATGTCATAATGCCCTGCGCCAGGCTAACAGTGCGAAGGACATTCGGAGCCCACAATGCTCTTTTGTAGTCCTGCCTGGTAGGAACGTCAGGGCAAATCTTCAAAAGCAATGTTCAAAAGAGAGGCTGCTAAAGAAGCCTGAGAAATGCAAATCCTATTTAAATAAGGAAATGATGTTCTTCAGTGATCTCAATAAGACCAGCTTGAGCAAGCCAGGAATGCAAACGAAATCAAAAGACGTACAGTCTGGCTTGACTGGCAATAATGCTGTATGTGTCGTGGAGAAACTGTAAATGACAAAGAACCAGAATGCCTCAAAGTTTTGACGTGAAAGGGACCAGCAGGGTGCGATTTCATTGAGGATATCATTGGTTCTGGGCCACTGAGATTATTTAGGAAATGAACTATCCTGCCAGAAAGGTTTGTGAGTACAAGCAAAGCAAAGTCAGAAAGAAAAAAACAATCCTTGGCATTTACGCTTATATAGCTACTGTATAAACTGAACTCATTATGCCATGATAGGGTTTTTTTGTTGAGTTTTTTTAGTTTTTTTCCAAAATGTCTGTCTCTCTCATTCAGAATAGTCCTTTGAGGGCTGCTGCTGTATTTATCCAGGCTACTGGGCCAGATGCATGAATTCCAACTCCCTCATCAAGAGTGTATAAAACACTGAATGAGAATGGGAGGAACCAATCAAATAATGTGGGCAGAGCTGGAATTTATCCTAATTTGCTACATAGCCTCGCCTAATTAATGAAGAAAGAATGGCAAAGGATCAATTGGTACAAGAGGATACCAGTGAAATGGATTAATATCTCTGAGGCAGTTTCTGCATTAATAATCCAAACACCAACAATTACAATTCCTACTGTTTATTATCTTTCATTGCTTATCTATTATAGTTGTACCCATTTCTGAATCAAAGGCCTCATTGTGCTAGGCAGCACACCCGTACGGATCAAAGCAACAGATCCTGCCCAGACAATTTTGATTTCCTGTAACATGCACTAAACACAGCAACTGAGCAAAACAGACACCATTGGTTTTGATATACAAGGGCTAAAGGCTTCTTTCACTTGTAATAAAAATGTTGTTACACACCATTACATGGGTATATAGTAATTGGAAAAGACAGCATATTAAGCCATATTTCACTATCCAGTTGGTAACGATTTCTGATGATGTATTACACTCCTTGAAGTCATGTACTGGCCTAGTTTGGGGAAGGAAAAATTGTATCAGAGTAGCAATCTTGGTCATTATATTTTCATAATGTTTTGGTGGCACTAATAAAAATAAAGCTTGCACACTGTTTCAGTATCATTCCTGTACAAACACTTCAGCAGGAAAGGTGTTTCTTTTGCCTAATTGAGAAAAATGCAGGAGAAATTTAAAAGATAATGAGATGCATTAGAATTTCAAAGTCTCCATCTGTATAGATCTTAAATAATAAGTGGAATATCTCATTAATGGCTATTTGAAATTCTAATAGAGTTCCAAACTGAAAAAAAGTATTAGTAACAAAGTCCTGGAAGCCTATCAATTTTCGTCAACTGAGGTCCTGCTCCATGTTCATTGTCTTGATGGTATATTCAAAACAGAAAGCAGAAATATATTCTGCACACTAATTTTTAAATATTTGATGACAAATATGCTGTTTTGTAACACTCCATAATGCAGTTATGCCCATTATGGAGGCATTCTGATCATTATAAGTATTTTAAAAAAGATGTGTATCAATGCATTTTAACAGTAAATCCTAGATTTACTAAGATCTTCACAAGATCAATTGTGCAGCTTTCTAAGAGGAACAAGTTTTAAAGAGTTGATATCTCATACAGTGCCTGCAAAGATTAGAATAGCTTACCAGTGTACATCAAAGATTTATCCACCTTAAGCTCCTACAAGAGCAGTTATTTTTTTCACACTTGCACATGCTGTGCATGCATAAGTGAGTAATGTTAAGCTGAGATGAAGGGGAGGTGAGGTATATCTGATGCCAGCAAAGACAATATACAGATGAGCAAAAGCTATTTTGTAGCTTCTAGCTGCCATGTTCACAGTTAACAAATGTAGGTGGAAACATTTCTGGCTTAATGCAGGAATATTTATTTGGCTTTTTTATCTGTCTGCTCTCCTTGTTCACCTTAATGTAAAAATTATTGCAGGATTAGGGGACATCTTCTTTTAGATGAAAATAAGAAAATCTATAAATTACTTTTATTTGTCACTTATTTCTTTGTGAAGGGATTTACATTAAATTCATGCTAACAAAAATATTTAAAGCATTATTGAACACAGGGTATTTAGTATTAAACCAGTGATAAATTCATGGACAGCTGCCAAACCTGAGAAAATGGGGGACTTTCTCATTTTGGGAAAGAAATGTGTCTAAAGAGAAATACACTGCTGACAGCAGAGTTCATAGAATATCTTGAGGTCAATGAGACCCATCAGGATCCTTGAGTCCAGCTCCTGCCCCAGCACAGGACAAGCCAAGATCCACCATGTCCCTCAGAGTGCTGTCCAAACACTCCCTGAACTCTGGGCTTGCTGCCAGACCACCCGTTGGTCCCTGCTGTGTTTTAGTAGCTCTCTCTTCATGATGAAGGTTTTCACAAACCTCTAATAAATGGAAGGATTCCAGATGAATCCAGTGAGGTAGGGCTGCATCCCAAAGAAGTCTCATTGCTTAGGTAGTCCCAGAGCTGATTTCATCACTTGGGGAGTGTTTTTTTCATTAAGGCACCAGAGCTACCCTCTCCTATGGAGGCCATTTTTTTGTGCTCAGCCCTCAGACAAAGATTTCAAGGTCAGGCATTTTTCACAATAAAGTTCAATATGATGTACTGGCAGTGCCATTCTTATTGTGCTGTGAGACAATAGAAATTACAGTTCCAGGTGTCTCCATCAGAAAAAATCAAGCATAACTGAGTGCTTGACTGTTTTTCCCTCAGTTTCTCTGAATCAATTCTTTATGTAACCCTTTTGAAAAACAAGCTGATATCTATGGTATAAATAATATATCCAAAATATTTTCTGAATTCACTGTTCATTGCATTTAAACTCTGGGTTACATTTTGATCATACAGATTTCTGTACCCAGAAAACCCAGAAATTACTAAAGCTCACTCCTGCATGTGTTATGGAAAAAAATGACTGCTGATAGCCATGTTAACAGTAGGCAACAGCTACTGCTACAGCCTGTTTCCAGATTTTAGCATTGTTGGTAGGCATTAAGCTAATGGCAGTCATGGTGAAGTGTTGGCCTCTGATTTGCCACAGGACCTGACAAAGCAGATTTTTAGACAAAGGCAGCATTAGAAACCAGGGTGAGAGTGGAGTAGAAAGGACTGGATTTTAGAAATTAGCTATTCATTTCTGGAAAAAGCCAGTTTTAAATAAGCAACCAAGCACAGCTGTAGAAACAGTATCTCCAATATTAAAACAACTTAATCAGAAAGAAAGTAATTCTTAATACATTTTTTTTTCAAAAGCTGAGGGCAAATTGAAACCAATACTGCTGTGAATCAACCACACATCACTAATATGTGAGGAAAGAAAAATGCTCAATTCAAGCTTTAAGATGATTTGATACAGCTAAGGTAATAATACTCTATGTAAGCAGAAGTTTCATCTTCCATCCTTTCATTCTCAGACCTCAAAACTCCCAATATTCAATAGAGACAAGGACTCAAACAATTATTTTATTATTTTCGTTGTTAAGCACTTTGTGTCAGCACTAGAATTAATTATTAGCAATAACTTGGGTGGTAATAGGGTTTTGTACATCCTGCTGATTTCTTAGCATAGCAGGGAATGTATCAGTTTTGGTGGAGTTCTTTGCTTTCCATCTACTAGAGATGGTAAGGTATTGAGCTACCTAACTAGAGGTCAGATATTGTGCTCAAACAAGCACCTGACTTTACATGGCAGAACTCAAGTCATGGCTCTCAACGTTTCTCTCAAGGCTGTGGGAGATGGCAGTCTTTGAATATAACATACCTGTAAAAAAATATAAAAATCTGCACACATCACAAAATTTATTTTCATGTTTTAATACAAAGAGGTACATCAATACCTCAAATTTTCAGACTGCCCAGTGTCAAAATTAATGTATTGAATAAAAACCTGATTTAATTTCAGTCAATGAATGGTTTAAAAGGTATTGTCACTGGTCTTTGGACGAGTAGGTGATAAATTCTGGAAGTATATTGTAGATGATATTTTGATTGTAGATGATATATTGTAGATGATATATACTTTTCACCTCACCACATAGGTGAGGTAAAAAGTAGCAGTTATTATCTGATACTTTCTTAAGTAAATAAGCTGATAGTACTTTTGCTTTAAAGTTATCAATTTACCTATCCATCCCTGAAAAACTGCACACTAAAGTATTTGTAGAGTAGAAACCATAATGAAGAAATTCAAAGATAGAAGAAATAGACATTATTTTAATGCCTCTTGGCAATGTAAGAGCATGACTAGGGAGTAGTCAAAAGGTTTTTTATCTGGATATTAAAAGAAAAGCACCAACTATACTGTGAGTTTTTCAAAGACATTATACCAATTAAACCTTAAAAAATATTTTCTTGTGTCATAGATCATATAACAGAAGGGGAAACCAGTTAAAGCTACACTCAAACACCTTACATTGTCTTTGTTATGCAGTCTGTGTCCAAGACCATCCAGACTCAAGATCACAGCAATTAATGACACTTGCTTATTCCTGTGATTTCCTGCTGATAATTGTGGCACTCTCAAAAATAAACAATACCATTCAGCAGGATTTTAATTGAACTGCTGTACAGGCTGCAGTACAGAGCTGGAAGATATTCTCCAGGGAAGCAGTACTCATGGCTCTAAGTGAGGAAAGGCCAGGAGCTCTTGCACCCAGACTCTGCACAGCCACAATAAAAACCTTCTGTATAGCAATGCAACTGAGTTTTCATAGAGAAACCCAACATCCCACTACCTTTTTAGCAGCCTGTGCTTCTGTCACTTAGCAAGCCTTGTCTCCCCTTCCCTTCATTCCTCATCCCTCATGCCTCTCACCTTTCAGACTCACAGCAGCTTTTGCAGATGTGCCCTTCACATATCAGACTGTGTTCATTTTGGGAAGTAACATTCCAGCATTCTGCTGAGTTCAACTGCAGAAATGCAGGAATTCATTAAAAAAAAACCAAACAAAGACCTGAGTGTGAAAAGGTTTCCTGCCTTCTGTTTCTTTTCCTTGTTCTCAATTTTTAAACTATCAACAGGATGGTATAATTATTTGTCACAAAATATCTTGAAAAAAAAAAACTTACTCTTTTAAATATGTTTAATTTAGTCTGATGTAACCTTTTTGAAAGGGGTTTTTGCTACACAGAACATAAAAAGAGATCTTATTCAAATCAAGGACCAAACAAACTACAACCCACCACATTAAAAATTCACTTTATAACTATCACGAGCTCAAATGGTTTAGTCTTGATATCTTGGCACCTTTCTGCTCATTTATATTCCTCACTCCCCTACTCAAAACCTTTTGTAATTGCTAGTATCTTTTTTCTTATCAGGGTAGAAGGTTCATTTGTAAAATCCTCACACATGGGAGGGAGTGAGCAGAATATCAGAGCATGAGCCTGCATGTCTGCATGGGAATCAGAGGCGTACAGTGAAGTTTGGGCTGTGTGGCTTTTAGAGACCACATTTGAAACAGTTCAGCAGGAAAATACTAATTATCATGATGACCCATAAATAACATCAAGCTTGGGATTTCTGTGTTGAAAAAAAAGATGCTGTGTGAAACACAGAGAGCATTTGGCACTCTGAGTGGTCTGGACTACCCTGTGCAGTGATCTAAAGCACAGTGAGAACCAGCTGGAAGGGTTTATGTGCTGCTGGCATGTTGTTGTCATAACCATAGATCTCAATTTTGCTCTGTTCAGGGAAGACCTACAAGATGCATAATTACTCATTGCTTATTCTGTGCACCCTGAAGTGTTTGAAGTTTCTGCCCTCAGCTGTCTGTGCCCAGCTAACCACTCCTGTCCTACAGTACATGTGATGGAACATAATTTTTGAATATGTATCACTTAAATCCAAGCAAAGACAGACAGCTGAGCTTAGACCTTCATGTATCTAAAGACCTTCATCTTATCTACAAATAAGAGATGAACAAGTGTGAGAGTCTACATACAGGCTTGCACTGTTCTATTTAAAATAATGCAGATGTCTTCATGGACATTCTTTCTTGCTTTCTGTCAAAAGTGCCTTTTTCTTCTTTAGCTTAAATGTAGCTGTAATCAAGGGATACATGGGCAGAGGAGAATATGAGCTTGCTGCATAACATCTAGCACTGATTTGTCTAAATATGTTGAAATATCAAATAAACCTGCATAACTGCAAACATAGACAAGTCCCAAAATTGATGCTAAAAGCCAAGAAAGCCAAAATGTTGGAATGTTCTAGTATCCAGATTAAAATTAGTTATATCATTTACACCTGTCAATTTAAGGAAAACCAATTAAACTGCTATAATTTGAGCTTCAGTCAGAATGAGAGTTTCCACACATGGTTTTACAGTGAATTAATTAAAGGTCTGTCTGCATGGGAAATTTGACCAGAATAGCTCTCTCATAAGAATGTGTCTCTTTGTAGATACTCTCATTCCAGAAATGCCTGTTTGGTTTTGTTGTGGGGTGTTTTGCTTTATGTTGTTCAGTTTTATGCACCCTTGAATTAGGAGATCTCAGCTTCAGGTTGTTTTGAAATACCTTACTTTAGAAGAAAAGATTCCAAGTAGACAAAGCCCTTAATGCATCTAAAACCCCACTGTCACTTAACTCAGGGTATAAGGCAAGGAGTGTTTTTAGCCTGCATATCTATTTTGCATATCCAGAGTTTGACCACAGAAAAATATTTCAATTGTTATTCAAAAATCCTTTGACAGTGAGGAAAGCATAATTCATCAGGCTGTGCTGGCTGATTTACTGTACAAGTAAGCTCTTCTTATCACTTTGAATAACACTGATGGATTTAATTCCAGACCACATGAACAAGCCAGTATTTTTTCTCTTTCCAGTTCAGTTGTTCAATACCATCATGTGATGAGAGTGTTAAACTCATAAGGCAAACTGCAGGGCACAACAGGGTCTAGGAAAATCTAGCCAAGAACTTAGAGCCACTCCTCTGGGAAGAAAATTCTTGTAGTAAATTCCATGAATAATTTTGGAAGCCTTTTAGATTCAATAGTTGCAAGGAATCTGTAGTAGAATGTGAGGATTTCGAACAGCTGTGGCTCATTGCAAACCAACTGTGAAGGAATGTCAAATTAAAGATGATAGTCAGAAATGATAGTCTGATATCAAGAACCTCCTTCTCAAATGATAAATTCCTGTCATCAGGGAATAGTTTTTACCAGAGCTCAAGAGTGAGTCAGAGTGAAGTTTCACCAAGATCAGTGTTGTTTCTGGCAGTGGGTAGTAGGGGATGCCTAAAAAAGAGCATAGGAATGAGGCAAACATATGGTTTTCCCATAGTATGTCTTGGGAATATGTTAGTATTCCTCTAGCACCCAGCATTTTGCTTCTTAGGGGCTTCCTGAACCAGAAATTATTTTGTAGTATTAAATTACCTTTTCAGGACTTTTATTACATAGATATGTCTATCTGACCCCATGTCAATCTTTGGCCACCATCTCTGCTTTTAACCTGCCATCTGCCTGTTCACCTGATACCCCCAGTTCTTGTGCTAGAGATGACAGATTCCACATGTCCATCCTAATCCCTCATGGCTACAGTACATAGGCATTCAAAATCAGCACATTGGTTTAGATCAGTCTAATTTAGTGTAAAATTCAAACTAATATCATAGCTATCATTTTTTTTCTTCCTAACCTTATGAAAGAGAGCTACCAAAAAAAAAAAAAAAAAAAACCAAACCAAAACAAAAACCCAAAAATAGCATATTCATTTAAATTTTGTGGCACAAACTTTCCCTACTGATCTAAAGGTTTAGTTTTGTGCCTGAAGTGCAGGCACTTTGGCTTGGCTGAGTCTGTAAGTGCTTGTTTAGCAGAGCCTATATCATCTTTTCTTAGGTCAGGAAAGTAGCAAGACCTCTCTCTTCTCCCTGCCCTCGGCAACACAATATATAAAGACAAATTGCTGCATTTTAGAAAAAGAAAAAAAAAGGCCCTGTCTAGAGATGGTAGAAAGCTCTAGCAAGGAACTATTCTGGGATGCAGGTCTCTTCATGGTCCAGTTGTTCTCTGGGCACCACATTGCCTAATGGAAAGTAGTAAATCCTCTTATAGCTGCTGTCTGGACTGTGTTGTCCTGTTCTTTTAGTGTCTAAGTGAGACACAGACTGTGAACTTTTCCATTTTGTCAGAGGTGGCAGGAACAAAATCAGCTAGCAACTTTCTTTGAGCTGTTTGATCAAGGAAAGGAGCAAGTTTAGAAGGTCCTGTGTATGTGCATATGGTCTCAGATTGCTTGCTGCTCTGAACATGCCATTTTAGTCACTAGGGTTGCTTTTTTTGTTGTTTTGTTGTTTTTTTGTTGTTTTGTTGTTTTTTTATTGTTTCCAGCTAGATCAGTGAACTCATCTGCCTCATCCTGCAACCAAACAATCAGTACTGATGACACAAAACAGGGAGAAAAAAATTAGAGAGGGAAAAAAGGGGCAGGGGAAGGCCCCTGATGGATTCCATCCTGCCTGGGGCACAGATATCCTATAGTAGTTTTATTGTGTTTTGAAATCACATCTAAAAACTGTTCAGCCATCCCATTAACACTTGTGTGAATCTTTCTGCAGCTAGGTATGCATTTTAGCAAACATGTGGGCTTGGGTAAAAGACTTTAAAATCCAGAGAAGCCACTACACTCCTAGAAATAGCAGTGCAGTTCTAACTGGCATTCAGTGCTAATTTTCTTTTCCTTACCCCAGATTTTTTTACTTCAGCTTCCAATAGTGAAATCTGATCACACCATTTCTGCAGGACTAAGAACCAGCTATAGCTGCAAATACTTTGATTTGTAGGTATATCAATAATCAACCTAACAGCTCTTGGACAGAAGATTAGCAAACTCCTCAAACACCTCAGTTTCTCATTATACAATAAGATTTTCTGAACTTGTGTAATCTTTGTGGCTTCTCCCTCAATCCTAGCTTGACATGATTTTTTCTTTCAGCGTGGACACAAGGCCCAGCCAGTGCCTTGCAATATCTCTGCAGGGGAGTATGAACCTCACATGCCTCTATGATATTCTGGTTTTATGCACACACCAAAGCTGCTTTGTCCTGTTGGCTGCAGCATCACACAGAGCTCATGTTAAGCTGTTTGCTATCACATTTATTTTGAGTATTTCAGCATTTCAGGTCCTGCCCCCCAGCTTGCATTCATAGCCTACCTACTTCTCTCCTAAAAGTGTGTCTTTTCAAGTGTTTTGAATTAAAAGAATTGCTCAAGGAATGCCAAATTAGGCCACAGAAGTTAATCATCCTCACTATTTACTATACCACCCATACATGTAATCTGCAAATTTTACTAGCAGTGACTGTTCCCAACACTACAGATAAAAATGCCGTATAGCATTTGGTCAGGAACAGATTGCAGTGGGACTAGCTCCATAGTATCATGATTCATTATTATTTTCTTTTGAGATTTGTCAATTAAGTAAGATTTAATTAGAGAAGGTTTTAATTAGAGCTGGATGGGAAATCATTTTTCCATATTGCAAAATCTTCAGGATTTAATGTTTTTCCTTCATTTCCTGAAATAGACCAAGGGCCTGAAATTTCAAATTCATGAGGGTGAAGAAAAAGGAAAAAAAAAAAAAAAAAGAGAGAAAGGAGAACTGTATGCATAAAAGACTTCTAGTTTCAAAGCTTGGATAATTTTTATACTTACATGGCTTTTTATTGTAATAATATTTCCCCTACTTTTTTGAACAACAGCAATTAAAATTCCTGCCAAAAAAAAAGTCTTCCACTGAAAAAATGGTGAGATACATAAAGAAGCAGAGAGGACATCAAAATTTCAAAGTAGCTAATCAAAAGCTTCTCTCCTCCTTACAAAAGCTGTAGTTTTGGCAAACTATCATTTGCCAAACTGATTTTTATTCCATTTAACAGAACTTCACTGATTTTTGTATAGTGATAATTCTATTTTCAGAATATCATGCAGGACTACATCAAATATCTGAGGACCATCAGGGAAATAGATGCTTATTGAACTGATCAGATACTTAATGTGTCATTTATAACCAGAAGTTCAGGACAGAAATTCACCAGAATCCAGACTCTTTCTCCAAATCCTACAAGATGCCCTGAAATGTTTCCCTTGCCCAATTAGTGCCAATTGAGAGTTCACTCTTTTTTTATCTCTTCCTTTGAGTTTCAGCTGTTACCTTTTCAACAGAATTTTGTTTATCATTTTCTAAATCAGCATGTGGTGTTTGGGATTCCTGCTGGTAAGAATTTAGCTTTTTTCTCATGCGAGGTAGAGACCTACCTGTGCCTTGAAAATGTGATTTACAGAGCTAGGGCCCTTAATTTCAGCTATTTGTGTCCCCAACAGCACTCCTAAATCTTGTTTTGAGTTAAAGCCCAGCTATTGTGCCAACACTTACCTTTGACAACCATACCTTTTGTACCATAAAACCCCCCAATATGTAGTTTTTCTGACAAGGACAATTTTCTACACACAACCCTGCCCCAGTTTCATTTACATTGCTTGTGCAACTCAGTAAATCTTTATGTATCCCTTATCAATTTTCTTGTGATTATGCCCAAGATTAGTTTTGGGATTAGAATCCTGATGTTACTTACTCACCTTTTTTAAAACTAGTTTAACACTTCTGTGTAGACAAGAGATAGGACAAATTATATCAGTGTAAGCCGGTTGTAGCTAGATTTAAAAATTAATTCCAAAAACATTCACAGCTTTGCATAAATCAAAACATTTCTCATTCTTTCCTTGAATTTCCCTCAGAAATGAAAAACACTCTCCATGCATGAGAAAACTAATTCTTGCATGCAAATTCTCCCAAGGAGAAAGTTGATTATTTCAAACAGATCCAAAAAGCAGGAGAGAATGGCTCTGGCCCAAATGTGCAGAAAACAGAGTGTGCTGCTATGTGCTGAGGACATCCTGGACATATTTCAAATGCAATTTAACCCATAGGTTTGAGATATTGTGGGCAGCACAAGAGAACCTTCAAAGCCTTGTTTTGAAACTGTTAAAATTCAATGACAACATTTGCTGCTTTAGAATCAATGGCACTATACCAGGAATTAATTAGTTTAGTAAAACTAAAAGAAATTCCACGCCCTCTGAATACTATCTGGTTACTCTGCTGTCCCAGGACACCAGAGTGACTATCTTGTAGCCATGAATGTATTTACCCTCACAATATGCCAGTGAGGTAGGGAGATATCAATACCCTCGTTCTACAGATGATTAAATTAAGAGTGGGGAGACCTATTTCATATCCCTTAACAGACTTCCTGAGTAGTAATCTATAATATGTCTACTGTAAATACTATATATTTTATTCCTTTATGCCTTCATGCAAGTTTATGGCTTTTAATCAACTCCAAATATTTTATCAGGACTGACTCAGGAAGGAAATATTCATCATCAGGAAATTGGGATACCCCTGAATGCAACGAGGAAAGTGCAACTGCAATGCATTGAGCTATATCAGAGCCCAGAAGGGAGTTGAAGTTTATGAATATTGAAACTTTCCAAGAATTATTTATTCACCACCTCAAAGGGTGAAAACAAGGGAAACCCTCTTTCTACAAAAAAAAAAAAAAAGAATCTGGGCCAAAAGTAAATTTTCAATTTTTGAAACAGATGCATGAATTCTAGTACTCTTAATCTTCCTCAGATAAACTGGGACTTCTGATTACAGTTAAAGAGCTAAACCCTCCAAAAATGCCCTCAGAAACTTAATATGTACAGGCTGGATAAGAAACCTTAAACATGGATAAAGTCTAAATACAGAGCATGGAGATTGTCATAAACAGATATATACAGAATAAACAGGTGGTTTGTGTCTCTTTATAGATGAGAAGCTTTCTCATACACAACAACCAATGTCCGTGCAGAGTTTATCCATGGATATAGCTCAAATGAAAAGTGTTCCAATAAATCTAACAAAAAAAAGGACAAAGAGACAAAGAGATGAGATGTCTCTGATCCAACAAGTCGCTCCAGGTGCAGAGGCTGGCAGAAAAACACCTTGTCTCCTTCCTCCATGTCTGCTGCACATGACTTCTTAGCGTGTGCTGATTGACAGAAGGGCCATGGCAATGCACCAGTGCCTCATGAAGGCAGAGTCTCAGCCACAAGTGGGGCAGAATACAAATGAGGTGCTGTCTGGTGCACTTTGTCTGGCCCCAGATACTTGCTGTTGTGGAATGCTGCTGTCACTTCACCGAACATCTGACTGCCCACAGATTAATAGAAAATGTGGCAGAGAGCAAGGAGTTCCCATCAACAGAAATATTGAAGAAAAGGGATCTGACCTGAAAAATCTACCTGAAGGACTACTCAGAAAAACCTTACAGACAGTTAGCAGATGGTGTTGTCCTGTTGAATATGTTTTTATTTTTTCCATTGCTGTTTCTGTTAGCTACACTTGCAAACCTTTTCTTCCACTTTACATGATCGTCTATTGAAATCATAACACTGAATTTGTGACACCACAATTATTTCCATGGCAACTGGCTACTGTCAAACAGAGGCACTGCAAGGATGGCAGCACAGGACTGATATGATCAGCAATTTTAGTCTGTCCATGAATTCAAAGCTACTGGAGAGGGCACATGGTGGCAGGAAGGTCAACACAAAAAGCCCTGCACTAATCAGACATGCTTGTAATGAAAGTAGGAATAATGATCTTCAATCATCTGCAGTTAATGAACACTTAATTTGTTACATCCTTCAAATAATAATACATTAAAAGAAACCCCACTCTGAAACAACAGTAGCAAACCATAAGGCAAGTTTTGGGTTCTAGCCCATCAAAATCAAAACAAAGGCAAAATCACCCTTTTGTCCTTGTGTCACATACTGATCAACATAAATACAGCTGGAGACAGGTTTAAGCAAAAACAATTGACTTTCTGTCCATTCCAGAATTAATTCTGATCATTTAGCAAGAAAGGATCATGCTAAGGTTTAATAAAATACATTTAAATGTCACATAAAAATATTGAAAGTCCACAGTTTAGGTGATGGTTTGTTGGGTTTTTCTTTAATTTTTGTTTTCTTTTCTCTTTAATGGTGCTCTTCATTACAACCATTTGATATAAAAATGAATAAATAAAGCACAAACAAGGGAGGCTTTGCATCCACTTAAATTATGAAAGTACATAATGAGAGAAGTGTGATTCACTTGATTATAAATGTAATGAATTATCAAAAACTAGCAAATAAGATAGCAACCAGAACGATATCTTATTTCTTCTAGATATGTCATTCACATTCCAGCTCCACCCTCAGGTACCCCCTGCACCCATCCTTAGACTGGTGATTTAAACTACTAAAAGACAAATTTATGAGCTATGATTTATCTGTTAGCACCCTTCAAATGTTCTGTAAACCAAGCAGGGATCGTTGCTGCTGTTGTAGATGTTTTTGGTGTTTGTTCTTGTTTTGTTTTTTTTCCTGTAAACTACTAGAAAACACCCTACTAATTATACCTTGAGTACTGTACTTGGTTTGTTAGCAGCAAACACTTTTATCTGGAACTTAACTGTGTTTCTGCATGGCCTTCATGCTGTGTGACAAACAAAGCAAAAAAGGCACAGGCAGTACCTAATCAAGGTCCTCAGCAGCTGTAAGTGCATGTCAGAGCTGAAGTTTTGCTGTTTTACACCAGAGGAGGACGGAGCCTTTTGACCTTTACATTTTTATTAGCAGATCTCTGTCATCCCAGTGTAATCTAAAGGCTCTTATTCTATCCCTTTGTCTTCCAGGAAAGGTCTGAAATAAGCATCATGCTCTCTGGAGACAGAGGGAAGACTTTTCATCATCCAAAGCCGTGTCAGGTAAGTGATTATCTGCGAGGGTGTGCTTACGCTGACTCGCCTCCATCACTCACAGCAAACATGAGGACAAATGCTGATCACAATTCGCTGCGCTTTCCTGCTCCCAACTGTGGGCAACTCTGAATTTAGCTGATATTTCCAGATTAGCTGTACTCCAGTGCACACAGCTAAGCCTCGCTAGTGCAAGGTGATACTTGGAATGTTTGGAATCCTACTGATTAATTCCAGCTAGAATCTCAATGATGATTCAGATTTTTAATTTCTCTGTCTTTTTTATCAGATAAAAGAATAAATAATTCTCTTTCCAGGCAGGACTGTGTAACCTGGATGCCTTTTCACCATGATTTCAGGCTTAACTTCATTTTCTTTTTTTGACTTCCCACTAATGAATTTACAAAATATGCTTGCTAGATTTAAAAAGTAAACAGCATTGGAACTCTAATTCTTGTTTCCTGTGAACATCTCCACACTAAAATGATGTACAAAGTACCATTTGTTATTTTAAAAGCATGGCTTTTCATAAGGCTCCTGTCATAAATAAGGCATTTAATATTGGATACATTGTTAAACCAGACGGCATGTAGAGCTGGCAGCATTTTGCAGCAAGGCACACAGCCTGTTTTATCAATGAGTTCACAAACAATCAATAAAATCTTGGGAAGAAAAGCACTCCTTCTTGCCAAAATGGCAAGAGAGATTTATCATAGGAGTTTTATCTGTTCATATGACAATACTTCTTGCATCTCAAGCAGTTACTAAAACAAAAACCCATTCAAAAAGTCACGTTGTCAGGTGATGACAGTGGAAGTGGAAAGGGTTGTTAAGAGGTTTTATTTTGACTACACTACACTGAGAGATAGGAGTTATGCTATAAACAACTCATTCTGAGAAATATCTCACTGTGTCTAACTCATGGCACCACAAGGTTCCAAAGAAAATATGATCGATTCTTAGTAGATGCAACAAGAACTATTTTCAGAAAGATTTTCTTCTCAGGTGCATTCTTGGCACAACTGTTTTCTTATAGATCCTCTTTTTTTAAAAGGACCACAGTTTATTTCTGCATCCATTATTCTGGCTGTTATTTGAAGCAGTTTCAGATCCAATGGCACTTCTACTAAAAACATCAGAATCTGACACGTTTCCCCCTTTAAATCTTCAGCCCCAGCTGTATTTCATACCTGATTCTACTCACATGATCAAAATAAGCTAAATGCCTCAGGAAAACCCAAGTGGTTTTGCCTTTAAAATCTTGAAACCACCCAGCTCTGTGACTCATTTTGATAGGGTGACACCAGAGATAAATCAGATCAGTGTGTGGGTCCAAGCTGACTGCCTTTACCTGGTTCACTGGGAAACCTGGATCCATCTGCCTGGCCTGAGGACTGATGTGCTGAGCTGGAGAGCCTTCACACCACTGAGGAATAACCACAGGACTGTGTCCTTATTTTTGTGGACCTGAAAATCAAGTTGCAGATGAAGACAAGCAAGGTGCAACTAAAGGAGCAGTAGAAATGATGCCTGCAATCCCTGCTTGGCATGATGGGGCAGTCTTAAGGCCAGAATCATCATCCATTGGGCATTTAGCATGTGATTGGAACAGATATGCAGTGGGATTTTCTGAGGGACATCCAGTCTTGCAGGATGTCTTTGTTTCAAAATAGACCAAAGATCTGAGGGCTGATGGAGGTTTGGCTCAAAATGTGCACGGAAGCAGGTAAATGAAAAAACTGAAAATGGTGTAATTCAAATATCCTCATTGGAAGGCACAAAAACATCATTTGGATAATTGTATAGGAAAAGCACTGAATTCAAGTCATGAATTGTTCAAAGAAATACTCAGAAAATTGCCATGGGAATCCCCCGTGTTATTTTGAACAAATAAATGTATTCCAAAATTCTGGATTAAAACCAAATAATTCTTTTGGCTAGAAGTTTCAATAATTTAAAATTTAAAAATTTTTGCAGTTGGTGTTTTTAACAAAGAGGCTTCCTTCACTCTAGTTTTGAATAGATATTTTTCTTGTGTTTTCTTGTTCAATCGAAGAATGGAATGGATTTTAAAGACTAAGCAAAATATAAATTTTCATTTCTTCTAAAAGTCCATTGAAATTGCTTTTCCACATTTTGACTAGAGACTGATAGGTTTGACTGAAATTACTGTCGTCACTAGAAATTATCACAGACTAATTTTGGCAGGATTTCTTTCTTTTCAGTTTTCCTGGGAAAAGATTCTGACTGCTACTTACAGCCCTGGAATTCCTTGTGCCTTTTTACTAACCCTCACCATTGACATGCTATTATTACTTATGCAAATCACTCAGCTTGCTTCTACTTTAATATCGTCTTAGTAAAATAGCAATAATTTCCTAGGTCAGAGAAAGCTTACGAGGAATATTTATTAGATAGTCAGAACACAGAGAGCATGGCTTCTCTGACAGTGGCACAAAATTTAGGCAATTACATTTATTTCTTGGAATTATTCTTGATACACAGCTTACTAACACACGTGAGAATCATTTACAGTGTTAAACACAACAGTATTTATTATCTGATTCACTACCAAACCTTTGAGTTACAGCTAGTGGTTGTGTTCCCAGCATGGGAGTCCAGAGCAGTGCATGTTCATCCAAATTCATTTAAGCTTTTTAGTTTGTACAAACTTGGCAATTTTTAACATTTGTGAGCCGTAGAAAACAATCTTGATTGAATTTTGGTTTGAGTTTAACACAGATATAAGAAGGCACCAAAGGAGATTTTATATAAACTGACGATTCTTTAACTATGCTCAAGATATATTTTTCCTTCCGTTTCTGTACCTGTTGGTACAGTATAATTGCAATCCTTCCACCCTGGAGGATAAATCAGAAGATCATGACAGTACAATTGGAAGCAGTCAGGCTTTTTCCACAGATTGATATGTTTTGCTTCACTCACTCTAGTCCCCCTGCTGCTTCCCTACTTTTATCTCCAGATTTTCTTAGTCTGATTGCTTCAGACCATACATTGTGGGTGAGTGATGTCAGTGGCATGCCTCATGCACAGAAATCTTGTAGCAGCCAATGAAACACAACTTGACAACATTCCTCAGGTTTTTCTCTACGCCCCATCTGGTGAAAGACAAAATAGTTATATTAGCCACACCTTAAGGCAGAAAATGCCTTTGAAGACTTAAAAAACTCTGTGAACCTTTGGAATAGTTTAAATCTTTTATGGAGAATACTGTTAAAAATAATTTGTAGAACTGAACCTTCTTATTCAGCATATTCACTGGTACATTAATAACAAAACACTAAACACTGTGTGTCAGGTAATCATGAGTCATCAAGTTACTGTACAATACAAAAATTACTGGTAGACAGAAAGCTTTGGAAAGTGACTCCATATTCTTTGTCAGCCTAGATCAATTACAAAATAATATCCATTAGCTTGAGCAATCTTTAAAATTATTGGGCAGGACATGAACCGGCTATCTGATCAAAAGAAATACACTAAGCAGCAGCCCTGGCTTGTTATTAAAAAGGGTGAAGTTTATTCAGTAGTGATAAATTAGGTTGATATTGACTTTTAAATAGGTTAGCCAGTAATTGGTATTAGAAGATGTGTGTATCCCCCATGATTTCTACATTTATAAAATTCCTTTATTGCCTTTTTTTTTTTTTACTTTCTCATAATTTGCATAACACTCATCACTAGTAATGGTCAGGCAACACAGTGTGAGTAACTAGAAGACAACACTAAGAGAATGGTAAGTGTGTTTAAATATATGGGGCATTTTGGTAGAGCAGTATGCTTTATAATGAAAAAGAGACGATAGATAAATTGCTAAAGATCTTCAGAATTATAAGTATGAAGAATATTAATAAGAAATTATTTTATTTCTCCATCAAGACAAGCACTAGAGGTCTTTGAATGAAGCTACTACCAAGTATCAAATTTTAAAAATAAACTGCTTTTCCAGACCACATGAGGCTGATACAAAATCCCATGTTTCTGGGAAGTTTGCAGTTTAGTATTAAAAAGAAAAAGAAGGGGTAAATCAGTAGTTGTTAAGACCTGAAGCTGCAAGAACTCAGCTCTCCTGGGAGGTGTGTCCCAACCTGTTTGCAGGTTCTTGTGTCTTGCCCAGGGTACCTGTAAGTGGTAACTGTCATGAGATAGATCCTGAGCTAGAGGAGGCTTTGGTCATATTCAGCAGAACAGTTTTGTGTTTGCTTACAGACCAACACTGCACTACTGCACTCATGAGTAATATTCTTTCTGTTCAAAAAAACAGGCAGAAATTGCAATGACATTAAATTAGGCATGTGTTAGACTGTTGGCCTATTGTATTTATCCTGTCTGTAGTTATGGCCAAAATTACTTCTTTCAGAAGCTGAGCAGAAGAGTCCAAATTTTTTTGTTTCCTGATTATGAAGATCATTAAAATTGGAATTTGAGTTGGATCTGTGTTAAGCAGCCCTGGTCCATACCAAAGATAAACACTTAGTAGACCTGCAGGGGAGGATGGTTAAGCACCACTGAGTACAACAGAGTTAGGGAAAATGGAAAATAGCAGGTGTATATATCACCTTTTTCCTGAACTTAATCACGCAGCTGATTCCCAGCAGATTGTAGCAGAAGTGGCTCTTTCAGAGGCACTGAGGATGGAAACAGCAGGAAAGTGTTTTCTAAGAGAAAGTCAAGAAAGATAACCTTTGCTGAAAAGTCACTGCAAGCGAAAAGGCACGGAGAGAGGAACAAGACGTGACAAGTTCAGACCATATGCAACTCTATAAGAAGTTAAATTGCTTTTCTAAGGCATTTCATGGGCATGAGTCACTCATTTCATGATACATGACTGTATCTTTGTGAGCAGGCACTAGGACAGTCTAGAGAAACAGCACTATCTGGAGCTAGTCTCAAACCCAAATCAAGATCATCTGATTTCAGTGAGAAGCCTATGCTAGAACCATTTATATTTGCCCAACTGACTTTTGTTTTTAAGTCAAGTACACCTTGACTTGAAGGTTTAGCCCCTTAATAATTATTTACTTACATAAACATAACTATTTTTTAAAGAGGGGAATAAAAGGCCAAATATAATCAAATATACAGTATTATTTTTATAAAACACAGATAACAGGAAGATAACATACAAGATGCTAATAATCACCTGGTTACCAGGACTTCAGTCTAAAATTTATTCATTTCCAGTCACCTGTTGCAGACAAGGGTAATATGGTTGTTTCCTTTTTTTAATGTCAACTAATCTGTTAAGATTTAAGTACTGTGAATAGCTTGAAAAATTTGGTTCCCCAACCTGGGCTGACTTACTTCACTAAATTTACTCACTAACATAATGAAATGGAATAAAAGATCACCCACCCATGTTAATGTTAAACAGCATATCAGAGCCAGACTAGAGCAACGTCAATGTTGATTTGTGCTTAAGATAATGAAATTTGAAAGTCTAAAAATGATAGGGTTGTTTATAGCAAGTTCATCTCTGTAAAATAATTGCATCCAAGTTCCCATAAACATAAAAGAGAGCTATTCTGCTGCAGCTGGTTGAAAGGATGGTTTGATTAAAGAATACAGATAACATTTACAGCTTCAGAAGAACTTCAAAAGACTACCAGAGAAATCAGGGAATTTAAAAGACAGAATACAATTTCCAAACTTAAAAGCATTATTTTTCCTCAGACATCTAATTTAGATAATATACCAGAAGCCTATAATAAACCTCCCACAAAGAAATAATAGCACACTGGACACACCATGGTTGTTCAACACCCCATTTAAATACAATTACTGGTCCTTTGCCAAAAGCCAGGAAACATGTCTTTCCATAGCAACAGTAAGAGAAAGGTCAGGATAATATTTTTGCAGCAAAGCCTTTCCTTAAGAAGGATTTGGGATTACACTGTGGATTACATGCTTTTGAAATATGGTACTTCTAAGTCAAAATACACCTGGATCATCTTTCCCTGTCCTTTGGGATTAATTCTATTGGTTTGGAAAAGTTACACCTGCCTCCTTATGTGCCATTCTCCCCCCATATTTAGTCAGAATACAGTTGCTTCAATTGCTACTTTAGCAAGTGTGTAAATGAGAAGCTGCAAATGTTCTTGCTAATTCATGGAGAGCATAGCTCAGGATGTATTTAATTAAAAGCAATGAAGTGAGCTAATCTACCTAGTTAATTTCATTGGATTTGGTCTAGTAAGCAACCTTTCAGATACCAGAATATTTAAAGGATAATGTATTGTTGGTGGTTTTTTTTTCCTTTTTTAAAAAATTTTTAAGAGTTTGTTTAGTACTGTTTGCCTGTTAATAAAAAGATAATAGATTATTTCCTAGTGTTGTTTTACATTCAGCTAGGAGCTAGTTAACTATTGTGTATAGCTGGTAAACTATTAGCATGTGGTTTTGAGGATTAAGCTTGCAAAAACGTATGCAGATGAGTCACTTTGGTCATGTGAATGATTCCATTCAACTTCTGCTAAATGCTTTGAATCGTGGTCTCCCTCAGAATCACAATCCAGGGAGAACAATGCCACAAGTGCAATAAAACAGCTAAAATGGATCAGGTGCCAGGTATAATTGACAGCTTTTAAAAAGTCAACATGTCTTTAGCAGCTCAATAGTTTGTGGGAATGGCTTGAATATGAGTTTTTAATAGCCCCTTAAGAAAGGCAAAAATTTCCAGACAGGTAAAAATCTTCCATAGATTCCATGCAAACACATGAAGAGCTGTTATTTTGTGAAGTCACTATACTATTCAGTTTGCTTGAGGGCATAAATATTTATGGACTCATAAGCATAGTAATCTATGAATCTAATTTGTGGGGGAAACTCATGCACATAAAAGCCTGGAACTTGTTACCACAAAGGTTATCCTGAATTTTCACACTCTTTCAGGAACATGCTTTGGATTGGACTTCACTGGGCTGGGTTGGATGACAGGATTGTCAAATCCCAGGATTATAAACATCACATATAATCCTCAGAGGCTGGAGAAGCTCAGGATTTTGCTTCATAGCCTTGAACCAAAGACACCCTTGTACTGGACAATGGAGCTAGGGAAGAAGGCTGGTGGCTTTGCTTTCTGCATTTTGGTCCCTGATCCAAGATCAGCTCCAAACACAAGATATCACTTGGAAAGGGAACGATGTTTCAAAGAAATGTACTGTGAATTCAAAATATAACACTTGTTATGAGAATAGTAACTCTTATATTACATTCTCCTTTTTTTCAAGGAAAAAAAAGAGCACTCAGAAGAAAACAAATGGCAAAGAGTTTTCTTTACCTACTTTACAATGAGTTGGTTTTATTTGGCTTTTTGTTTCTATTTAAAAAAACCCAATAAATTATATGATTTCTCCATTTTATTTAATAATTTATCAGAGCTAATTTGAAGGCCAGAAGGAGCTGTGGAAGGAAACCCAGATGTCTCACAAAGGAGTTCCTACTGAGGGTTTTTTTCAGTATGTCACAGAAGGGCCCGTTGGCATTAACACAATTTGGAGCACAAGTGAGGCAGACTTAAGGAACAGCATATTTAATGAAAGGGAGCATTCACAATAAAACTGCACCATGCCTGAATGAACCTCTTGGCCTCCTTCAAAAAATCATATTATCCTGTCATTCTTGTGAGAATGAATCTTCCCCCTCAGTTTTTTACTTTTTTGGAGAGACAACAAGTGGACAGGGGTGCTCAGGAAATTGCTAGTGGGATTTGAAAGAGTTCCTGCATGCAGTAGCCAAAGGACTGGTTATCACAGCATCATTATGGCTGTAAAAGATGTCCAAGATCATCAAGTTCAACCTTTGAATACCACCATGTCCATTAAACCATATTGCAAAGCCCCAGATTCATTTGTTTTTTGAACGCTTCTAGGGATGGTGAGTCCACCACTTTCTTGGACACCCATTCAATGCTTATCCACTCTTCCAGTGAAGAAATTTTCCCTAATATCCAACCTGAGCCTCTCCTGGCACAACTTGAGGCCATTTCCCCTTGCTGTATCCCTGGCTGCCTGGGGGTGAGACCGACCCCACCTCACACCCTCTCCTTTTCAGGGAGTTTTAGGGAGTGATAAGGTCTCACCTGAGCCTCCTCTTCTGCAGGAAGGATAACCTTGGCTCCCTCAGCTGCTCCTCACAGGATCTGTGCTCCAGCCCTTCACCACCTCTGCTGTCCTCTGGACAGGTCTGTCATTTAGTGAGGGGCCCAAAACTGAGCACAGAACTCGAGGTGCATTAGCCTTGGCATGAGCAATAAGTCAAAGGATGTTCTCACCGAGAGCACCCCACTCTGCTGGAGCAAGGCATGGTGGCGTGGCAGCAGTTGACAGACAGATGTTTCTCATTGGAATCCTACTTTGTGCCCCAAAGTATTGCTGGTTTTATTTGGTTGTGGTTTGTCAGGAAGTTTTATTTATTTTTTCATAGACATTTTGGGGAAGTACCTTATATATTAAAGATATGCTGAAAGACACTTAATTTAGGAAGACTAATTAAGAATTTGAATTTTTTTTCAAATGTCTTTTTAAATCAATACTTCATCAAAATTAATTTTCCTAATAGTTCATTTTCAGTATCATTTTCCAATCCAGAGAAAAGTTGTGATAAAAATTTCTGATTACACAACACTACTACAGGACTACAGGTCTAAATTCCTAATTATTTCTGTGTGTATGTATTTTAACAATAATGTAGCCAGATTAATAATTTTTCATAAGCATAGCTGAAGATGGCCACTGTCCACATAAGTCTGGGAACAAAAGAATCTCACAGAAGTTGGTGAGGTAACGGAGGCAGCATTTTACAACTTCTACTTCTGGATATCTTCAATACATTAATCACTAAATTTACCATCTAACAATGACTCCACTTGTATTTTACAGCATTTGAGTTCTAAATATACAAGTCCTAAATGCTTTCAAGAGAAAAATAATCTCTTTTTAAAAAAAATCTCATGAATTTGTTCCTGCTCACTTTGAAGACGATGTGTTTGTACTCATCTCTCAGTTCTTTGCTGTTGACAATAGTTACCTCCACAGTTCTTTCCAGGTGGTAGAGAGGGAAACTTTGCTAATTCCTCACTCCTACCTACTACCTTAGAAGAAGAAGGATGAAACAGAATCTCAACTGATATATCAAGTGAGCATCTTGTGAATGGATCAGGACTGGGAAGTTACTATGTTTTTACAGTGTATATGCAAGTCACTTGCCCCAAATCAGGCCCCTTTAGTAAGTTTCTTGAAAAAAAAAATCACAAAATGTTTGTTACTTGAAAGATATGAGTCATTATATAAAATGAATGAATCCTATAGTTATGAGATAGCATTAGGAAGAAATATCTGCATGTTCAATAAAGAAAGTTGTCTATATTTTAAAAACAGTCCATGTCTCCAAAAATCTTTATATATATATATATATATATATATATATATATATATATATATATATATATGTGTGTGTGTGTGTGTGTGGATGTGGGGTGTGTCCATGGCTCTAAAACTTTTATGCTATGTTTTAACAAGAAGTTCTAAAATAAGCTTGGTTTTGTTATTATTTTACTTTCTTTGACAGTTTTCTGACTACATTTTATATTACTTTTCTACTGCTTCCTTCTCAGTTTCCCACAGCATGTATCTCACATGATGTTATCATTTCTCACAGATTCCTTGCCCTCAGTTCAAAAGTTTTCTGGGATAGGGCAAATGTTATTATGGCATGTAGAAATGGCAGTTTGATAGAGTAAGTCATTTAATTCTAAATAGAGATTCTAAATCAATTCCATAAATATGAAGACTAATAATATGAGAGGTTAGATTCAATTTTAAATTAATTCCAAAATCTTCAATTCGAACTTTAAATCAGTTCGGTCTAGCAGCTTGTGAAAAGCTGGATGTGCTCTTAATTTCAGTGCAATGAATGGCACTCAATATCTCCCAATCTCCCAGCCTAGTATGGGCCCATAATATTGAAATCATCTGAGAAAGCTCCTTTTGCTTCCCGTGGCATTGGAAAGAGGACAAGTATGAGATTCAAAGTGAATAATAGACAGTTCTTGTGAACGTCCTCATTTCTCTGTAAAAAAAAGGAATACTGTGAGTATATTAATTCATAACTCCGAAAAAAATAGGAAAAAATATATCCAATCTGGCTTTTATAAAAGATCTAATGTTTATGCAAAGTCTCAAGCAAAACAGTAAGCTTTAACAGCAGCAAGCTCAAATCAGTGAGGGTTTTGCTGCAAGTTGCTGCTCTAAGGCTGCACTGCTGGATCCACAGCAAATAGTGCAGCCTCAGGCTTTCTTGCTTCCACACCTGCAGAGGAAGCACAGTCCAAAGGAAGCTGTTTGCACTAAACCTAAAAGATTTTGATAGCACCAACTCATTTAAAAGAGAATTATTAAGTAGAGGAACATCTCCATTCCCCTGGCACAGCAGCCTGGTTTGACAATGGGGTTAATTCATCTTGTGCCCTCTCCCTCTTAGTAAATCTGTGCCCCCAAGAAAATCCTTTATCCTGTGTTTATTGATTTAATTTTTCTTACAAATTTTTTCCAAATCAGATATTTTTGTATTGACTTCTCTTTTGCATGACCTTCTCACTTGTCACCTGTAGTATGTCTAACCTTGAGCAGAATTCAGTTTTTTAAGTTGTTATAATTTTTGATTCCAAAGAAAGTATGAGGTAACTTTTCTCAGTATGTTAAGCCCTCATGCTATCCCACCAAAAAAATCTATAAGAAAAAGAAATACGCATTTATCTGTCAGAGCTAATAATTATAGATATTGCTATTCATAATTAATAAAGCTCAACTTTAAATTTAAAAACACACTAAAAACAACAGTCCTGCTTATTGAATATAAAGCAAAATACTACATGGCCTTATTCTGAAATTATTTATACACCGTCATTTTTGTCTCTGATTTTGGTACAGGTTCAATGAGAATGGTTTTAACATGTGCTTTCCAGTTAGAGTACACAAAATTACTGTTTTACCATACAAAAAAAGCAAGCATTTTCTAGTATTGTCTATAGGGACTATTCACCTAACAGCATGTTTGGCTTGGCCTATTAAAAGCAGTGAATTTTTTATATGAAGATGGACTGGAAAAAATTCTGATGCTTTGTTAAATCAAGTTTACAGGCACCTTTAGCAAATCTTTTTATCCTTGCCTTCTGTCTTGTCCAACATTGTGGAAACTGTAAAAGTGCCAGGGAAAAGAACAATTTCTTAACCTCATCAGTCACCCCTTCTTCAGGATAGTGACATTTGGTAATGCGGCTGAGACCACAGGGTTTGGAAAATAATCCCTAGATAAACACTCCAGTCTTATCCTCTAATTCTTCCATGCACCCCTTCTCTGTCAGCTGCTGGTGCTTAGGAACAAACTTACAGAATGATATAAAGTCTGTTTTATTTGCAACTAGTGCAGGGAAATAGGAGGTTCTACAGAATGGAGCAGCTGGTCCTGAGAATTAGGTGTCCAATCTCTGATCTTCTGAATTTTACCATGGGTCTGGTCCTCTGGATTCAACACCCATTGATGTTTGCAGTACACTGGGTGCCCTCTGGAGCACATGATCTGAAGAAAATCCTGTTCATGCACTCATTGCAGGTGAATGAGTCCCATGAAGGGATGATCAGGATATTTACTTCAAAATTATGCCTCTAACCTGGACCATGTCAATGCAGACACACTAAAAGTGACCATTCACAGACACTCAGGGAAGGGCTTGCCCTGCATAGGAAAGTAGTGGGGATAACTTTGGTGTGGTCTGAAAATAAAGCATCCCCAAAGCTTTTATAATCTTATGTATAATATGATGGATGGATACTGAATTCAGTTTCCAGATCTGCCACTGATTTACTGCCCCCATTGTTGCCAGCAGGCAGTAAAAAGTTCAGGGGGATGCTGACATAGGCAAAATTCTGGAAGTACTTCCCTTGTGGAGGCCATGGTTTGTCTGCTCCTTACATCTGACTTGGCATTAAAGTCATGCTAATTTGTTTTTCTGAATAAGAATTACTGAAGGAAAAATAGCTCTTTATTCTTTAGTTTACCGTATTTATTTTTCCCTCTGTCTCACAGCATCTGTGGTGACACAGGCATATGTTATTCTGTGCAGGCTGTAGCTAAACTGCACACAGGCATTGATGAGACTGCTCATTCTGACCATTCCAGGTGGGATCAATAAAAGATGAGGAAAAACAGAGCTCAACTTAATTAATCTAGGACCTTACATATTAACTACAACAGATTTAGCAGTGTTAAGAGTACATCTTTGTTTCCTTAGGAAAGTTCCATGAGTCCTTACTCAACAAAAGATATTTTTTCAGTTTTTGAATATTTGAGGAAGGTGATCAACCAAGAATTTCTGGTGTTTCTTTGCAATACATTTCTTACTTGAGGAGAACAATAAACGTGTGTAATATTTTCCCACCAGAATGATCTTCATCTTTGTTATCATTAATTAAAACATCTTGTTTCAAATTGAGTTACTGATTTCAAGCTTTTATTGAACATAAAGAAAATTGTCAGAAACACAGCTTATTTCTTTATATAACCAGAAAAAGAGAGAGTGACAGACACATGATATGGGAATGCAGCAAAGTCAAAGCAATGTAAGCTATGGATTACAGAAGTATACTTACAGTTATAAAAGTTACATCAATTGTATATTTTTAACAACTTGTCCTTTTTTTCTTAAAACAGCTGAGCTGTTAATCTAATGCAGGCAGTAAGTCACAAATATTTTTTCAGTTCCTTTACTCTCTACATCCAAATTTCTTGAATGGGTATTTGTTTTTGCAGCTATAACAGTGACGTTCACTTGCTGGCAGTATTATCAAAGATTCCAAGAAGTTCTCCATCTTTATTTAGTTTCAGTAAATCAGGACAATTCCCAAAGTCCATGACAAAATAGAATTTGGAAATTTATCAATGAAAGAACTTGGGTACTAATTTTCTCTCTGATTTTGAAGTCTTTTGACAAAGTTTTTTCTGTAATGTCTTGCACAACAACAGCTGAGATAAATGTAACGAGCACTAAATCTTCCATTAAAGTTATATTACAACTTTTTAATTTAAGACCAACAAATTTGATATTTGTTGATAGCAACTTTGACAGATGAAAAACTGACATTGAAGTCATTGGACTTCAGCAGGGAGGTATAAAAACTCACAGGACGCTGAGGACTGGAAGCCTTTGAATTCTGCCAGAGATTTTTACATTGGCATTTAAACATTAAACACTCATCCAGGGGGGATCCCAGAATCAACCTTTCTATCATGATGCTACAACCTGAGCCAATACAACTGTGTATTGTCAATTCATCTCTTATCATGCCTTACTGGTCAGATATTTTGTAGTCTCTAATGGAGGCTGCAACCACAACCAAAATCCAGAGCACCATAAAACACACAAAACAGCTGTCTTGTGTAACATGTAATCAAAGTGTTTTAGTGGCCTTAATTGGGTTTGCAAAGGCTGGTAACTAGGAACAAGAACACCTGTGGCACCAACCCCTAAAAGAGTTCTCAATGACATTTTCAGAGTCTTCTCCTCCAGTGGATAAATATTTATGAAACCTAGAGAAAAAGTCATGGACATTTGTACCTAAAGTACAACTCCAAGGAAAAAAGTTTTTGGAATGGGAGTTGGTCTGGAGACCATAGGAACCACCTGGCAGATGTAGCTCAAACTGGATCCCTGGCCTTTGTGATCATAACTGGTGAGGGACACTGAACCAGCTGAGCAAGGGAGCTGCTGCTCAAGCATGAGAGAGAATTTTGCTATCTGTTTATCTTACATACAACTTTTTGCTTTAAGTCAAGTGGTTGAGGGCTCAGCCTTGTGTGTTAGTCAATATAGCATTGTTTTGGTGCTACACCTAGAGCTGGGAGTCAGGGAGAACCAGAGTGAAACTGCATGTGTCATCCTGCCAGGAACAGAGAAAGCAAACCAGCTTGCATAGTCAGATCTTCTCCAGGGACCTGTGCCCAGAGACACAGCTGGGAAACCCAGGAATGGAGAGTTCTCCCTGCCAGGCCACAAGGAATGGTGACTGCAGGAGTGCATGCACCTTCCATGTCCTTGGAAACCCTAAAACAGCCCAACCATGTAAAGCTAGAGTTTGTAATACAACTTTGTCCCTTGTGCAGCTGAAGGCATTGCAAATGAGTGACTATTCTGTGTTCAGTCCAACTTGCTAAAATACAAGAGGAATGAACTATAACATAAAAACGTATGAGAATTAAGCTTTCCAGTCTGCAGAATCCTCCTTTTTCTCTGTTCATTCTCTCCTACATGGTAGCAATTTACTACCTACACCTTCCCTAAGTGGTGTACTGACTTGTATTCTCATTTTGTCCTAGATAAAATACCCTATAATCATAGTTCTCTCACAAAGCCAGATCATGTAAGTCTTCTTTCCAAATGCTTCTGCCCATGTTGTTTCATCTTCATCAAATTTCCCTGGCAGCATCAGATATTAACGTGCCTCCATTCCCTTTCTTTGATTTTACTTCTGTGACCCTTCAGTTCTTGAAGTCCTCCTCAAGTTCTATTAAATTAGTAAGAAAAGTCCCTGTTGGTTTTAGCAGGAATTAATCAGGACCTAGCCAAGTACTCATCTTACCACACCTTTTGATTTCTCTCCTTCTTTGCATGCCTCCTCCCAGCCATTTTAGTTAATCCAGAAACCATTCTCTAGACCAGGTCAATTTGTATTTCACTGTCACACGACCACAACACTTCACTGGTCCCAGTAATGCTGGACACAAAGGTGTTATTAAACTGCCAGTATCCCTCTTTGACAAAAAAGTGAGATGGTGCTGACCTGTGTGCACTGCCAGGGATGACAGAAGAATCCTACTCAGGGCTCTGAACTGGTGAGCATTCCAGAGAACCCCCAGAGGAGCAGAGGTAACACAGGCAGTTCACACCTTGCTGGAAGACTAAACAGATTTGTGAGGGTTTTTTTTTAATGTCAATTCTCTCACCAAATATACAATTGAAATTTTTCATCAAAATCAGGAAATATTTTTGTGTGAGAAAAGTTGTTCTTCCAGCCCTGAAACTAACTCATCACAAACTGTTTGCTTCGACAGGATACAGCTGTCAGCCAGCCCAAATGAGAGTCAGAAACATCCCTTATTCTCCATCTACTGTTCTTCAGAAGTAAATTGCTTAACTCATTTCTTTAATTTTCTAGGGCAAGATTTTAATTTTTAATGTCAAAATCTAATATTCTTTGGATATTTTTAAGGTAAAAGAAGGCTTCTTAAGATTAAACAAAATATTTCATTATGCTGAATGGCATATTTCATTACATTATAGATTTTTATTTCAAGTGAGATATTGGTCCTTAAATGAAGTCAGTTATGTTTCTTAAACAAAACAAAGCATTGGTTCTTTTAGACCATTGAGAAGAACCTAGATAGGCAAAGAATCAAGTGGACCTTACACAATTTACATGTGGTGAAAGTCGATTTTCCATTACAATTTCCTCTCACCCCACTGTGCCAGTCCTTTTCAAATACTCCCTATACTTCTCCCTTTCATTTTCCCTTCCTTCAGATGCCCAAGACTTCCCTGCACCTTCTACATTTTACAGATCTAAACTTTTATTGCATCTTTCTAAATAGACTCCTATTGAAAGAGGAAAAGTTGCAAACTTTATAAGTCATAGAAGAAATATTAGCAAAAACAAGATCTTCCAAGTTCTGAGTTAGTTGCTTTCCCAAGTTCTGAGTTAGTTGCTATCCAAACATGTCATGAGTTCAGTACCTGCCAAACAGACCAGCCCAAAGCATCCTCCTGCTGAGGTGGTGCTGCTTGAGGCAGGATGAAGGAGGGAAGCATTCCAGTGCTGCTCACTGCCTGGTACACCTGCAGTCAATTACCATTGCTGTTCTGCTGTGAAAAGCCCAAATGCCTTGCTTAGCTGGGATGATAATGGCATGGTTTGAGAGTAGTTGTTCATCAGACCACATTCTAAATCTCTGAGCAGCAGTTCTATTGCGCTGAAATAAATTTCCCTTTTATAAAATTCTAAACATAGTAGGTAAGAGTATGGTTTTCCTCAGCCACATGGGGTTGTTCGATACATTTCAGTATATTTTTGAAAAGAAGATGAAATATTATTTCATTGCATGAGCAAAAACTAGCACAAAAAAGACCCCAAGAATGGTGGTCACATTTTGAGCAAGCATATTAAAAGAAAAACTGGTCTCACATCTGGTATGTTAAAATAGTTTGACTCAACCTAGAAGGGAGACCTTCAGGGGAAAAGGCAATGCCCAAATGCACTAAAAGCAGTGGTGTGAGTGACTCAGGATTTGTCATGCCTTGTGAGTACCAGAGCACTTCCCATGAGATATTTATTATACTGATGGAGAGACAAGCCTTGAATGACACACAGGGTGTGAGCTTCTAGAGCCTGACCATGATTTCAGTAAAGCTGGCACAGTTTGGCCCTCCTGGGCATGTTGGGGCTGGGGAAGGGGGTGTGTAGGGGTGGCAGTGGTTTGTATTGAAGCAGCTGGCTTTGCTGAGTAATAATCAGCTAATTACATTTTAAAGTGGCAAAGTGGTCCCCTGGCCTTCAGCCTGTTATGTTTCATACCAAGCAGGCTATCCTGCAGGAAAGAGAAGAAATATTTAGCAGAGCTCTGTGTCCTCCACGGAGGCTTTGACCATTGCTGGGTGCTCAGGAGGCTTGAAAAGGTCTTTGAGGTGCATCTCAACCTGCACCATAATACACAAATGTGAAATTGCTGGGTTAAAAATAAAAAACTCAAGGCAGCTAAGGACAGCAAGGACAAGGATTCCTCCTCTAAGGTGAACAAGATAAACTACACTTTTACTGAGAGTCTTACTGAGAAGAGAGGGATTGATTTTTTTTTATAAATTATTTTAAGTACTATCATGATATTGTATTAGAAATGCATGTAACATGTATTTTTTAGTTATGATGGCTACTATTATTATTATCAGTCCAAGATTTTTTTAGATGAGGTTTTTGTAAGTTCCTTGAAGCTCAAAAAAAGGCTAAAATGTTATAAGAGGCTTTGTCTGGAAGTTAGTACAGATTGCAAAGGAAAAACCAGGGTTATCTGAAGTTTTTCCATGGAAAGATATTCTGTAATGCCTTTTTAGCTAGAGCATAGCCTGAGCCTGCTGTATTTAAAGAATTATCTAACCTCTGGGAAAAAAACCAAAAACAAACAAACAAAAAAACCCCAACCAAACATGTAATAGCTTAAATATTGCAGTAATGTGAGTTGTTTTCTTGGTAACAAAAAAAAAGCTAACTTAAAATATAACATAGTTTATTGCTTGTGTATTCCATCCTATTGTTTTGTTTCCTGTCTTGCAAAACTGGGAAAGCATCTGTTTAAAAATACCCACATTTTCTTCTGGTTTTTTTTTTTTTTTCTGGTGTTTTACTGATTACCAAGGCTATTTTGACCCCCAATTCACAGCATGGTACAGACTTTACTTACCCTCAGCCTGTGCATATTTTGATTTCTGTTTATTATTTCTTTCAAAGTAATATTTAGATTCTATAATGCACAGCTCTATTTGAATATATAAAAAGAAAGGAATTTCTAGCTAGATCAATTCCAACTTGAACAGGCAGAAGGAAGTACTTTTCCATCAATATTCCAAAATAATAACATTGCAAGAGAGTAATAAGAAGCACAGTAAGAGAAACAGATTGAAACCACTTGCTAAAGTCCCTGAAAGAGGGACAGAACAAGGAATGTTCAAGACTGACTGGGTTGGATGGACCCAAGCCAGGAAAGCTTCAAATGTGGGAGATGATGTTTGCATCAGTGCTGGTGCACCCTGCTGAGGAGCCCGTTCTCCTCAGGCCAGTACTCCTGCATTGCTCCTGGGTCTCAAGGGGATGTGGCTCCCAGCACTGCACTGGTTCCTGCAGCCTTGGTTTGGCACTAATCCAGGATTTCTTCATGGCACAACGTTTTCTGCAATATATACAAGTCTGAAATGAGCCTGTAAATGTGCTATAAAGTTCATTGTGGGGGAGTTGAGCCTTATCCACAAAATCATCCATCTTCTGATGACGTACTTGGTCCATTTTATCAGGTACTCCATGTAGGACACAAATACCAGATCAGATGGTAATTTCTTACCACAGTCTCTTGATGTAATAATTCCCTACAGAAAAAAAAAAAAAAACAAAAAACAAAAAAACAAAAAAAAACAAGGAAAGAAAAACACCTTGTGACCTTACTCAGTTTCTTGCATATATGTTTGTAAATGGAGGGAAAAAAATCAAAAATAAAAAACCCCTAAACCAAGGTGAGTGTAGAAATGAAGCAGTGGAAAGCAGTTCCACAAGAATTTTGGTGTAATAGTGGTCTTCTGTCCATGAATCTCTAGATAACTTTGGGGATAAGTTTAGAAGCCAACACAGTGCTGTAAATGTAGGATGTAAATGTAAGGAAGTAATAATGAAATCTCTGGCAAGAGTTCACTTACACTGTGCTCAGTAATACTTACCACATCATAAAAATCTGGTTTCTTTAAAATGTGGTGAGAAGGAAAGAGAGTTGATCCTAGTAATAAAAGTTATGAGCTGTGAAGACAAGAACAGGAAAGTTCTCATTCTGAAACAGTCATAGAAAAAGACAAATAGCTGAGACACAAATAGTAAGTGATGAAATTCACAGAAATAAATACTTTAGATATGTGCAGGAGAATGACAGGCATTTACCCATTTTTGCTAATTCTTCCTTATTTTATTTGCTATGATAAATAACACAACTGTCTGCTTTAAACTGGGAAAAATTTACTGAATAATGCAACTGCAGACTACAGAGATTTTCTGTGCCAGTTCTGCTTCTCACTTGCAAACTGGAACTTAAGTAAGACTTCAGATTATACAGAAATACCAAGTGGCTGAATGCTGGACTGCAAGTGAGCAAATCACTTTGAAAAACAAAACCACATTGCTCACTGTGAGTGCAGAAGAGCACAGATGCTATCAGTAAAAACATCTCCTGAAAAGAACAGAAACATAAGTCCATTTTTCTTTTTCTTCTATAAAAGTCATTTGGGAGACAGTTGTGACAGTTTTCTATAAAATGAAGGTTATATAAAATGCCAAATTTTGATTTCCTTCACTTTGGCATGACTATCTTATTTGGGTATATTTTCACTCCTTCACTTTGATTATATAGCAAGACAGTACAGAATACCTGAAAAGAGGAGTTTTTAGCACAAGTAGAAAATTAAGTACCTATCTTTAGTTTTTAAAAAATAAAATTGTAAATGGCTTGTCTTGCAACAAGGTCATATTCACTCATCTGATCATAGAAAAAAAAACCTCAATAAAATCAGAAATCTCAGACATTAAGATATGTTTGGCAAATATAATTTCTAAAGAAAGGAATCAACTATTACACCTGCCTTTTCTCTTTCCTGTCTTCTTTTCACTCCCAGTGATCTTTGTGCCTCATTGTCTCAGAATTTTGCAGGTATTCACACCTTGGGGCACCAGGAGATGCTCTTTTATATGGTGGCCAAGTTCACCTCTGGTTGGAAACAAGCTCCTATTAACCATTATGGATGCCTGAGCAGCATGTCCAGAGTCACAGAGAAAAGCTGGGCAGGGAATTAACCCTCAGCCTTGTAAGACTCCAACCTCAGGTCCTTGCTGGGCACTTGCTGGAGATGGGGTCTGTGCACAGCAATTTTTTTCCACTAGGTCTATGTCCTTGGAGTTAAGATATGTTGAGCTTCATTCCAAAGGCTGGATGTTCCCAATGACTACATGTGGAAATGCAGAACTCACACAGCACTGCATCCTGCATTTCACAGTCACTGGAAACCCAGGGGCTTTCTGCTGAAATTGCTGCATATGCCTGAGCCAACCTTTTTAATCAAATTCTAAAGGCAGGGGATGATTTCCTACTCAGAAATAAACAGATATCAAGTCAATACCAGCTATTCCAATCCCTCATGTAGATGAGATAAATATGCATCTTGTACAGGTGGAGAGAGTACATCAGAAGAAAAATAGCATCATGGAATAAAAATGGAATAAAACAGAAAAAAAGTAATGATAAGGTAGTTATTGAAAATACCATGGAACCAAAAATAAAACACAGAAAAATATTATTTTAGTATGCACTGACAGTAGTGGTGAAACATGAGAATTATATTCTGCATACTGTTTTAAAATAGAAGTACTGAAACCTTTGTAGCAGAAACATTCTGAGGGCCTTCTTGTATTGTAATTAATTCTAAACAAAATGGCTTTTTACTTCTCACATGATGGATTTTATTACAAAATAGCCCAAACCTAAAACTCCAAATACTGTTATTCTTATCAGAAGAAAGTGAATTGCTATATAGATTAAAACTGTCCTATATAAGCAACCCTATCCCCCTGCCAATGTAAATAAGGCTAGCTTCATGCAAAGCTTCCAGACTGTCTTATACTACCTTGCTAATTTCTTGCCTCTTAATCCAGTGATATTCACAAAAAATCATCCTATTTAATGTTTGTTTTAACCTTTAAGCACCCAAATGTCTAAAAAGTCAAAATTTTGTTGCTACATTCTCAGAGATTATTCCAGTCTGAAAATTCTTACCTTTCCTGGTTTTCTCTTCAACTCAATTCCTTCCCTGATTTTAGATAAAAGAGACAAGACTCCGCTTCTGCTTGCTCCTGTCTTCACACCAGTTCTTTCAGCACATTAATTCTTGAAAGAAATATTTAAGGTTTTTTTATAGAGTTCACTGCAGCATAATTTCTGTGAGCATATGTGTATGCAAAACTGAGCAAGCCTTTAACTGGAATGAATATGGGGTCTGCCTCCTGATTTACCCATCAGGGTATTTTTGAGTGCCATGGATCCTGAATATGTGATCTGGCAGGTTCCCTGTGTGAGGAGCACAGTGACACATTGACCAGGGACTGTATAAGATGTTGTATGGTTAGAAGCCCTATGAGTCAATGAATGGATTTTTATCAGTAAAAAAAGGCTTTGGATTCTGCCTGAAAACTGAGGGGAGAGAGGGAGTGGGCAGAATTTTCCTCCTTGCAGAATTCAGCTGTTGGGGAGAAAGTGCAATATTTCAAGAACAGAAGGTGTGGGTGCTACTTCAGAGGTACAGCTGTGAGGAGGAAATATGCTGTGAAATACTTATATTAAGCTATCTCATGCAAATGATACATGTGGGTCCAGTGTCTGAGAAACACTGTAGATGTGATTATGTGGAAAATCCAAATGTGAATTGACTTCTTACAGACCTGTTCCAAATGAACAGCCAATTTCATGTAAATTAAGACTATGACATCACCTTTATATATGAGTAGTCTTTCTTAATATGGAAAGTAATATTTTACTGTTCCAGATAGATTAATAACTTTATAGATAATAAATAACAGCACAAGCTATTATATATTATATATATATTATTATAGATATAATTTATATATATAAATATAATAATAAATATATAATATATTATAAATTATTTATATATTCTATATTCTATATTCTATATTCTATATTCTATATTCTATATTCTATATTCTATATTATATATTATATATTATATATTATATATATATAAAAAATAAATAATAACAGCACAAGCTTCCCAGCTGTCTTCTGTCAATGAGCAGTCTCCTGTCATGTCCATATTCCCACTCAGCAACAGGGATACAAATGCATACACACACTGAAAACACAAAGTAGTGGCTCAAAATAGCTTGAAATCACATCTATTCTTTTATACTATCTAAAGATGTTCCCTCTGAGATGAAAAAGGTCTGAAATGCCACCACTCCTTGCTATTCTAGGGACTGGGAATGTTATTGGACCTGCAATTCTTTGCAAACTGTAAGATTTTTAAAGATGATATGTAAACCCCACTCCTGTGACTGTCTGCACTCCTAAGACTCTCACTGCCAAAGTGTGAAAACTATTTCATGGATTCAAGAACAGATATTTCTCCAGCCAAACACAGAATTTCCCAGACATACAGGCAAAATCTACCTCAGTCTCATTATTGTCCATAACTTTGCTATAAATGCAATAAGGAATTTGTATAATAAATCATTAATATCACACTTTGGTGTTTGATATAAAGGATGGGGTTCCTTTATATAGGAATAGTTACATCATTGATGTGCTATTTTATTTAAATGTCTGAAGCTTATTTCAGTTTCTAATGCAGTAGGAAGAAATCACAGTTATTTTAGCTAGGTTTCCATTTCAAGCCTGCCTGAGCTCCCTGCACTTAAATTCAATGCCAGCTTTTTCCCACAAATATATGCTGTTAAAGAAGAGAGCTGAAATTCACAGAGCTGTCAAGTAAGATATCCATTAAGATATTAAGATGCCAGTGTTCAAACTTCAACATTATAGCATTAAATCTCAAAGGAATTCACTTTGTTAATGAGAAACAAGACAGGAAGGAGTGCATGATGCAGGGGAGTGGGAAATGGGATAAGAATATGGAACAATATGATTGCAGAATAGAAAGCACAGATTGAGGTACCACAAGGAATCTGAGTTCCTCAACTAAGACTTGTCAATGAGATTTTTAACATATGATATGCAGTTTTAATTAAATTATGGCCCAGAGTCAGAGAAGAAAGCCAAAGGCCCAGGTTTTTATTTAATTTTTAGAACAGAGATCTTATCTTCTACAGTATTTCATGAACTTCTAATTAAATATGGATTTATGGTTTAAAGTACCTGGAAACACAGCATGACTTTTAGGATTCATGCTTTGCTGGACTCAGAGCAGTGCTGTCAAAGAGTGAAATTCCAGCCCTTCCTCATAGGTTCACATAGATGTGGGTAAGGTGTTATGAAAGAAGTTTAGCTTGAGCATCGTGTGCTAAAAATATTCCTATACTTCAGAGCAACAAAAAAAAAGCGTCACTTTGTGTGCAAACATATTCAGGAAAACTTTACTTGTGCTTGCTTATAGTAGCAGGGCTCAGTTCTATACAAACCTAATGACTTCTGAGTACTGCCAAAAGTGCTATTTCGAGCTGATGGTTATTTTTTTTGCTGTGCCTGCCAAATCCTCCATTTTTTGGCAACTCTAATGGCACTTCTTTCACACCCTATCACATTATTTCAAACAAATACGTTATATCTACTCTTTGAAAAGTATAATATTCTTTTTCGAATTAAAAAAAAATTCTGCAAACAGTTTTACTCATGGTGATGATTTATTGTTTAATATATTTCAAGTAAGTTCACAAAGTGTAGCTGTGAAGGCTGCGCGCAAATGAATTTCAGCACCTGTTTGGTTGTGTTCATATAAGAAGAGAATGTGGAAAAAATTAATAAAGTGTGTTAGCTGAGGCTCTTTTGATATTACAGTGGGCAGATAACTTCTTGAAGGTCAGCTTCTCCTAAAAATTCTTAACAATTCTCACAGGATGAAGGGTTAAGATGCTGTAGTTAACAAAGGAATGCTTGTAATAGCTGCATATATGTATGGATAAGCCATCAAATTCAGGAAGTGACACCATAACACAAAATTTTCCAAGCCAGATTTACTCAGTAAAACTGAGGATAATATTGCTATTGCTATCTTAAAACTGAAGGGGTTTGTGCTTGCTTAGGACAAATGTCTGGTGCATGTGTATGATATACTTTTAGAATCAAAAATATGGGAGTTTCTCATGGGGGGAAATGTGCTGGGACTGTTTGTCAGCAGGATGTGTGGCTGTTAAGGTAAGTTAGGAATGGTTCCTATTTTTCTCAACAGTTTCTAAATGGAGGTGCATAGTATATGATTACTTAATTTCATATCATTCTGCAGAAATGGCTGTGATTTGAGAATGTCAGAAGCTTTAAATAAAAACAATAATAACAATTAAAAAAAATTAAAAGTACCAAGACTCACCCCAATATAAATACATTTATATTCATGGAATGCACTGATGTCTTTCTCTGCCTGTACACTCTTTGTGAAAATAAAAAAAATAGTTCAAAATAGTGCTCCTCAAAGAAAGGCCCTGGTATGAATTCACCAGCTGCCAAACTACACCATCACAAGTAAGAGGAGAATCAGTTTTGATGCTCTACTGCAGCGTGTTTTCATTGATTCTTGGAATTTAATCACATTTCAGCTGTTGTTTCTGTGAGATGATTTCAAAACCCATTGAATTAAATTGTATTATACCAAGAGACTGATATTTTTTTTCACTGAAACTGCACTCAAAACCTAATTTTTATGTCTTAAAAAGATAGAAGTATTTTCTGATGTCATCTAGTTTAAATGGGTTTTTTTTTGAATGGTCCTTTGAAAATTAGGTCTGGAAATCTTTTTTGAAATTCAGAATCCATCAAAGTCTCTCTCCTGTGAAATTGCTGTTTCTCCTTGAAGCCTTCCATCCTCAGTGAAAATGTTTCCATTTGACTTCCTTTAACAAGTATCTTACAACCACTACTATTTTGAAGAAACACTTTGATTTTTGAAAGTGCAAATTTAGTTTGCAGTAATACTACATAAATAAATACAAGTAGTATTTTTACTACTTGTATTTATTTATGTATTATGTAGTAATACTACACAAATAAATACAAGTACTATTAAGTAGTATAAATAAATACAAGTAGTAATACTACTAATTAGGCAAAAAATTTCCAATGTATCTAAGCATTAGAACAAAATCTGTTAGGGCCTACCCAAACAAATTTGCACCTTATCCTACACATTCATTCACAAATCCACACTGGCCTGTGGCTTGAACAACAAATACAAAACTCTCTGTAATTTGTACAGATACACTCTTCAAAATGCAGAGTAAGATTTTGAAAGTAAAATAGTTAGAATTTCTCTAAATACAGAGCAGTAAAAAGTGCAAAAATCCTCCACCTTTGATTATTACGTATTTATGAAATAAATTTATAGCTACATTCTTATTCATGAATTTCCAGCCCACATCTGAGATATGCTATTTTCCTTCAGTCATTATGCAGGTGAAGTGAACATTTAAACTCACATTCAAGCATTTGTCAGAACAGAAGTCTTAGGCCTCCAGCACAGATCTGTTCTGGGAATGATATTTAAAAAAAATTACTGAAGAAAACAAAAAGTTTTTCCATCTAATTGTCCCCAACATTTCTTCTGACAGCTGGGTAATTTACATTCCTTTGTTCTTTAGAAAATCTCCTCAGACACCAAAGTGTAGACCTTGACAGCCACAAGAGGCAAGGTCAAACCTCTCAAACTCTTTGCCAATGATCTGTATTTACTAAGTCTGTACATGAGTCCATTGCAATGTTAGTTTTAACCCCTTTCACACTTCAAAAATATGCAAAGAGTTAGGAGTGTGATCATGGCCAGTTACTCAATGCACTCATTGGATCAACCATGCAGGGGCATTAGCCTGAAATATCCCCATGGACTGCCACTATCTTTTCTTATGCTAATTCCCATGGAAAATGTCCTTGCAGGTTTCCCTTTGTCCTCTCTTTCATTTCCTGGTTCTCCTCTTCAAGTGGTTCAGGTGAACATCAAAGGGAAGTGATGCTTTTGGTGACAATAATGTCTGAGACAAGCACAGGTCAAACTTTCCAGTACTTCATGCAAAATGCTAAAATTCTCTGCATTTTCTACAACTGAGACCACACAGGCATATATAATTACATTACGTGGATTGACAATGAAAAATTAATTTAAACCAGTGTGCTCTCAGCCATGCAATTTTAGAGTAGTCTAATTTTTCTAGGAACTATCCCTAAGGCAAGGCTTACACCAACTAGAAAGAAAAGAGGTTTAAAATATATAAAAAAAAATTCAATCCTCTTTATCTGCTACTTCTCCTCCCTAAGAAATTTCATGCCCTCAAAGGCTTTTCCAAACCATATAACCTGATGTTAAGAGTTTAGTGTATTTAGTCAGGAAATAGAAATTATGTAATTTGATTTATACAATCAATTGTAACCCAAAACAGAGTTCTAGTATTCACTGTTCAGTCATCAATAACAATTCGTGAGAAAGTAAGAGGAAAATACTCAGAATTTGCAAATTACAAGTACAAAGGCAATTCCAGAACTCTGTAAGGTGATAACACATATTCTACAAGCAAAAAGGAACATTTTCAAGTCTTGTCATTAATAATACACAAAAGTCCATTTTGAATATTCTTTAAAATTTTCCCCTCCAGTTTCATATATAATAGTAGTCTTTTTCAAGAAAGACTACTCTTTCTTGAGTAGTCTTACCCTTTAAGAAAATATCTTTTTCCTACTCTTTAAGAAAAGATCTTTTATTTTACTTTCTGCTTTAATAAAAATCTAAATATCAGCATATTTATTTCTGCAAGCTCAGCACTTCAAAATACACCATGTAAAGGACAAGCCAAATGATTTTAGTGTAGTCAGAGCTCCTATGTATTTTTTCTCTTTTTTTTTTTTTTTTTTTGGTGATGTATTTGAAATGTGTGTGGAATCTTGTAGCATTTAGGAACATCTTTTGTTTTACTTAACAGGAAAGCACATAAGCCCTTATTAAAGATGATTTATCACTATGATAACAATAGATGTTGATTTTCTTTTCTCAGGCTTCTCTGTTTTTTTTTGTTGTTAGAGAACATTCAAAAGGAGAAGAAAAATAAGTAATGAGATATGCACTGGTAAGATAACTTTGAAGTTGTTGAAAGTTTTTTGTATTAACTGTACTCATCCATTCACTACTGCTTCTTAACAAAGTATTTCTCTAATGGATAAATCAAGTCTAAGAAAAGTGAAACATGTTCTAGCATGAAGGATGTCATTTTAGATGCAAGATGTGCAATTTTGGTGTTTATCTGCATGCACATGCACACATGCAAGCACATTTTTGCTTTGCTCACTTAGCTGACATATTAGTCCACTAATCATTTCACTAGAGGGGAGCATTTGTCTGTCATTTCCCCAAGTATTTAATACAAGAGGAATTCCTAACACACCCAATTTTGTCTCCTCTGTTTTGTCTGAGGGTAAAGGGGAGGGTTGGCTTGTAGATAAGATCTCATGAATCACTCTGAGAACTGCAGAGCAAAGTCAGATATATTGTATTTCCTAACCTTAGAGCCACTGGAGAATGTCCTCCTGTACAGCACAGCAATGATTCACTCGAGCACAGGCAGGACTTCAACCACTTGGCCACAGTTACACCCTGGGTGCTGAAGAAACTGTAAAGTGAGGCAACAGCTTTGAGCAAACAGCAGCAGGACCTTTATTATCTGTGCTGGTGGTGATTCAGCAGAGAATAAATGCCATGCTGCCTGTGAGCCACCCAGGGCATGCCACCCTTTGTGCGACCTGGGGAGTGACTTTGGGAGCCAAGAGCAAACCTTGTGCATTGGCACTCTGCTGTGAGAGAGCTGCAGCCCCAGCAGGTTCAGAAGGTCTTCCCTTGCCATTTTCTGTCCCAAATATCCTTGCATGGTACAGACATTGCACCCTGGGATAGATGACTTCTCCATGAGCCCAAGCCCAACAAACATCAAGCTGTTGCATGTCCACTGAAAAATCAAGTACAACTGAAACAGTTGAGCAGCTCCTAAGAAACTTTGCAAAAAGTTTTCTCCTAAAGTGAAAACATACTCTATCTCATACTCTATCACATACTCTTACCAATTTGACTACAACTATTTATGAATACAGGACACTTCTTCTAAACTATGTAATTTTTATTTGCTGAAGTCCCTTTTCTAAGAGTGGGTCTGTGACTTGACTCTTAGGTGATTATGTTTAGGGAATTATAGAACTAGTTAGGAAATATACTTCACCATGATTAGCTCTAAAATGCAGTAGCTGTGACATTTCAAATATCAGGAAAAATCCTGCTGCAGAATTCCTTTTTTATTAGAATATATTGAAAGATACTACTTCTCTAAGATAATAAAAAAAATCTAATACAAGAACAAGATTCCTGGGCTGAGGAAGTGTTATACTCCTGAAAATAGCCTTTCCTCATTTGAGCACACATGGAACAATTTTGACAACTTTTGGTGTTTTACCTTTCTGTCCTAAGACAGGATGGAAAGGTGTTTCAAAAATACTGGAATTCTCATGAAATCCTTTATTTTATTTTAATAATTATACAAAAATCTTGGGGTCTAAGTTTTTTTCCAAAAATAAGAGTTTTGTAGCAACCTTTGAAAAACAGCTCCTCTCCAATGTTTCTTTAACAGGAATTAAAGAAAAAGATTGTGATAGAAAAATTGCTGTATTTTGGTTTCGTAAGCATCATTAACTCCACCTTAATTTTAGAAACCTGATATTTGTTTAGGAAAAGTAAAATATTTAAACCTTAACAGGTTGCAAAAGCATTTTTTAATCTTGCATTCTTGATTTATCTAGGGTATCCATCTGCATTTCTTGTTCCTGACATTTATGTTATAATTGAAACTCATCTAATTGACTGTAGTTATTCCAAGGACATTTCCTGTAGTTTCATTCAGTGAAACATGACCTCCTGAGCCTACTTTGTTGATTAACTTGTATAATTAGTGTTTGTTTGCTGGGAAAAAAAAAAAATTCAAATTCTTCCCTGTTGGCCACTGGTCAAAGCAATGATTTTCTTTGAGAGTAAATCACAATAGTGGTATATTCTCTGGAGAATTGCAAAAGCACAATATATAGGTTCTTCCATCTAAACACATCTCAACAATACTAATGAGTTTGACTGTGTTTGAAGGACTCAAATCTTCTGTCATTCTGAGTGGTATAACTAAATTATGACTTAAGATAACAGCAATAAAAAAAAGCTTTCTCATTTGTTGTGTGTCTTTCTTCACTGGTTTGTGTGAAATGAGACTCCCATAGAATTTATCTTAGATAACTTCATCCCAATTCACCCTATGACTAAAGAAAGCATTGCCTCAGACCCTAAAGGCATTGATCTCACCAAGGCTCATGTTGTAGGAGGAATTCCCCCATGAAAGAGCAGCAGCCCACAGTACTGAGCTGCTGCTCAGAGCTAGACCACAATTTTTGGGTGTAGCTTCTGAAGAAGCAGTTGTTTGAGTTGTTTGAGCCTCATGCCTGGTATTCTACAGTGCTTCTGCTCAAGGATTGAGAGTGTCCTTTCAGAGTGTTCCTCTCAAACACTGAGAGGAACAACCAGTAAAATACCTGAGTAAGTCCTAAAGGAAAATAGAAAAGCTAAGATTTGTAAATTAATTTGTTGTAACCTTCTTCTGTTAGAGACAGGACTCATACAATTATTTCAGCTGAAACTGGTGCAGCTTTGCAGAGTTACAACTTTCAATCCTTAACCTCCATCTTCAGAGGAGAAAATATCTCTCTGTGTGGGATATGGCATTCCTTAAAATTCATACCTGAAACCTTGGGTTTCAAAATAATGATCATGGAGGCTGAAAATACTCAGGCATGTAATGGTAGTTTACTAACAAGTATTTTGGAAGTGATGGAAAAAATGTTTTCCTTCTACACCATCCTCTTCTTCTTAATTAAAAGGGAAAAAAATCACCTGAAGAACAGGCTACGTTCTGGGTGCAGTTCTGTGCTAACTTTTTGGTGTTGTAATTGGAGCTCATCACCATGGTAAACAAGCAAACAGTCTGCTGGGTTGACCTGTGTAGCAACTCCTGTGTTTTCTTTCCTACTTTGGGTGTCTCTTTGACTTACAGGAAGCAGAGCTGCCTACTTTAAAAAAATAAAATATTAACATGTGATCTCTTCAGAACTAAACACTAATAGAGGTTGAAGTTAATTGTGCATTTAACTTCTGGTTAATGTCTAACCAGCCAGGGGACTGGGTGTACTCTTGTCATTTCAACAAAATATACAGGGTGACTCATCTAAGCAATGGATTAGTTATCTTGGGTGTACACAAAGGTTTACTGTTTTCTGCTAAGGAAATATGAGCTGTCAAGAAAGGTAAATGGTACATACACCCCATTCTATTGACAAGCCTTGAAGTAACTTTGGTGTTTGCAAACTCTTTGAGAATTAGATATGATGATCTTGAAATAAAACCTGACAAAAATAATTTCACTTAGGAGCAGCTATCCTAATACTCTTTCTTGAGACATCTCTGTAATTCCTTCATAATTTCCAGTTGGACTTTACTTGATTAAACTTAGCTTTTTCTGCCTCTCTTGCTAAGCCAGCCCTCACGTGACACAGAGGTTCCTGATTCTTCAGAATGGATAAACTGCTTTTGTTGCTGTATGAGCTAAATATGTTTGAGGACCATGAGCATGAAAGGACACTGAACTCCATTCTCCATTCTTATGAACTCAAGTATTGGATTCTCAAGAGATCATCTTTGTTTTTAAATTTGCATAATGACCCGTTAATTAAAGTCCTACATTGCAGAGCTGTTCTTGTTGCTTAGGCATGTGAGATACATCTGTGCTATTTCTTTTGCCCTTAAATTCTGTTTGAGATTGGTGTTCACAAAATACAGTTTGAATGGTTCTTTCCAAATCCAAACAACATAGTATTTTACCAATCCCCAAATTTTCTAAATGTCTCATTCAAATCACTTGGGGAGTACCTTCTCCTCAGTCTTTGCTTTGTGACCCATGACTTAGCATGACTGAATTCCTTTTCCTTTCAAAGTATCATTTTTCAGAAGATCATGAGGCATATTAGCTAACTAAACTTCACATAACTAGCTGTGTTGCTGGTGTTATAACACTTAGGGACATCAACTTACTGCTGGATCATTGCAATTCTCTGGGTTAAACCAAGGAGAAAACACTGCAAAGATTAATATTTTTTCTTCTTTTTTTTCCCCCTTCTTGTAAAAAATAACCTAAACACAACTTAGACAATGATAGCTGGAGGGTTATCAGAGATTAGGACTTTTTTAAATAACTCATAAAATTTTTCTAATGTGAGTATAAGAACTCAGTAAAAAGCTATAAGTTGAAGCGAAACCATTTCTACTTTTATTACGAAAAGCAACTACCAATTGCAGAAAGCTGAGCATATTTTGTCTTGTACACAAGCAATCTAGAGATTAAATTCTGATATGTCTTTTTTTCTGTTCTATATCAGACCATTTTTTGTTTCATACCACTTTTTTTCAGCAAAACATGAGTCAATATTTAATATAAAAGTCTGACAATGTGCTATTGGTATCAGTATTATAAATGTTTGTCTAATGCATTAGGCAAACTATTGCAGGATTTGGTTTCATGTCATATAAGGAGAGAAGAACAGTGCTTGTTGAGACTTTGATCTTATCAACATTAGCTCTTTCTGTTTTTCAGAGAATCTGCTGCACAGAAAAGCAATGATGACAAGCTGCTTCTTGGAAAATGTGGAAAGTCTTTAAGGACTTGGGAGAAAAGGTATTATGTGTTTCGGAGCTCTGTTGAAATATCTCCTACGCCTTTTCTCCTCCCTTTACTACGAGGATGTTTTAACCCTCCCAGGTGGTGGGAAATATTTGGAAGGGGAGTTTCTTTGTATACTTAGCAATGTGGGAAAGCTATGAGAGGGGTGTTCCCTGAAAGCAGTGACTCATCCCTTGTGTTGAATGCAGGCTTTGTTTACTGTGGAACTGCTGAAATAAATACATTTTTATTTAGGCATAAAACCTTCATTATACGTACCTTAAATTAAAAAAATCACAAAACTGCTTGAAACCATACACCTACTAGTTTCAGGAATGCTCCCCAGTTGTTTTGCACTTTGTCAAGTGAGCCCTTGTTTATGCAGGCTCTGCATGTATTGGCACTTATCCCAAGTCATAGCAAAATTTATAATCCTTCTCTGATAACAAAATTCTGAACATTCCTCCTCTTTGCTGGTGGTTAAGGAGACACCTCTCATTCTGCCCAGCCAGTTAATGGTTAGAGACTTTTTCTCAACTCCCAGAGATGGAATCACTGGTATCTCTGGTTAGCCAGATGGTGCTGGATCTCCAGTTTGTTCTCTGATTTCCAGGACTGAATCTAAAGAGCTTATTGTGTTGTAATGCCAAGGTTAAGGGTTTCCAGGTAACCACTTTCACTGTTATTGGAAATGCTCCATTTTATTTAAAATGTAAGATTGCTTGCAGGAGACATCCCTCTCCAGCTTCTAAGCTATTAAGGCTCTCCCTTGGTCCAATAATTATTTCATTACTCCATACAAGAGGAAGCAGAGTTTGACAAAAGTCTTTTTTCTCTCCCCACTGACTATAAAAGGGGCTTAATCCCTTACCTTTGTCTTCTTAATTCTTCCTGAATTAGTCACCTAATTTGGACGATGTGAATATTCTGTGTGTTACTGAAGGCTGAAAATTCCAGCTGGTGTCCACACACCTGAATGCTGATGTTGTAATATTGGATTTAAGGGCCTGCATGACATCTAAGCAACACACATAAGGGTGTTTCCACAAGAAACTCTTCATTTAGATAAAATTACTGTGACTAGGACTAATGCAAACCAAGATATCTTAACAAAGATCAATCTACATGTTTTAAATTTTTTGTAGGGTTTGTACTCTGTGAGACACATATTAAAATAATCTCACATATCTTCAGCTGTCTTTACATTTCTTTGGTATACATGTCATGATACATATTTTTAGGTGTGTGTCCAGTCAGAGAGCTTTTTCTTTAGTAAATGGATAAAGCTCTAGTGATTTTGCTACCCCATTTACAACAGGTACCTAAAACAACTAGAATAGATTACACTGAAATTCTTTTGTCCATTGACTACTGAGAGAGTTCAGAAAGTTAACAAAATAAGATTTATATTACAGTATAAACCAATATTAAGTGAGATGTGCGTATTACAGTTTGGAGGCCACAGTTCCACTACTTAAATTTTGAAAAACCAATATACATTCTATAAAAACCAGCTGATTTTATAGAGGCCAACATGAAGTGAAAGAGCTTGCTGTCTTATAAACATGGGTTATTAGATCTCAAAAATATGAAAGGCAGTAGAACAGTTTAAATAGACAGGAGCAGAATTTTCTATGACTGTTGCAGTCACAGTCTGTGAGGAGAACAGTCTGTAAGGCTAAAAGTGTGTGCAGTGGAAGAGTGTTCCTTTACAATTTGCAGCTGCAAGCTTGATTAAATTCAGATAAATGATTTAATTTTTACAGTGAAGCCACACATTAAATGCAAGAATGGTGAAAATATTTTAAATTCTCTCCTGATCTGAATAAACTTTCCAGCATTATGTAGGTCCCAAGACGAAGAACTGAACAGTGGTATTCAATTCCATAATTTAATTTACTAAAAGTTTCTTGGAAGTAACATACTGGAATTATGAGACTAATTTTTAATATGCTGGCATAACAAGTAATAAATTGACTTGATAAAGAAATCTGTTGCCTCCCTCTTTTTAAGCTAGAAATCAGTTGTTAGCTTTCCATTCTTTAAGCTTAGATAATAGCAATATAACTGTTCACCTCATCTAAATAGACTGATATTTTAAAGGTCAAACTAGTTTTATCGTGCTGTGATTGGTCCAAACTTCTCTTAAAACTCCATTTTAAGGAAATCAGCCTTAAAGGAACTTATTCTGAATTGAAAGCCTAATTTTGTTCCTCTCACTTGTAGCCTAGCAGTTCCATCAGAGCTGTAGCTTTGCTCCTTTTATGGCCTTTATGAATAGACTGTTGTTCACTGGCCACCAAAGACACAATCTAACTTTTTTCAAGCTTCTAGGAAAAAAACCACAATGCAATATTGAGAGTTCCTCCTTTTGCATAGGAAACCCCATTAATAGCTTGGTTCACATATTAAAGTCAGAGTCACAGCATGTCAAATCCTTTATCAGTCACACATCAATTCCCCTCTGAAATCCTCAATTACATAGCTCAGAGCACAATCCAACAAGAGAAGCTCTGTAATCAGATGCAGTGAGTGTTTACTGGAATATATGTGTGCATGTGTGTATTTATATACTTACATACGTATGCTAATTTTAATATTTCCATTATAAACAACAACAACTTGCCCTATGCCTATTTATAATGATCACAAAATGTTCAGAGATTCAGTTAATAACACATTAGCACTTGGCCAGCTGGAGGATTTGTGACGGCTGCCAATTACTTAGAATTCTTCTAATAAACAATAGTTTCTCCCCCTCTTGAAATATATGGAAATGGGCTATTGTTAAAGTGCTGCTGTACTGAAATGGCACCTGGGCTTGCAATAACGTGGAACACTGCATTCCAAGAGAGAAACAAAGCTACATGGAACTCCGTGTCCCAACCTATTCTCTGCAGAGTCTGTGAATCTATCCAAGAAAAAGGAAGGGGAGGGGAAAGTGACAGGGCAGCTATCTTCACTGCTTTAATTTGGACCGTGTTTACCTTTTACTTACTCAGCCCACAGTACCAAAAGATTGAGCAGGGTTTCTGAAACAATGCAAATGCTATTTTTTTAACCATTATTAATGGGATCTACATACACATTAACACAAGGACTTGCCCCGAGGGCTCAGCAGCCTCTGTGCTAACAATTTAACACAGTCCTGGGGTCACTCAGTTTATTCCTTTCAGTCACCATTTTTTTTCAGTTTCCCTTCTATGGCATTCAGTAATTGGGACAATCCATAGATTTTGATTCTGCAAGTCATGAGCTGGGAAATGGGATTTTAGACCTAAATTTCCTCATAAATCTCTCCTAAATTCATGAAACAGTCAGTTTTATAGTCAGTAGAAAGGCGAGTTATGGCAAACCAGAATGCCTCTGCTGTGGTATGAAGTGCAAAGCAGAACTTTAAATATGTTTATTCAGGCAGGTAAAGGATTATTTTTTCTTTAATTCCCACTGTAGTAGAAATTTCAAATTTCTTTTCTGTGTCAGCAAGTGGTTTTGATGTGGGGAGAACCTCAGCTCCCATTGCTCCATTAGGATTTATGATCACATTTAATTGCAAGACACATCCCTAAGGACAAATACAGTGGACAGAAGCTACAAAAATCAGTATACTGGTCTGAGTTCTTCTCTAGCTGTCTACAAATAAACACATATCACAACAAAACCCCATTTTATAAAATACATATTAAACTTTTTCAGGCATAAATCTATTCAGAGGCACTGATATTCAGTTGCAGAACCAGTACTGTGGTCCATAAGGCTGAAAGGTCATATTAAGGATTTCTGCAAAATTATTTCTCCAGAGTTTTTGGGATTTGGATTTTGGTTGAACATGTGTGGATGTAAGATGTTTATATTCCTAATGTCCTTGTAATGGAAGCTCAGGTTTTGATTCAATTTCCACACATGACACTGGAACAAGCTGCCCAGGGGAGTGGTCACAGCACCAAGCCTATAAGAGTTCAAGTGTTTGGGCAACCCTTTCAGGCATGTGGTGGCATTCTTGTACCTGCTCTGTGCAGGGCCAGGAGTTGGACTTTGATAATCCTTGTGGGTCTCTTCCAGCTCAGGATATTCCACGCTCCATGGATATTCCAATTGCTCCAGAAGAAGGTTTTCACCCAACCCACCTCTAGAACACCCTACTTAAAACTAATGTATCTTCTTGCAACACATATCTGAAGACTTTTTGGGAGTTCTAGAAAACCCTTTTCAGCATTTTAACCATGTTCAGAACTACCCATTATGTTCACTGCAACTGGTGCATGATGAGCATGACAGCATTCCTTTCTCCAATCTCTGTGTTTATTAAAACCAAAAAAACCCTTCAAATTGTCCTGAGGTACTGTAACATGCCATTTTTTTTCCTGGAAAAAACCATAAGTCTGATCAAGGCAAATTAAAGAGATTAGAGTTAAATGATTTACGTGCTGTAATAAAAAAGGTCTGCTACAGTCAGCGTTCAGATCTGTTTATCTGCAAGGCTTTCCCATAAATGTCTTTTGCCAAAAAGCACTGGAATGACCTCCAAGACAGGGTGCTTGACTTGACTGTACTCTTGCTTCTATTTTAATTAGGCTTTAAATGGTAAATATTTACTAATTGTCCTCTGGGTAAATAATTAAGAAGTCTTGATCTGTTTTGCTAGAGTTCATCTGGCAACACTTGCAGATCACAATCTAGACAGGTTTACCTTAATTAAATGTCCTCTTCCTGTATCATTTTTAGAAGCAGAAGTTTCTGAGATGTGCAGATTAGACATGTGTGGAAGAAATAGACCCAGCAGGGCCTCAGACATGCCTGTCTCTCCACATTACCAGCTCCAGTGGGTCTGATTTCAGCCATTCCTGTTTTATTGTACCCATAGACTCCCCATCACATCGCAGTGGCCACCACTGGGGTTTTCAAGTTAAGTGCCTCTGTGGCCTTAGTTAGGGATGTCAGGGAATCCTGCAGGATGATGGCCAGGGAGCTGGGCACCACATGGGACTGCCCACCTCAGCCAGGAGCAGGGGACACTGGGGACATCCCCAGCCCTGACACTGGGGCCAGGCTGGGGTGGCTGAGGGACACCAGAGGGACTGACAGCCCGGGGGGACAGACACAGCTCCTGGGTCATGGCAGGCTGGGGCTGCTCCCAAGGACCTGGGCAGGGACAGGGGCTCCTGTGGTGCCTCAGCCCCAGCAATCAGCAGCAAAGCTGTGCTGTCACACATGACAGCTGCCTGTAACCTGCTGTTTTCAGTTTCTTTCAGCTTGTCCAGGTCTGGGCAGATTTTTTTCCTGTGATGGGCATGATCAGATTCCCACATGAAAATCTGTTCTCTCACCGAGTGCAGAGTCTCTCCAAGCTGTCAGGAGAAGCAGATCTCCTCAAAGAAAAGATCACAGTAAATTTTTGTCTCAGTGCCATAGATTACAGGAGCAGCAGTAACTGAAAAACAACAACAACAACAAAAAATTAAACCAAAGAGTATTTTAAAGGAGTCAATAAATGCTTAAAACAGCTAGTAGATGGTCACTGTGTTTGTTCAATTATTCAATAAAAAGGCATAGTTGGACTGTAGGGAGTTTAATGAAATTATTTGTCCAACAAGAAATTTGCTTTAAAAGGGAATTGTGAGGTTGATTAAAGTTCAAGATAGAAGTAAATTCTTTTAATGTCAGGTTAAATCAATAAGACTTTCACATCTGGAATATTACATTAATTTTGTTTGTAGTCTCCCTTAAAAGTTCAAATGCCAGTTTATTAGATTTACAAGGAAGAATGGAAAGAAGGATTGTTTAGTTTAAAGAAGAAATCAACATAAGTAATAGAAGATAGAGCTATGCAACAAATAATTGGAGAATGTTACCAAGGAAGCATTGTAACTCTTTTTCAGGTCTTCTTTTGTGGAATTTCTGAGCAACAAGTTATTAAGATATCATTATATGTTTTATGGAACAACCATAAAACATGAAAGATTGCATTAAAAAGCCATCTACCCCTATTTCATGGCATACCACAGATTGCAATCCAGAAAGTGCAGAAAATAAGCTCTCCTGGTGTTTAAACTATCTTTTAAATCTGTAGCATGGATCTGTTTACAGTCAGTTATGATTTTAATGGATGCATGGACGTGAGTAGAGAGTGATCCAAGCTAACAGAAGGTCGTATATCACTTTAGTGACTTAGGGCATTTCACAAAGGGTTTGAAGTTCTAAGAGTCTTTCCTCCCTGGATCATGCCTATTTTTCTTCGGTCAAGTATTAAATGAAAAAGAAGGGGAAAAAGTAACAAAGAAAGCTGTACCAGTTAGATAGATCTTTAGTTTTACCCTACACTTATATATAATGTAAAATCATAGTAACTGTATACTTCAGGGACTTCTTTTTGTCTCAGAACAGAAGCACTAGACAACATCTGATGTATCCCGGTATGAAAGACATGCTATTAAATTATCAGTATCTGCAACAGAATCCAGTGACACTGAAAAGAAAGACAAGAAAAAGGATGACAAGCCTTGTCAGGGCTTCTCTAGTGACAAGGGCTTTCTTTCCCTGATGAGATGAAGACATAAAAAATATGCTAGTGAAGACATTTGCAGCATGATTTTATTAATACAGTGAAATGATTGATCAGAGAACAGAATAATGTGCTAAAGTGTATTAGAGTCAAGAAAAATTTTTATGATCATTTCCCATCCCATTATGTGCTAAATGCAGATACAAATAAAATCTCTATTAAAATATTTACAAAATTGTTCCAGTAGAACCTATCTTCTCTATTGCATCTTTTGGACATTTTGGTGACAGTGATGGGATTTTGGGGCCAAGGGTGTTAGAGGTTCCTTTCCTAGCAGCATAAAAGAACCAGCAACCAAAACCAATGTTTGATTGGCAAAAATGCATGGAAGGGGATAATTTCTCCCTTGACACATCCCCAATTTAAACAGACATCTGGGCAGGAGAAAAAGAAAGGAGGCACTAAAGAGGGTCACAAAACAGGTCAGTGGCAAATCTGTGAAGAGAAGCCAAGCATCATGTCATCAGCCCTAAGGCCTCTAGGCAAGAACAGCTTACTTGGGAAATTTCATTGATACCTACATGCTTTTTATCAAAATCCACTCAACTGAAATAATATTTTGCTCTAATTCTCTTAGGCCAATCAGGCATGCCAAGATAGTTCATGGCTTGAAACTGTAATACAGTGCTGCAGCTGCCTCCAAGAAACACCAGAGAAAATGTGTGTGTGCTGGGGAGAGTGGGGGCTCTTTGAGTTCTCCTGTGGGAGTATGAAAGATGTTGCATGACTGCAACTTCTCCCTTGACTGCTGATCCAGTAATCTGATCTTGAGTAACCCTGCTTCCAGCCACCCTGTCTCTAATTATTCATCCCCTCCCTGGGATTTTGAAGTCTTGATTTAGACAGGTGATCATGTAATCAACAGCCAAAGAAACACAACTGTGGCAACCCGGGCAGAGTTTGGGTTAGTTTTCATTAAACAAACCCTTGCATGCCTTGTGGCAGGGAAATGGGGCTTTCTTCTTTATTGGACTTCCTCCAATACTTCTAAAGGGCTCAAGACAAAAACTTGCAGCATGGAGTGCGTGGGAAATTCGTGTTGAAGTCAGAGTGTGATTTGCATAAGATTGTTATATGCCCCAATCCGTGCGCAATCTACTTGTGTTCTGGTTTTAATTAGGTACAGACAGCCTGTTTCCAAAATAAATAGCAGTTCCAGTGACAGAGGTCTTTATCCATCCAGAGCAAAACTCAAGCCAACTTTTCAAATGTTTTATGTCTTTGCTTTTACCTTTTGGATTTCTTGCTAGTCAAAAATAGTAGTGCTATATTTTATGTGTTGTGTATTTCTAGCTGTGTCCCAAAGGGTGAACATGAAATCAGGAGGAAGTCTGTTCCTAAATGTTTTTGTTCTGTTTGATTTTTTGATTCAATAAATAGGTTATCTGGGCACTTGACATACATCCTTTAAACCTTCATCTAGTAATCTGCTTTACTTGTTCCTACAAAATGAATAGAAATTTATAGGAAAAGTGTGTGTATATTCTCAAGTTATTGTAATAGAAGATCTCATTCAGAGTCTTAAACTCAAGATGTACTGATACTGTTGCTATAGCACACAAATCAATACATATTTTCAGTTATTATTCATCAGTTGTTTCTTATGCAACAATTTTATACAGCATGTGATTTACAGACCAATCTTATTGCACATAAGTTCTAAATGTATTGTAATTCATATGTGATTTGTTCCTCTTGTTAAAAAACAGTTTCAACGACCAAAAGTTTCAATAAAAGTGGAATCTTTTTATCTTCATGGATACTTTGCAAAGGTTTTTTTTTTCTCTTGCCTTGCTTGTTTTGAAGTTGGCATAGTTAAAAGTATTGGAAAAGGAATTATAGATTGAGCAGTAATGTCCGTAAGGGTCTATATTATTTTAATTAAAATAAGTCAGGTTCTTTCATTTTCAAGAATCTCAGAGTAATACATGCTCTTTATTATTTATATTCTGACAGTACTCTTTTCATCAAAGCCTGTGTTGATATTTTCCTTGATGTCAAAAAGTGTAGTGTTTGTTTTCAAGACTCCCAAAACATTAAGCATGTGGGAAAGAGAGAGGTGAACAAGGAAGAGCAGGCTTAAGTAGATAGATTTACAGTCTGAGGATTGGAAGTGCATCATGAGAAATTTTTCCTGTACTAAATGGCCTATTGCAGAGGCTTAAAAATGAATGCAAGAATAAGGTGAGCGCTGGGTAATCCTCTTTCCCTGCGTTCTTGCAGTTCCTGGGAATCAGCAGCTAAATGCCTTCCTGACCCAAAGACTTTATCTACATTCTTATTTTAATATCCACTAATGGATGTGTTCAGCACTAAATTGTGCAGTTCATTCTTGAGCACATTTCACTGCTCTCCATGATAACAATCTGTGGCAACACACTCCTGTGCAGTAATGCAGCAGGTAGTGCTCTTTTTCTGGGGGAAGGGGGAAGGTATTTTGAAGAGTCAAATCTTGGAAAAAAACCAAGATGTACTCCCTTGCAATGGTACTATAATTTTTACCTCCAGAACTTACCGTTATATTGTAATTTTTTCTGTGTTTATAAGGTTTGAAGCAAGGAGTGGAAAACACTGTGAAAATGGTGTACATTGGACCTGGCTGAGACAGAGTGCATTTCCTCACAGCAGCCCGCACAGTGCTTGGTGTTGGCAGCCAGAGGGGTGTTGGTGAGAGCCCAGTGAGCTGAGCAGAGCTCCCACAGCATCAGGGCTGCCTCTCCAGCAGCCCTGCTCACCACCAGCCTGGGGGTGGCCTAGGAGGGGACACAGCCAGGACAGCTGAGCCAGCAGACCACAGGGATATTCCAACCCATGGGGCACCTGCCCAGCAATAATGCTATGGGAAAGGGAGAGGCCCAGGGAGTACTTGTTATTATATTTGTGTTCTGGTGGAACTGCTGCCTGTACTGAAGCCCTGCTTGCTGAAAGAGGTTGAACATTGCCTACTGATGGGAAGTAAAGAATAAACCTTTAGTTTTCTATGCTTCCACTCACTGCCTTTAATTTCGCTTATTTAAACTGCATTTATCTAGACCCATAATTTTCTCTGTCTTTTCTACCCATACCTCTTTCCTGCTGAGAAGGGGAGTGATAGATTGGCATGGTGGGCACCTGGTATCCAGGCATAGTAAACCCATCACATGGTGACATAACCTTACTGTAGCTTCTGTCAAGAATAATAAAAATAGGAAAAGCTGGCTCAGAGTTCAAAACTGTCAAGTAAAACCAGAAAAAGATAAACCATAGCAGCTGCACATGTGCTCAAACATGATCCATGTAAGTTTTAAGTGAGTTCTATTCAGTAAATCAGCTAATAGGAGATAATATGGCAGTACATTGCCTTTGACAGCATAATTTAACCTCTCAGTTTACTGATGAGAAAGAACTTAAGATACATTCCTGCTATAATAGCATACAATTAGAATAATTTTTAAGTTAATGGCCATGCTCAGAGACACCTCAAAACGACCATCTATTTTTTTTTTTTTTTTTTTCACAGTGATCCAATCCATATTCCTGTTTTGCAGAGGTGGAAGAAAATTAAAAGATAGATTGAAATCCTTGTTTCCCATCTGATTAAAGCTTTCTTCTGTTTAGGCAATTAAATGCTCTCTTAGTGGGTGAAGGTGTCAGAAAAAAATCTGTCTTTCCTTTTAATTCTTTGAATGTCCCCTTCTGGTATAAATACAAAGCAACTTCACTAATGTATCTTGAAAATATAATCCCATCTTTTGTGTATATATATCTGTTTCAAATGCTGAAGTCCTGATTTTTTTTTACAAACTATTTTTGAGCAAAGTCTTCTTTTCCATATTATTCATTGAGTTGCTCAGTTGCTTTTCATCTGTTTGCACTCCTATGGTGTTCTCTATTTGTAGAAGGTAGAGCCGATTGAGCTGATAGAATTTAGCAACTTAAATATATACTATGATAAGTAGCATAGACATATCTCTCATTTCTAACAAAAGAGTAGTAGAGAAAAAAAATTAATTAGTTACTGATAAAATTTTCAGTAAGTTGTTCCTTATTTCTTCTAATGATACCAAATGTGCTAATTAGTTATAAATTTACCTCTCAGAGAACATATCAAAAACTAAAACGCTGCTAGCATGAACAAATTTAGCCTATACTTTTATCCTAATAGCCCTGTTTAATACAAATTTGAGGTTAGAACAAATGGCACCATCCTACAGATGTAGCTGTAGCACAGTATGTGGTTTATGCTGAGCCATTAGAGCTATTAAAGCACATTAACATTAAGTAGTGTAATAACATGAACTGTGCCTCCTGCATTACTGAAATGCTTCTCTCCTTAGTACTTTTATTGTGGAATTCTGTATGATTTATTACTGTGCACCTGAGATAATTTCAGTATTGCAAATTTGATCATTTTGGTCTTGATTGGGTTAGTCATAAGTCTCTGAAGGAAATTTGGGTTGATTTAATAGCTATCTCAGACTGAACAGGTAAGTTCATCTGAATTTTGGAAGCACTGATTACCATTTTACCAGATTGCAATTCAAATAGATATTCTATTATTGCTGTACTATGTGCTTTTAGGTGAATAATTTGGAAAAAAAAAAAAAAGAAGACTTGTAAGTGATTAGCTTCTTAGCTTCACATGTTTTTTTTGTGATTTGTTTTTCAGTTGCTTTTTTTAAGAGATGTCATGACTTATGCCAATATAATTGAGTGACAGAATGAACTTAATGAAAAACAAGTGAGTTGATATAATTTCCCTGAAGGAGCTTAGCAGAGAAGTGACAGCATTAAAATGAGATTTTCCTGTTTCAATCCAATCCCTCTTCAGTGCAGTATCTGTTGTTTCCAGTGTTGTATCTCACCCTTTTATAGTTGAGATTTATGCTAAAGTTGAAGAGTTGAAGTTTGGTCTTTTATTGGGAACTTTAATATTGGTATTTTTTTCCTGAACTATTGCTGAATGTCTCATATAAAATACTGAAAAATAACAATATATTACACCTGACCAATGGAAAGTCTTTTCACCTGTAAAAGTATTGGTGTTTTCTTTTTCCTTAAATCATTAAATATGTTTAACTCTGGCAACAATGTAGAGTGTAAATTCTTATTTTATCGTAGAATGATTAAATTTAAAAATTAGACAAGACTCAGTTCCTTTCCCTTTCAGCACTGGGCTGCAGTTAAAAACCAGAGAGCAAAATGATTCTTAGCCATCTGACATTCAGCACTGAGGATAAAACTACCTATGAAAGGTTTAATTTTAAAAGCCTAGAAATAATGTTCCTTCTGATATAGCTTAGGCTACTTTTCCAGCCTTTTGGTGTATACTGTACACTATTGACTTAATTGAGACCATGAAGGAAAATAGACTTCCCTATGTCCAGACTTTGGTCACTTAGAGACAGAAAAAGAAGAATTTTTGTGTTTTAAATAATGATGCGACACATTGCAAGAAGGAGCTGTACTTTATCTACCTCTTCTCTTTGTCAAGAGGGAATTTCTTCTCTGTAATTCACAGGGTAAGAAAGTTCCTTGCAATGCTGTTGTTTAGATTGAATTCATTAATTCATTCATGAAGATTTGTATTAAAACTCTGATGCTCTAAATATATTAGATTTGTATAATACCTTAAAGATATGAATAGTTAATTATAATGTTAAAGAGAAAAGAAAATTTAATTCAAAAAGAGCTTACCAATAGTAGATCATGACAGGCTTTTTCTGGTTTAAATAAAAAGAAGAAAAACCTCCAAACTGAACAAACTGAAAAAAAAAATCCAACCCTAACCAAACAAAAAAACCCAATTTCTTCTTTACCCAATGAATGTAGTGGTTCTCTTCTACCAAAACTTTTGTCAATGGTTGAAATGTGTCACATAAAAAATTGTTAACTGATCTGAAGAATACCCAATTTAAGGAATTGTAAGATAGGTGGGGAAATAAGGAAAAAGGAAATAGCACTGGGTACTGTTGGAAAGGGAAGCATAAAGTTGAAGAGTAGAGGCTGAGATCCTCAAGGATCGAATTTTGGTTTCATTAATTATTTCACATAGATATTAAAAGCTTCCTGAGGAAAGTCAATAATGTCATAAAGCTAAGAGCAGTTTCAGCACCAGGGAGGACTGAGACTATATATGCAGAACAGGCCAGGCAGCCCTGAACACACATGCAAAATGCTAGGTCATGCACCTGGCTGGATTTTATGGTACTTCCCATATGCTGAATACAAATGAGAAGGAGGAGGACATGATGTGACTATGAAATATGAGATAGCTATGAGAGAGGCAAACGCAGAATTGTCTCTAGGGTGACACTAGGAAGGTTTTAAGGCATCTCTAGGATGGGTGAACTGTTCTCTTTTATTATTACAGAAAGAAAGATACTAATGCTAATTTTAAAGGATTTTAGGAGACCTCACCTGAACTACTGTTTTTCTGTTCTGGTTATGCATAGACTATATGTGAAAGAATGAAGAACTCCATCTGAATCTTGTAGTTATGGTCCTCTTGTGCTGTTTGATTAGAGGTGGAAATGTCTACAATGTAACTAATATAGCCTAACCTACCTGATAATGTACAGAAAAAAAAACAATATTTATCTTGTTTTTTATAGGTGATATGCAGATAAGGAATAATAAAATTCACTGGTGCAACAGAAAGTGGAAATCACATATGGATTTGTTATTAGTGGAAAAGCACATGGATATGTTTTGTGGCAGAAACCAGAATGAGATCCACATCCACCACAGCAACTGACTAACCAATGTCTCCTTGGCTGCATGCAAGTCATAAGTGATTCAAGTGCAGCTTTCTTCTGGAGCTATAAAATATGACCTGCAACAAAGCTATTCTGCTTAATGGCCACTTAATACTCCAATTTCCTGATTGCCCATTCCTGGAAGAGAGCAGGCACCAATGGTCCACCACTGCAGTGATCTCACAGTGCTCCCAGCCAAGCTCAGCTCACTGACCAGAGCTGCTTTTCTCTGTGAAACAGGCTTGGAACATCTTCTTTCCAAAGGTTTCTGAGGAATGTGTGTGGCAGGAGAGCTGTGATAAAAGCACACAGTCTTAAAGCCAGGAAGTCTTATGTACTTAGGGATATGGTGTGGTGAACAGAAATACATAAGAGTCACCTGGTGCACAGCTAAGCTGCCCTTGTGTTTGCTGTCCCTGAGCAGAGGTGTTACTGAGTGCAAATGTGACTGAAACTGGATAATCATTAAAGCAAAAAAACAGCTTTGTGGGCTCTGACTTGTTTCAGTGAAAGGAAGGATATCATGTGACGAGGATGCACGTGCAGAAAGGGCACTTCCAACCTGCTGTATGAATCTAAGTGGAGTAATGCCTAAAACAAACTATAATAAAGTGCATAAGAGCTGGAGTGTTAAACCAGGCTTTAGAATTTTAATAATGTAATAAACCAATTCATAAGGGATTGATAACAGCACGTGAAGAGGACTTTGCATCTTCCTTGTTTGAACTAGTGAATTACCTGACCTTTCTACATGTCACCTGCTGTCTATATATTCCTTATCTATGTTTGCTTCCACTTCCTTATTCTATTAATAACCAAGCTAAATGACAGCTCTGGTGTACAATCAAATCTGTTGTTAAAAGAATCTTATTGAAAACCCTTGTTGATTCAAGGTACCTTCTGTAGAAGGCTGGACACCTAACTCTTAAATGACTAAACATAACTCCTAACCTTAATGCCTGTCAGGGATGTTTGTATTCTGGAAATAGCAAAGAAAATAATGAAAGGAAAGAGAAGATGAAGAGAAATACCATTTAAGTCACTGTGATACTGTTTTAGAATGATGTATCCACATATCAATATATTTTTATTTCTCATTTTTGCAATATAGTCTAACTTTTAAGCAGTTTTTTCTTTTTCTTCCATGCAGTGGAGCACTGCATTATATTGTTATCCTCTAAATGTCAGAAGAAGGAAAAGAATAACAAAAAGTAATGAATATCTGCCAACAGGTACCCTTACTTTTAATGAGAGACCCAAAACCTATAAAATAGTAAAAAGCCTTGTAAAACAAACAGACAGAAATCCATAATTTCAAAGCATTTTGGTTTGAGCTGTTCTACATCATGTTAAAAAGTTTCCTATACTGTCCTGACCTCACTAGCCTGCAAATCACTGAATGCAGTCCATGATAACTTTTTGTGCATTTTGAAGAATGATGATTCTCAGTCCATGGATTTCAATTTTATCATCTCTTATAAGTTTTGTTCACTTTCCACTTTCATTTTAACCACTTTTTAGAGTAATCTGGCCCACTAACCTCACACACAGCCAACCCAAAGTTCATCAAACCCCATTATTTTTTGCAGCAATAATTTGGGGGGTGGGCAGCAGACAGAATTAGCAATATAACAAGATCTTGTGTCCTTTCTATTTTCTATTGTTACACCTAGGGCAGGGGATGAAAGCAAGGAACACAGGACATGATCTGAGCTGTCTCACAGCAAATTGGACTCAGTAATGGGGCAGGGGTAATCTTTAACTATGTAGCCCAACAAAATATTGACAAGGCTGAATACTACTAATTGTTGAAATGTTTGTTGTTGTGTAACTGCAGTGTAAGACACAGCCTAGGCAAAGTTTCAATGCCTAAAAAACAGTAATGAAGAAAAAAGAGGAGGAAAATTAGGTTTTTTTGAAGTTGTAAAAGCTGCCCTTCATATTTTGCAGACTGTCGAATCTGGCATATCTACCTTAAAGTTAATGTCTTTAATATCTGCACAAACTGCAATAAATACGAGTGAGATGTCGTTGGAGAAGGAGGAAAAGCACATTTGCCAACTATTTCATTTTCTCCCCATCCACTCTTCATAAGTGAAAAAAGCTAATATCTTGAAAGCTTATGAGCTGAATGTCTGTATCCCATCATGAATACTGTTATTGATTCTGCTCAGTAGCAAAAGCGAGTGAGGCAAAGCAAGGATTGGAATGTAAAACAGGTGAAATAGCTTTTGACATCTACTTCACAGTTTATTTTACACTGCTTCAAAAGTAGCTGGCTTTCCAGTGCCATTAGTGCTGTTTAGATGAACGGGCATTGCAGCAGCAGATGGAATTCTCTGATGACAAATACAAGGTAATGAACACGGGAAGGAATAATTCGAACTGCTTACACACATTACTAGGTTTTAAATTAACTGTAAGCAATTACTCAGGAAAAAAATAGGGATCATGGTTGAAATTTCTGGCCAATGAACTGCAGGTGATAAAAAAAGGAAGTAAAATATTGATACACATCATAAATGAAATAGAAAATTATTTACGTACTTTGCGTATGTGTTTTTATTGTTCCTAGTTACCATGGTATTTGTGAATCTTTTATGAAGTGTCATTAATATTGAGAAATATCTGCGAAATAAAATGAAGTTTCTGATGTTTATCATGTGCCTGGGCTTCAGGTGTTTATGTGTGTTTGTGTTAGTGCTCATTCACATGCACATTATCCTTCTCTCACAGTGATTTTACAACGAAATAAGGGATAAAAATATCAGTCCTTGGTTAATATGCCATATGGTGTGATGATACCATATAACATGGGCTTATGTCTGAGTTTTATTTGACTGGTATATGTTTACACAAAAAAAGAAATCGTTTTCCTAGGCAGCAAACCTGTTGCAGGAGATAACCTGGTTACCTACATTTTACTTGAAGTTATTAAATAATAGAATGCTGATAGATTTAGGGCATCATACACTATCAAGGTACCTTTGCTGCATTTTTAAATACACCAGTTCTCTTTTATTTAGAACTCACATCACTTTCTTGTTCTTGGTATTCCTTCACATATAAGAATTACTAATTTTGCACTTTGGCTGTGCTTGTGTTTCTGAAAGTTTCCTGCCATTTGAATCCCATTAACTTTCACAACAGTGCTTCCAGTGTATGACAGTGTAATTTGCATCAACATTAGTTCTAAAATTCAATTGACACCATTACTCTGAATTAAAGAGAATTAGGGAAACTCCAGTAGTACTGTTTTTCTAGCAGAAATTATTCTGAAGTAGATGAAGATGAATGTTCATAGTAATTGCCCTTTTGAATGATACAAATGGATAAATTCTGACAATAGTGAGAGATCTACACTGCCAAAAGTTAAAACTGATTTGATTTTCACTTTTATTCAGGATATTTCTTTAACCCCTTTGACTAATTCTCTATAATATTTTACTACTTTACATTATTTACAAGTGAAATATAGTTATAAGCATTATAGCATATTTAAATATTGTTTGAAATAAGTATCTATTTGAACCCAAAACAGAGTTTCAAGAAAAGTACTTCTCAGGCAATTTTGTCCAGGGGATGAGGAAAAAGGACACTGAGCTGGAGCAGCTCTGAAATCCACCATGGAAATCACTCTTTATTCTCCCTCTAAGCTTAGTGTACAAAATGCAGGGACATTTAAATTACATGTTGGTTGTTTGTTTTGACTATAAGGGCAAAAAGCAACTAAATGTCTGTAATTTTTCAAAAGAGGGAGCCAAAAGAAGACTTGGACAAGAAGGCATGCTGCAGATATAATGTGGATTACTGAGTACAATATTTTCACATTTGGGAAACATGAAGTGACATATTTGTTGCAACTCAAGAAATTTCCTTTTTAAGAAAGTCTTGAATTTTCTTGAGCTGCCTTAAAATATCAGTCTAGTAAACCAGTCTCTATGGAGATATTCATGTTACAGCATTCTCTGCCTTTGTGTTTCCCCATACTTTAAATAACATGATTTAGGGAATTACGCGTTTAATAAAAAGAATAAAGATAACATTTATTTAAAGATAACTCAATATGGATGTAGGACTGAAAAGGACATTCTGTGTCATCAAGTCCAGTTCCTAGTTATACAATTATATTCATAATGGTAAATAAAATATGACCAGAACAGTTCTTTGTTGCTGACACCACACAACAATGAATCATTTGTGTTTATTTAATCCTTTTTCTTACTCTCCAAAATAGAGTGTGCACAAGGATAAGAGTGTCCCCAATTGATGCAAACTCACTGACCATCCTAAGAAAAATTCAGGAATTTCTAGAAGGCCCCTGCCAAAGAATCACTTTGGGATCACTTTTAGAGTATAGACAACTGAGTTCCCATGCTCAAGAGTGTTTCTTAACTAGTGTAGTTGTAATTAATACCTTTATAAGTTGATTGAACTGTATTAGAACTGCTAATTATTTGCCCTTCTTAGGTCTGTTGTGAGGCAGCTCTAAAATTAGCTTCTCCAGTAAATAAATAACTTATGTCTAATCTCCATTATAAATTTATTCACATCTAGATTATATACCTTAGTTCTTTTTAAGAATGCTATAAAATAGTATATTAGACTTTAATCTGCTTTATCAAACTCCTGATTTATGTAAAGTAAAAGAAAAAAACACCAAGATAACAAATTCAGAGTCAAGATGTTCTGAATTAAATATTTGACTGAGGTTTCTGCCAACTTTTCCTGTAATTCCTACTTAATAATGGCAAAAAGTTTGTTTTGTATCATAATGATCAAGCAGAGTACATTATTGAACCCTGTGGGCTTTGTTTGGACATGTGGACCCTAAGGACATAATGAAGAATGATGAAGTTAACAGTTTAATAAGGAAATCTATTTAGCAAATCTTCTCATGCAATAGTTTCACAATAAATTATCATCTTCTTTTATTTTGAATGGCTTTGGACTCAAAATTATTGATCAGGAGTGTATAGAGGATTTATAGGGATTTCAAAGTCATAGCACTGAGTGACTGATTTTTAGCCTGAGTGTTCATTGCTCATTAGAATATCCCAATTAACATCCATGGAAAGTTGATGTGATTAAATGCCCTTTGGTATGTAGAATCTTGTCTGGTACAACTTTGCCAGCAATTCATTACAGTCAATTTAAAATTGTATGAAAAATGCACAAACACTCAACCCAAAAATAAATGGTTTATTAGTAAAAATTTACAATGTTAATGTAAATTTAATACAAACTGATTGTATCTTGGTGATACAGCTTACCCTCCTCTGGTTTATTGTATTCATCTATCAGCCTCTACCAAAAAACTTTTTTGATGTATGTTCTGGCTCTTTCATTTTCTGTAATATGACAAAAACCTGAATAGTGTATATGTGCATATTCATGCACATCTATGGCCCTGTATTGGTGTCTGGATTAAGAAATTAGGTGCACAAAACTGAAAATAGTCATTTTGTTCTGCTGTGTGTAGGAATCATGGCTCAAATGTATAACTATAACTCCCATAACTACAGCAGACAAATCTTCACACCCAAAGACAATTCCAATTTACATTGTATCATTCAACACAAACTCTATGCACCAATAACAGTGATTTTTTTGATATAAGAAAAAAAAAGCAACAACAAACAACCATATCTTCAATCTGTTTTTCTTGTCCAAAGGAAAATCTTTCAGTTCCACTCCAATATTATGTTTTTACTTAATTACACAGATGTAAAAAAAGCACAGATAATGAAAGACTAAATTGTCGAGAGCTGAAAATTACACTAACTACTGAGACCCTCATCCAACACCACTGGAACTCCAAAAGTCCTTACCAGCTTCAGGAAAAGGGTGACAGCAAAACTGACTGGGTGCCTTACAGTGCAATATAAGGTCAAGAGAGTGGATACTCAGATTCTTTTTTCCCTACACGCCAATGGTTCGTGTTCCCATTATTCTTATGGCTTCTGGTTATTATTTCTGCTTGCTTTCCTTCTGTATCTCTCTCCTGCTGTGCTATATTAGAAAACTGAAGCTCCTGCTGAGCTCTCACAAGGCTGTCATTCTCTGGGTTTCACCTCAAATAAACAAACAAACAAACAAAAGTATAAAAGCTCTTTTCATAGGGATGTGGGGATCATAATATCTATAACTGTTTAACTTTTCTTTTTTTTTCCTAGGGCCTGCTAAAGAACTGTGCATTTTAGTTTCTGGAAAAGGAAAAAATCATGCTATTTCCACTTTTAAAGAGTTCTAGTGATTTTGTTCTGAAGAATTTTCATTTTTATCACAATGTATCTTTTATGATTAAAAAGTATTATTTGACTGAGTGCAGTCATTAGTGAAGTTTAGAACAGTTTCTACAACTAATGCATGATATTTCACAGACAGACAAGTAGAAGTTTCCTGAAATTTCCTGGAGATGTTAGAAAAGCTATTGTAGCAACTGAAAGCTGCTTAATTTTACTGTATAAAAATTACCTTTCTTATTTACCATACTTTAAAACTACAAACACAGCTGTGTCAAGCATTTTAAAACACTGACCTTTTTGAGACCTTTTCCTTCTCAGTGGTTGGGGAATGGCAGGTATTTCAGGGGCTCAGTTTGGTTTAGTGAGAAATGTGCCTATAAAGAACTTGTCATTCTGGTGGAAAGAATCCAAACTGTGCCCATGGAACTGGGACTGCTGACCCTGTACCAGCCTTTAGCATTTTGCCACTAAATGGGATTCATTTGATGAAATGTACTATTCTGAGCTGACCAGCCCATGATCTTCACAGTCTGCAAAGATCCAGTCAATACACTCAGTGCAGTCTTGGGTGCAATTCATCTCCTAGGTAAATATCTGTGTGAAATAGCTCAGGTGAATCACATCCCTGAGACATCTGCTTCTCTCCTTTGACTCTTAAGAGAGATTTAGGTCACTGGCTGTGATGCTAACATCTGCATCATGGTTGTTGAAGGGCTGGGGAGCCAAAATCCAGCCAATGTTCTCTGGATAAATGGACTCTTACTCTCTGTTCCTCTCTCGTGGTTAAAAAAAGTAGCTGGGATAAATGCTCACACACCCCACAGAGAACTGTTACTTTTTGATTGCTGCAAAACTGCTGTTTGTCTGGCTTTCAGAGGATAAAGACAATTCTTTTAACAGTGGGCATCACACAGCCACCCTGGGTAGCAATTCATGCTTGGCCTGACTTTGGATCTCTTCTGATTATTGGTGCATTTTATGGGCATGATGAACTGGGTGTTCATGATCCTAGATTTAATGAACTCAAGCAATTGAGTGATATGATAAAACCCATCAAGATACAAGTCCAGTGAGGAGCTTGCTTCCCACATTCACTTGACCTTCAGGAGAAAGTATGTTCTGTACAAGAACCAAAAGTTAGAAATAATCTGAGGCATCAGTGAATAACCTGATTCTCAAGGCTCCGAAGCACAAAATTCTTTGGTTCTATAAGGGAAAAATGCAGAAAACCAAAATAAGATATTTTTTAAATCTGTAAAATGTGTTTCCACAGTCACTGAAATGCCATAATAGTATAGCTTGTTCACTGACATGATTACAGAACATAGTCAGGATTGTTTGCCTAGTTTAATGATATAGTTCCCACATGAGTTCTTTTACATAAAAACTTAATTCTTCACTTCATCTACTCCAACACTCCTCTCTAGATATCTCTTTTGAGAGATCTTTATCTTAACATTTTTCAGAGACAAACTGTTTCACATTCTATACTGAATAGTGTTTAATGCCTTTGAAGCATTTCCCATTCTGGAAAAATGGAAAGAACAGGGAATAATGTCTCTCCTGACTAGAATGAGAACCATGACCATATAGAGGACCAGAAAAGGGGGGAAAAAGAAACCTTGGAAGAAATGGATGAAGCAAGTGTTGCCACCAATGTTGAAAATCACTGCATCAAGCAGGATTGTTTTTCACTGTTTTTTCTTGCAGTGACTTAATCTTACTGACAAGATTTCTGTATTTCTTTATGGAAATGCTCAAGTCCAGGCTGGATGAGGCTCTGAGCAACCTTGTCTAGTCACAGCTGTCCCTGCCTGTGGCAGGGGTTTGAAATTAGATGATCTTTAAGGTCTCTTCCAAACCAAACCATTCTGTGATTCTATGATCAATCTCATTGCAGCACATTGGATTATTCACCTGAGATTACCTGTTGGATAGTGTGGCTTGTCACTTGTGATTCTAATTTCCCTTATTAACTCTACTGATTTAATGTAGATGCAAAAAATGGCACATATCTACTTAAGCATAAATCAAAAATATCCTATTATAGCCCTAGGTCCTTCATGAGTTTATTATGCCCCTCCTGCAAACTCTCCTATCCTTAATTACATTTAGAAGTTATTTCTGATATGCAATCTTCCAACAGTAAATATGTACAGAAATATGATTATGATTTATACATATAAAAATATACTGGGTTTGGGTAACAAAAAAAGCTTGTGAAATATTCTTCAAGTAATTTGTGGTTTTCTGATTTCATCTTTCTCACCCCTGCTCCTTTTGATTCACTCGTATCCTCCTGCTACTCTTTGCCCATATCTTTGGGAGATAAATAATAAAGTCCCTGACTCCTTTATTCTCTACCACTCTCTCACTGAGCTCTTACTCTTTGAATTTCTACTCAGAGTGAACTTCAGAGCATCTTACAAATCTCTCAAGGTTTTTTTTTTAAATCAGTGACCATCTGATAGATCATTGATAACAGCACCACAGCAGGCACCATCAGAATTAAGGAAACATTTCAAAAAATAAATTCCAAGTGATGATATTTGAAGATTCTAAAATGAAAGGTAATTAGACACAACAGAGTCAGAGCTGTGTCTTGTAAGGGGAAGATGTTTGTTTTCCTTTAAGCCATTTTGGGGGTTTTGGAATTCAAACCAGAGGCTGGTTTCTGGCCCCTACCTCCTCACTTTGTGTGCTGGAGCCAGTAGATGGTGATTTACAATGTGCCCTCAGGGGCAGAAACAGTCACTATGGTAGGGTGGTCTGATCCAGATAATTTGGTTTAGTTTTAACATGATCAAATGCAATTCTTACCTTGCTTCAACTGAATCTCCCTCAGATTTCTTTGCCATATGCACTTGACTGTCTTTTGTACTTAAATTAAGGCTCAACTATCTGTTTTATATGAAAAAAAGTCATAAAACACATAATTGCTATAATGAAGTTGCACTGCTGCTCTTTGGGATTTACATCAACAATTTTGTCTAATTTGTTTAGGCATATAGTGCTGAAATGACAGTGTATACCTCAAGAGAAATAACTTGAGATAAAATGATCCCAATGTGTAAGAGATGAAAAGAAATAGAAGGACAGTTAATTATCTATACACACACAATCTGGAGCTTTGCACTCTTTAAAGGGAGAACTCAGTTTCACCTGACAGCCCCATGCCTCTACAGTATATACTGATTTTTTTTTCAACATCTTTCATTCACTAATCTCAAAAATTATTGTTAGTATTAAAAAGTAATCTTAAAGCACCCTCAGTGTGATGGAGATTAGAGATAAACAGACATTATAATTGATATTAGAGACAGTAATTCAGAAATATACAGTGGACAGGTCCTGCACTGACCCTCTGTTAGGGTGCCATATTTTTAGTGCAAAGAACAAACTAAACAGGAAGAATTGGTTTGGTTTATCAAAAATTAAAAATGGGTCTTTGAGGCTCCTGCTATTGCTGAAATTGTAATAGAGTACCATTTCTAGGAGGAAAAAAATATAGTTTTTGAGAATTTATTGTGTTTCAAGATTTATCTTTATTCAGCTTAAACATGTTTTCTTCTGTCTCTCTTCTCCTTCCTAATTCCCATGGCCAAAAATCCAGAGACTGAGAAGAGGGAGGTGAGACTGTGAAATAAATGAAAGGAAAAGAGAAATGCTAACAGTAGAGAATAAAAGAGTAAGATGCCATTTCCTTCCTCAGTAAGAGTACCTTGGCTACTCCTAGGACATTTCAATGACCCAAACGCAAAATTCTTGTTGCTTTTTCCATACTTGCAAAACAAAAAACTGAACAAGGTGAAAGAGATGAAAGAGATTTTCTCTCTTAAAATTCACCTAATTTATTCACTGAAAATGCTTGCATTGTTCTACACATCACTTTGTTTTTCCAATTGTTGCTGAAGCTGGCCATTCCTTTTCTTCCTCCAAACATCCAAGAAGCAAGATATCTTGCATTTGATGGATTACTTGTTCATAGCATGAAAGAAGGCATAATTGGAGTGTTATTTTGAGATTAAAATAAAGATATTGACTGAAACCTTCTACAGATTCACTGGTACTCCTGATTGATCTCTGAGACTACAGGATATAGTTGTTCCTAACATTTCTCCAGCAAGACTTTGGATGTCACCCTTCTGGTACAAAGTCCCGGTAAAAGTAGGAGAGGTAGTTAAGCAGAGGAAGGTTGCCCAGAGATGCAGGTCAGTCTTCATCCCTGAGTGTTTTCAAGGTCCTGAACAAGCAGTTCTGATCTGCTGCCAGACCCTGCCTTGAGCAGGGGATTATCCTGGAGACCACCTGAGCTGCCTCCACACCTGGGCTATCCACTCATCCAAGGAGCACTTCCAGAGGTGCTGGGCTTGGAGCTGCTCCAATCTTATCCAGCAAATCCCAGCACAGCACAGGGCATTGCAGAGGCATGAGGGACACAGGCTGGGGCAGTGCCAAAGGAGGATGGCCGAAAACAAGCACACATATTCCACAAAGTGAATATGGAAAATAAAGGAGAGGAGCTAATGGAGTAGAGAAGCACATTAGTAATCCCCTTGCCAACACAGCCCTCCAACATTTCCTCTGAAGGACAAGGACTTTGGATACAAAACTGCATTTTGACAAAAACTGGAAGTCAAAGTTGGGTACTTTTCAGACACGAGCAATAAAATTAATTCTTCCTCTTTTGTAAGCATATGTAAAAAATATCCAGCTTCCAAAAACACTTGGTCATACAAGAACAAGCTGAGAGTAAACGAAGACAGATTTTTACTCATTTTGTGAGTGAGAAAGAATTGCAGACATGGTGCTGCAGCAAGAATACTACTATCCCTTCTCAAAGATAAACCCAGATTCCTCACATATTTTCCACATTTGCATGGATAAAAGCAAGTTGATTTTTTGGTGCATAGAATATTTTTCTTTTCACCTTTAGTTGGAACTATGGGCTGTGCTGGGGGAGTCCCAGAACAGCAGGAATCCCCAGGTCTCTGTGGTTGGTGGGCAAACCACAGGGAAGCCTCCTCGCAGCAGCTGTCCAGGTGTTACCCTGCCATGCTTTGGAACTCCAGCAGTCACCTTCAGGCAGCACAGTGTGGGCTGGAGCCCACTTTTGCATCACCAGAGTAAATCCAACACAGCTACTCAGAACCAAGACTGGAAATAAAACATGAGCCATAAAAACAGTAAGAGTAGAATTTCCTTTCCTGATATTAAAATCTTTATGTAGCTCATTTTATGTGTACATCTCAAAAGGGGTTAAGTGGGATGAGAGCTGTGCAGTGAGCTGTCTCTTTTGGCTTTATCAGATGAGTCATTAGGTCATTTTTATGAGAAAGGGGAGAACTGAGGCAGACAGCAGTAAACACAGCATGTTAATGGCTTAACTGGCTGACTACAAACAATTAGGAAAGAGTTTATAACTGCATACAGGCTATCTGCATCTGCCTATCACTTCATCCATTTACTTATAGAGAATGCCTTTACCATATAATGTTTGGGGATTTTATTCATTAAAAAAAAAAATAAGCTCTTTAGGCAGGGATTGTGGTTTTCTTTGTAGTGAATATTATTGAAAAACTTCTTGCCATCAGTGACTACATCCTTGCATTTAATTTTCCTATATGGATTTATGATAATAACCTAATTTTTTAAACTAAATAGTTATTGTATCTAATGGTTACATCGTTTAACTGTAATAACCAACACTGAGAATGTAAGTAATAAATAGCCAGCTGTTTACTCAGTTCATTTTTCTTATCGTAGCATTTGTGAATTATTGATGACATTTTCATTGATATATTAACCCATTGAAAATTAGTCATGAAAGAATTGACGCAATTATTTCATGGTCTACAGTTTGACGAGTAAAGCTGAAGTATCCTTTGCAACTACCAGGGGATTCTTTTTCTTTTTATTTTTTCTGGTAAGGAGTTTTTATAATTTTTAGGCAGAAAACATCTACTGTAATAGGAAAGATGTTCTGCATCAAAAAGGAAAGTCCAAATGCTTCATGAAAAAATCAGTCTTTTTTCTTACAATGAAAATATTTATTTTTCACTTTTTGATAAAAGCTTTTTGCTTTTTGTACACTTTCTGCAGAAAAATAAATTCTGACCAGTTATGATCATAGTGGTAAAGACATAGGTTTTGCTTAGGTACACTTCATTGGCCATGTGAAAACACTCTCTACATCCTCAAGGAACAACTAATTTTTAAAGGGAAAACTTACTTTTATTTCTTTCACATTGTCTTCTTAGATAGAATTTTTATATTATTAATCTAACATGTTACTGTTATAAGGTGCTTCAATCAAGAGATAAGTCTTTTAATGCAGGTGCAAAGCTACTACAACAAATTAACTTATTCACTGGGACAAGAGAGGGTGTTCAAAAATGTTTGTCTAATGTCAGAAGGGAAAGAAACTCCAACAAGGTAGAGTGAAAGCCACTTTCTTTTATGACATCTGTATAACCAGAAGCACCACAATGGAACTCCTGTCTTAGGTGGGACTTCTAAGCAAAACTACATTTGAGCTAAAGGTTAAGAATAACACAAAGAAAAGAGAAACATTTTTAATGGAAACATGTCTTTTCTTTCTGTCTCTCTCTAGTGTTGGTAAACAAGTGAGTTATCCTGTAGGCTTAATAATTGCAACCCAATGAGTAAAGGAAAGCAAGGAAAGTATTCTTGTATTTGTATTAGGCAGGAAATTCAATTTACAGCACAGTTGAATAATCATGGCTGCCACACTACAAGAGTTTGTTGACAAAATGAGCGTATAAAAAAGTGACTCTGTTATCAATGATCATTGATCCATTCTACTAGCAAAAATCAGCTGCTAAGCCTAATAATCTCTTACAGCATTGTGCAGTGGAAAAATGAAAGCAGCAACCAAACAGCTGAGTCCATGTTTACAACTCAGTGAGATTTACTTCCACCAGGAGCAGAAATATGTGGTGTGACAGTGGTTTGGAGCCTCTGCTGGGTGCCCCAGCCCCATCCTGTGCTGCAGGGAAGCAGCCACCCGGTCCCACAGGTGCCCCACAGGTGCCCTGTAGGGAATGACAAGGTGCCCTTTGTCTGGCAGAGCCCTGTGTGACACATGTGAATGGTGCTATTGGGAAAAAGCCAATGGTGGTATTGGCTTTGTTTGAGGGAACAGAATAGCTCATGTTTCTTCTGTCGTGTTTGCAAAGCAGAAATATTTCTCAGCTGATGTAATGAAGTGAATTTGAATGAGTTCCCTGGCAAACATTTTAACTCTTTCCAAAGCTGTTATTAATTTGATGCCCTGTGGTACAACATGATCATCTTCAAAGTTCCATAAAAGTGTTTTACCTTTTATTTGAAACTGCATCTACTAATATGCCATGTGAATTTATGGAATAATCCAAGTGCAGTCACCAGAACAACTGTGTGGAATGCTGTCACTCTCTGCATGAGCAACACAACTTGTACAAGCAACTCAGAATTCCACTGATCTGCTTGTGCATGAAGATGGGAGAACTGGTATACTTTGCTAACAGACTGAAGGAACAGCAAGGTTTTGGGATCATTTGGGGGTAGAAGAAAGCCAGATTCTGACAGAATTATGTCTATAAACCATGCTCAACACCACACTATGAACCTGCGAATCCAAAATAATGACTACTCTTTTTTTAAGACTTTGAAAGGCCAGGGCCTGGTCTTTTGCAATATGAACATAGTTATTGAGAAAGCAGGGATGAGATGTGTGCAAGAACAGTGCTGACAGAAGCTTAGAGGTAGCACCAGAAACAAATCCATGGTCTCTAATTCTCGTTACTCTGTACCTTTCCATGCAAACCTGAATTTTACCACCTCATGGATGAGGAACTCGGATCTAGTTAGGGTTGGTATTTTTCCACTGACCTAAAGAGTGAAAGGGCAGAGCATGACCCAGAGAACAGGCAGGGGGCTGCAGACAGCTGCCTCTGTTGTTGCCATTGACTCCAGGCTGGGGGGTAACAGGAATTGTGGCTTTGGGGATTTGCCATCTCTTTCAAGCACATGTTTTAAGCAGAGGAGCACAAGCATGTATGCTCACTGCTGCAATTGCATGTCCAAACCTTGCTTGCATCTAATCTCTCTGGACTGCAGGTAAAAGCCTAAATGCTAAGCACTCAATTGCCCCACCTGCATTCTCTCCATTGAAAAATGTCATTGAAATTCTGAGAAGTGTCCTTGATTCACATTCAAGGTAGAAATAGGAAATGAATGCAAATATTTTGAGCCCTTTGACACACTGCCTGTGTTGCTGCTGCCTGCAGAGAGGGTAAAGGAGATGAGCAGTGCTGTTTGCTCTGCCTGTGAGAAATGCAGTAGCAAAGGCTTGTGCTTGTCTGGCTTTGCACTAATTCAGCATCACCAAGGCACATGTACAGAGCTAACATCAGGCTCCTTTTAGCAGCAACAGTGTGTCAGAACTCTGGCCTGGTTGTTGCCTCAAAGTTCCCTGAAAATCTAGGTTAAAATCAAAAGATGCAGAATTTTTACTATTTTTCTTTAGCATTTGAGCCATTTTGATATTTCCTAAGTTGTGCTGTCCCTTGAAACACAGCCTGAGACACTAATCTTCTGCAGTTTGTAAAGGTGCCAAATCCAAACATGAACGGGTAGCAAAGCACCAAGGTTAAAGAAAGCCACACCTGAACTTGTGGATTTCTTTTTTAGGACTTTTACATATTGGCAGTGAATAGAATTCCTTTTTATGAGTCCATTCATAGTCAAGTCCATGAGTTCTTGACTATGAGCTACAAGTACCCACTGGTACCTTGGAAAGCTTGGTCAGCTTAGTAACTTTTACCTTATTCGGGAAATTGTCAACAAATAGTAAAATTTATAAATATCAGTTTCTTGGACAAACATGTAACTGCTACGAAGAAAGACTCTTACAATTTTCCATAGTGAAAAGGTATTACAGTAAGAAAAAGGGTTTAGTAAACATGGAGATCATCACCAGTCAGGATCTCTCCCTGACAAATAAGGCACATGTTTTTATGAGGAGAAAAAAATAAATAGGGAAAATTTTAAATCCATTATCAAATAAAAACTTTTCAGGAAGTCTATACTGGAATTCCTTAAGGAAAACCTACTTAGACAATTACAGCATCACAGAATATGCTGAGTTGGGATTTCTTTAAACTTTTTTTGAAATTAGATTTATAATTCCAGCTCATGCCTGTTCAGTCTGTAGACCTGAGACAATGCACATAAAACATGCACAGAGACTGAACATCATCACCAGCAGGTTTGCTCTGGGGACCCATTCCTGTTTGACTGCAGGACTTGCTAATTATAGACAGGTTTGGGTTCCACTGCAGTCTGTGAGCTCTGACAACTCAGCAGTGTGATCCAAGCACACTAAGGGGGGACAACAGGAAGGCTTCCTTCAAAATCTCATTCCTGATCCTGATTGTGGTTTGTGTTGTGTCTGTTCTGTTCCCCCATTGTTCATGTTAAAGGTCCTGCCCCAATCCCAGTTATTTGTCAATCCCTAAACCCCTCCCCAGTTACTATGGTTATCGAATGTATCATTTTTGTTCTCCACCCCTGGCTGCCTGCCTGTCACTCGGCACCCCTGCCTCCTTTTCCAGAAGCTTCTGGCCAGGGTGTCGGGTGATTGGCTTAGGGACCGGGGCCCCTCCCTCAGTTGTACGAGATTGGTTCTGTTGTCGTGTCAATCCCCAATGTATCTTTCCCTTCCCTCTCCTGATTTGTCAGCCTTCACCCCTCTCATCCCCTTTAAAACCCGGGGTTTTTCCCCACCTCGGGACTCTCAGCTTTCTTCTCCCTCAATCCTAGTTCCCCTGTGACCCAATAAACCCTTTTACCCCGAGGAAACTGAGAGACGCCTCTTCAATCCTGCGGCTTGGAGTATCATAGCGGCCAACGTCTGTAAGGCAGATCATTGCCTTAGGCACATTACCCGACTTCGTGTTGGGGAAGTGCCCCCTTGGCTGGAGACGGGCTGGTCATTCCTAGCCTGGGCATAACTTTCCACCGGCCACACCACTCCACTGATCCAAGCATAAACACTAAGAGAAACACTTCCTTGGGGAGCCTGTTTCAGGGCCCAACCACCCTCTGGGAAAGGTTTTTCTAAAACCCAACCTAAACCTCCCCTGACACAACTTCAGGCCATTCCCTTGGATTCTGTCACTGTCCCCACAGAGCAGAGATCAGTGCCTGCCCGTCCTCTTCCCCTCACAGGAAGCTGTGACTGCAGTGAGGGCTCTCCTCAGTCCCGTCTTCTCCAGGCTGAACAGACCAAGCAACCTCAGCTGCTCCTCACACAGCTTCTCATCATCTTTGTTTCCTTTGGATGCTCTCTCATAGTTTAATATCTTTCTTATATTGCTGTGCACAAAACTCGCACAGGACTCAAGGTGAGGCCATATCACTGCAGAGCAGAGCAGGACAATCACACAACAAATGAGTCCTTGAATGACCTAAAAAGGAATCCTGAATTTTGTTCCAAGTCAGATTTTTAAGACATTGAGTATTATCTTGTTTCTGTAAAGTTAAAGGAGGTAACTGAGGGTCAGTCAAAATGTTTTGTTGATATTCTGTGAAAAATATTTTCTTTCACCTAAAACCTCTAGGCAACAATGGTTTAGAAATCATTTCGATTTCAAAAGGGATTTTCAATAACTAGTTTCCTGATTCTAAGGAGACAAGCTTAGGGACAGACACACAGGAGATGGAAAAAAAGCCCTGTGAAGGAATTTAAAAGTAGTAGTAGATTCAGAGAGCAAACCTGGAGCTAGGGAGGATTGGTACACAATTTTGCATAGCATAGCCCATGGACCCTCAAGAAAGGAACAGGACACTCACACAAGGAAGCAGCAAATCACTCACAGCTGAGCAAGACTTAAATAATTTCAAAATATTTTTCTCAACTATTGTTTGTGGCCATTTTTAGACTACTATAATTCCTTGAACACAGAAGAAGAGGGAAATAGCTAAAGGAGTGTGTTTCTGCCACGTGTTGCAACAATTCTGACATCAAAGTATGGTGCTATGAGCCCCCAGTTTATGTGAATCAGGGACAGAAGAGATTCAGTTGTGGAGGAAATGGGCAGTAGAGAAACTTTTGGGATCCTGAATATCCTCTGAATAACCCCTCTGCTCTGTTTATCTCTTTAAAATGTCTCTCTGCAAAGAGTTGCAAGGTTTTTATGGCTGTGGTTTAGGCACAATTTTCATCTCATGCTTATTTTTTTTAATAGAAGGATCATCTGTCTGTCTCTGATCACAGAGAGGGTAAAAAATGAGCACATATTTGAAGTTATTTGGCTGAATTGTACACATCATTCTGGCAGCACTTTGCTCTGATCTGTTAATAAGTAAATGGAGCATGTTCTGCAAGTCTAAAGGAAAGAGTTTTATCACCAAAATTACCAAGTAGGCACCACATCTCTTTCTGGGGGACCTCTGCATGCAGTAATCACAGAGGTCTATGTGACTTTCCTATTGTTAAGCTCAGCTGTATGTGTTTAAAAAGTACAAAAATTTACATGCACACTGTTTACTATTTAGAACATGAGTGCTCCTGATTCTTTGGTGTCACAATTTTCTATTGTTCTAAAATTTCTTAGTGTCATTGTAACTATTAAAAAGGAAAATTCTGAAACTGTTAAAAAGGAAAATTCTGACACTGGGAAATGTTCTTTTCTGATGATATGTAAATATTGATATTTGAGTGCAGTAACTGCCTGGATACACCAATTTAAGTGAGACCTTTCTTGTTTTCCTAGTTTAACATGACTGAGTAGTTGCCATTATTTGTTCTGTGTTAGTAATTTTTGTTTCATTGATTGGGTGACTCAGTGGTATCCAGTCACATAATGACATCTTTAGAAATAGGCTAGAAGGCTGCAATACTAATTAATATGAAATATTATCCAATGAGCAGTAATGCAAGCTAGTACTTTGTTGAAATACAATTGCATGCCCACAGCTATTAGATGGGGCATAAGTGATTATTATTTTTACTATTAATGTACAGAGCAGCTCATTCATTTCTGTAGAAACTACTCTATTTTTTTTTTCTGGCATAGTGGCTTCTTCTGTATGTGAAAGCTGAAGTTTCAGTGCTGGAGAACATTGTTATGCAACTCTGGGATCCTAAACTCAAAATTAGGCTTTGGTGCTAGCATAGAGTGTAGTGAAGCAGCAGCCATAGCACTAATTAAAGGCATATTGATTTGTTTGGCCTAATCTAATTATAGTCTTTATAATAAATCAGAATGCGTTTTGCAATTAGGCAATCCATAGTAAATAACAAAAGTACTGTTATCTTTGTAAGCTTACTAAATTCTTTTAATACAGAGTTGCTGTTCATAGAGATGCATTTTATGGCTTTTCATTTGGGCCTCACTCAGGACTTTAGTGGCCCACATTACCCTGAGAAGATCCACTTAGAAAGTATGCACCAAATAACCCATCAATATGTTTTTTTCCTCAGGATTTTCAAAGTCCTTTTTTTTCTATTTATATTTTCCTTCAATTTCACCCTGCTGCAAGCATTGCTTTAAAAACTAGCTACTAGAAACAAGTAGACAGATAAATATCTACTTAGACATTTATCTTGAACTCAGGTTCACAGTTCACACATAAAGGTAAGAAACTTTTTTTTTTGCAGTCAGCTAGCAGTTAAAAAAAGCCCTGTCTTGTATACCCATACACCATTTATGCCTTGTGTACCTCTTCATACCTGCCCCTTCTAACCCTCAGAAGTAAAACCAGTGTCACTGCTGGGCTTGAACATGAAGCTTCATCTCTGTTAGTGATGTTAAAACTGAAGGCATTGAACCAGAAAACTATTTGCTCTCTACCAATTGTACCATTTCCTTTCCAGAAAGTCAGTTTACAAGGGATAATTGTATATGCAGAAACATGATCCATGTGTGTTTTTCATGCAAAACATCTTTATGCACTAAACTGTGCTTAACACAAAGGCAAGAAGGTAATGACTTAATAAGAGCTGTTAACACAAATAAGGGGATTAAAAGCCAATTTCAGAGCAATTAATTAAATTGGGATTTCTGTTACAGAGTAAAAAATTAATTGTGGCATTGCATAAAGAATACCTGAAATTAACCTTAGGAAAGGCACCACAGTCTAATTTGAAATTGTAATTCTCCTTAAAAATATAGAAGAAATACTGCATAGTTGTGGTTAAGCTTTTAGTCACACAGGTTCAATATATCTGAAGGCAGAACTTGCCATTAAGGGAGAGTAATTCCCATTTTCCCTTTGTTACTCCTGCACTAGAGTAAAAATGGCCTGACCATGGGTGTAAAAGCAATTTGCTAGAGCAAAGTGTAAATTAGGAACAGGATGAAAGTTTCAGTAATGTTATTGTGTTGTGATTCTGAGATGCTGTACATCAGCAAATAAAGACAAAGGTAAAACTGAAGCAGCCTTTATACACTTAGTAACAGCATCATTTCATTCCATTGTGCTTTAGTTCTATAACTGAGATTTATCAAGAGTAGTCAGAGTCCCTTGACAGAAGATAATATCACCATTATAACATATGGTAAGACTGAAATTGTGCCCATTCTTTATCTTTAAATATTTTGCTCTGGTCCTACCTCCAGCATTATGGTAATACTGGGGTTTTGTTGATTTAGTTACACACTCAGGAGCCTGCTTTCCCTTTGAATGGTGCACATAACTTCCATTAATGGTACTGGCACTTGTGTGTGCATGTTGAGTTGGGAATGCTCCCCTCCAGAAATTATACATGAAAATCCCTAAGGGAATAATATTTTCCACAACTGCACCATTACCCTATCAGAGACTAAATAGTTAGCATGCACAGTAATTAAGCAAGTACAACAGGCAAATTCAAATTTCAGGAGTCTGGGGTTTATTGTTACAGATGTTCTTCAGAGCAAAGTCTGCTCAGCAGTTCCTTGGGTCATAAATGTTTAATTTTTAATCTGTTTCTTATCAGTTTTGTGTAATGCAAGCTCACTGTAAATCGAAAGAATTTTTACAAGTGGGTTTTTTATGTCTTGAAAATTTAAAGTCATAGTGGTTGTTTAGCATTTTTCTTCTAAAAATGTCCTGCCCAATAATAGTGTTATATTTAACTCTAAAAGTGAATTCATCTGCTTGTGCTGTGAATTTTAAAATGAAAAGTTAGTAGATGTTTTTTTTTAAGAGAATCCAAGGGCTAAATTCCATTCAGTCAACTACGTGACCTTAAAAATCTGTCCCATTTGGAAAGAAGCCTCAGGTCCCCAGTCTCACTGTGAAAATAAATGCTTTGAAAATGTCCTCCTGTAGGGCTCTGAGGGTACACACCCCCCTGAAGGACCAGATCTGGTGAGCAGGCACATCAGATGCACACTTCCTATTTCTGTTGCTGTTTACAGATGGTAGTCTGTTTGCACAGATTGAATATTCTCCTGTGAAAACCACACAAGTTACTTTGCCAGGGTATTGTTGGACTCACTTTGGGTTACATCATTTATTTGCACTGAAGATATCTATTTAGTAGACTCAGGACCTCAAAACAATAGCTGTTTCAGGTGATATTTATCTTTTGTGACTCAAAGAGCTGTCCTCTATTTGCATGATGATATAGTTTGTTAGTTAACAGGAGCTGATAAAAGGTAAACTGCTTTTTGAAAGACTGAAATACAATAACATAATGATTGTGGGGGGAAACTCCTGGTGATTTAAACATATTTACATTTTATCTTCTGCCATCTGCTCTGAGCCAGAAATATGCTCATCCATATCATGTTGTGTGCTCCAGTCACTCAGCCCACCAGACGGGAAATTACCATCTCCAGCTTCACAGAGTTCAATATTCCTGTGGCCACTGCCTGACCAAGTACAGCTCTCTTTACACTCTGTTCAAGAAAAAAAAAATACATACATACAGACATACATTGAAAAAAAAAATCTTAATTTTAAATCTACGGAGAGAGATAATCTCTTATATTTTGTATAATGCAGTTGGTCTTTAGTCAGCAGTCTAACAAAAATTATAACCTGCAATTAAGTAATTATTCTTTGTTGGTCTAGATGGAATTCTGAGGAGGAAGGGCACAAGTATTTATTTATTCCTGCAAGGTGCTATAGAAAACAATCATGATGATAGAGTGCTAAGAAACAAGTTGAATATTTCAGAAATACCTGGGCACCTAGCTAAGTCTCTTTGCTTTCCACAGGATTTAGCTATATCACTAGCTCTAGATCTGAAATGGATGTTTTCCTGTGCCTTTATGTACCCAAATACCTGCACTTGTCAGTCCATTTATCCCAGTAGCTTTCAAAATGAATTTGGCACTTTTGAAATTCATGTCCTCCAAAGCTGCAGCTCCAGATTGTGGTCACCAATTGTGGTGTTTTGAGGGTCCCCAGGATGAGGTGAGAGATGAGAATTGACTCCAAGTTCTCAAAAGGCTGATTTATTGTTTTATTATATTATATTAAAAGAAAATTATATACTAAAACTATACTAAAGAAAGAGAAAGGAGACATCAGAAGGCTGGAAAAGAATGATAATAAAAACCCGGGACTGACCAGAGTCCTGACACAGCTGGACTGGGATTGGTCATTAGTTTAAAACAATTCACATGGAACCAATTAAAGATGCACCTGTTGGTAAGCAACCTCCAAACCACATTCCAAGCAATCAGATAATTATTGTTTACATTTCTTTTCTGAGGCTTCTCAGCTTCTCAGGAGAAAAATCCGGGCAAAGGGATTTTTCAGAAAATATCATGGTGACACCAGATCTAGAAATACTATCTAGGACTTGACTAGTGAAACCTTTTCTTTAGGTTCATCCTTTTGTAATGAGGTTTGGAGACAGCTGGGCTGGGTTAGAGCCCAGCAGAGGTGAGACCAGGGCTGGTGGAAGGTGGGGTTTGCAGTGCACAGCCTGGGCTCCCCACATCTGGACATGGGAGAGGATGGGGATGTGGAACATGTCTGGCACAGCAGCTCCTTGGGGTCAGCCCAAACTGAGGGCAACTGCATCACACAAAATACCCTGCACACCCCTGTACATGTGCTGGGACTGCTCCCATGGAAAGGAGAGGGAGGAAAGACCAGATGCGGTGCTGGAGGCTTTGGCTTTTCCCTCCAGTCCATGCTGTGACTTCCACATTATGAAAAGGACAATGCAGTCAAGCAGAGTGAGCAGAAGTTCACTCTGCTCCTGTGTGAAATGGATTCCAGCTTCAGTGCCCCACCTATTGCTTTCAATCAAATATATTGTTGGAAACTGAGCTATAATAACATTTTAATGTTCTCCAGTTATTAAAGTTAAACAGAGGGGAATAATTCTCCTTGGTAATCCAAAGCATTCAAGAATGAGAACAACAGTATCAGAAGATTGGCACAAAAATTAAAATGCTTATATGCAATAAGTTGTGGAGCTTTTTTGTATTCTGTATTTGTATTTTGTATTTTTATTCTTACTAACTTCTGATTTTTGTCATTATGTCAACTGTCATTAACACTGGAAACTCCTGGGGAAGGGAAGGGAAGGGAAGGGAAGGGAAGGGAAGGGAAGGGAAGGGAAGGGAAGGGAAGGGAAGTTCCTAGGTCAATAAGCAAAAAGCTTAAATTCCATCAGAATTTGTGGAAAAGGCATAAGAGATAGCAGAAGCCTCGCCCATTGTCCACTTGGAAAATGGTAAATTCCTCACACATTTGCATCAACTTGTGCAGCTGGGGTCAAATGCTCACAAAGCCAGCTGATTTTCTGGTAGAGGTGTCTTTGTCTTGTTGCTGTGCCTGATGTTAGAAGTTTTGAAATGCTAACAATGCTTTGTTTCATTTTTTCCCCTTTGTGGAAGATATTTTGATTTTTTTTTTTTCCAAAATGCCCCAGACTAACAAAAGTAGGAAATTCACAAATATTTAGCTGTTGGAATTGTCAAAACCCCTGGATTTTCTTGCCTCTAGAAAAAATACTTTACTATTTTTGAGGGTAAAGGACCAACAAAAGAAATGTCATTCAGATAGATTACAAGCCAGAATCCATTGCTTCACAGAATACAGGAAACATAAAGCACAAAGTGACACCTCTCAGCACACATTTTTCCCTCTCTAGGTCTTGGATTTTTGCTGCTCCTAAATAGAAAATTTAAGTATTTGTGGTTGTTATTATGGGATATTTCAAATGGAATTTCAGGCATTTTTTTCTCTAGAAGATTGCAAACTCCTCCCCCCACATGTGCACAGATAGAGTGGCTGATTCTGCTCCACTTTTATGGGCTTTCTCCTCTGCCACTCAGAAGGGTTCTGCTTCCTTCCATTCCACTTCTACCCTCACATTTTTATGTAAACATTTTTCTAAATTCTCCTTTGCGCTCATTCCACTTATTTTCTGCATCCCATTTCAGCTTTGCAACAAATTTAATCTCCTCACATTATCAATATCCCCCATGGTTTAATTCCTGCCTTTACTTTAATGCAGCAGCCAAACCAACCTTCATCCAGCTGTGGGCACAGTTACCAGATGTGCAGTATTTGCCTTCAGCTCAGATTTGCTGTTTCTTGGTTGATGGCAGAATCTGTCCTAAAATACATTTGAACCATATTTAAATCACTAAATCCTCTAGTTTCAAATTTCTTAATTAACTGAAAAGGCTTCCTCCCTATTTTTTTTCCTCAGACAAAGGCTCAAAGACAGATAATAGATCTCCTAGTAACACCTGAATGTCTTTTATGCCATTGAATGTACACAGCTGGACCCAGAGCAATCCTTTGACTGATGGTAGTGGAAATATTGACTGTGGTAGTGAGAGATGAAAATACAATACACAATAACACAATACATCCTCTACTTTTAGAAGTGATTTTCAAGGCTAGATATTTAGTAACTGCTCTAAGAGATGTTTGTAGATCAATTTTTTTTGTTCTGTGTCCTTTGGGAAATGACCTTGCTGCTAAGAATGAAGAAGGCAGCATTTGTGCTCCTTTAGACATGCTGAAATAAAAGGAATATCCTCACACATAATGGTGTTCCTTCATGGATATTTCTATAGAGCACTACAGCTTGTGTCAGTAAATCACACATTTATTACCCATGTGGACCACATCCTGCACCCACTGAAAACCAACACAAGTTTTCACTTCAGCAAAAGTTTTATCTGGTGAGCTTCTGGCCAGGTTGTAGATGGTAACCAAGTGCATCAAAATGAACCCTGTGTGAGTGAGAGATCTTGAACCTGCAAATCCCTCTTGCCTGGAAAATTTCTCAATGACTTGTGTAGGCATTCAATTCCACACCTGCAAAAATGCCAGAGAGAAAAATACTATTGTGTGAATAGAGCCTGCTTTTCTTTCACAAAAATGTTGATTTTTTTAAATGACAGTTTTCACAATTGAATGATATTTGCTATGCAACTAAGCAATTCTTATCCTGGAGAATCTTCACTAAGGCCTAACCAAAATAACATCTCATTGTTCTGTATTAGGCTCTGTCATTACTTCATATTACATATTACTCTTTGAAATTGGGGTTCCAGATTCATATATAACTTTTCAGATGTATTTTTCTCACCAGCATTTTGTATTTCTTCCTTCAAAATATATTTAAATTTTTTTATATACATCTTTAAGAGACTTCTTTCGCACCATAATATTTCAAGAATATAATTTTAAAAAAGACTGAAATAAAAGTAGGAAATAGACTGATAAAACAGCTTGTTAACCCAAGACTAGTGAAAAAGACCTAGGCCTGAATCGTGTATGACTTATAGCTAAGCAGTTTGAAGGTCTAAAATGTATCTTGGAACCAATTTCTTCAGATACAGTTCTGCTATCTCATAGAATAATAATTAATTTTGTACATGTCAGTAGTCCAAAAATTTCCATAGGTGTTGGCAAAATTGGGGAAAAAAATCATCACACATGTTCTTTCTTATAGAAAGCACATTTTATCATTTCCTATAAGGAACTAAGAGAGAAGTAGGTGGCGTGTCAGTGAAGGGGCAAGGAACTCAACAGAGACCCTTCATCCCTTGAGGCAAGGAGAGCCTGCACAGCAGCCTGCTGGTCCCATGTGCCCCAAGGAGGGGCAGAACCCCCTTTCCCCATCCACTGCCTTTTTTGGGGCCCTGGTTCTGTGACTGAGAGAACAAACTCTGTTGGAGAATGGTATCGTCATCTCAGCTGGCCCAAAGCCTTGGCTCAAATTCCCTCTTTGGAAAGAGACATTGGTGCCTCCCAAGGCAACTCCTGCCTCATGGTGGGATGGATTGCTGAAATGGAATGAAATACCTGAAATTCTGACAGGTTGTGTTCAAACATAGCTTAGTGTGCAGTGTGTTAAAATGTGTTCACTGGGAGACTGGGGCAGCTGTCTAACATGGGCAGCTCCTTACTTCAGTCACCTGTCTTGCACAGATGTGTTTTCTAATGGGATATGGTTTAGAAACAGGAACACTGGGGATGAAACCATTGCATCTTCAATCCTCTTCAGAATTAGCTTAAAAGTGAGGCAAATAGTTTAGGGAAAATAAGAGATTAGGAAACAGAGCATGAAGGCGCAAGTTGCTTGACATCATAAAATCAAGACTCTTCACTCAGGATGTGACTCACCCAAACTAATCTTAGTTATCAATATCTCACCAGTCTTTTTGGGATCTCTCTCACCATATTTGGAGACTGGAAAGACTTTTAGGGCATGAGTCATCTGTAAATATGGACATCTCTCTGCACCTCTGCTCTCAGCAAGTACCTGGAAGGAGGTTGTGTGAGCTGGGGGTCAGTTTCCACTCCCAGGTAACCAACAATAGGGAAAAGGACCTCAAGTTCTGCCAAGGGACGTTCAGGTTGGATATTAGAAAACTTTATTCATTGAGAGAGCAATTAAGCAGTGGAACTGGCTCTCAAGATCAGTGATAGAGTCACCATCCCTTATTTTTTTTTTCATTCAAAATGAGCATTCAAAGCATTCAAAAAATGAGCAAATGTAGCACTTTGCTATGTGGTTAAGTGGGCATGGTGGTATTCTGTCAATTGTTGTATTCCAGATCTTAGAAGTATTTTCCAACCTTAATGATCCTACGATGCAATGATCTGACTAATTATAATGACATAAAATTACCTCTTTTCTTCTCAATCACAAAGGAGAAAGCTAATGTGACTAGCTCAGACATGGATGTTTCCTCTGTGGAAGCCTAGGTCTGGTCAGATAAATCCCCTCCAGAACATAACAAATATCTGCTCCTCACAGAATCAGAATATGAAACTTTCCTTGTGCAAAAAGGATATTTGCATTTGTATAATAGACTTGAATGTAACAGCTTTATTTCATATAAACAAATAAAAGCATCACTTTAGAAAATCACATGTATTTAGCAAAAGCAAGAAAAATATTTATTTTTTCATATGAAAAACTTTATTCTCTAGTCTAAGGTTATTCTTATTTTAAAAAATCAGAAAACATTAATTCTGTGCTTGATCTATATTTTTTCAGGAGCATATTCTGAAAATTTTCAGATGTCAGTGGGGTTTCAAATACTTTCAGAATTAAGTACCAAATCCCTCACACCAATCAAGTTCTGTAACTTTACTCCTTCAGCTGATTTTAGAAGGTTTGCAGAAAGTGTTCACATGGACAGCAAGTCAGAGATGCAGAGCACTGTGGTGATTAAAAGGAGAGGGAGCAGTTCTCAGGGCATCAGAAAATACAGACAGAACACTATGTGCCTAATAGCAATATGCTAAAACTCTTTTCAAAAAGCAGATATCTTTACATCTCTTTCATTTTCCCTTCACTTTTACTTCCTTAAATATGTTAGATATTACATCTTTATGACTGCTGTGAGTCTATGCCTTCTTGCTGCACAGAACTACTTAACTAATGCAGAATTAATTTCAAGTACACTTTTATCTTCACCTCACCCTTTTTCACAAAATTTTTATTTTAAAAATGTTTGTGCTTAAACCACAACAATAATAAACAAGTGCAAGTAGAAAAAAATGTACCTTCAAAATACAGCTCTATTACTAAAAAATGTTTTCTTTACGTAGATATATATTCTGCTTAGTTTGATTTTTTTTTACATTGAATTATAGTTAAATACTGGATACTAATAAACAGGGAGCTGATCATGCTTTTACTTCATATATCCCCTTAGGCCTAACTAATATTATTGAATTTCAGCAAGACAGATTTGTCATAGAAGTAAAACAGGAGCAGAAAAGACAGAGAGAGGAGGAGAAAATCCAGTAACTCAAATTACTTCTTGGAACTGATTTTGCAGTGATAATATGTAATGGGTAGTAAACCATAACTACTGCACACACATGGTCATAAACTTACATTATGCAATCTATTTCTTCAGAAAAAAACTGTGTGTGAATATATGCAGTTACTACATAATTTAAGCAGTAATAGTATCATATTTACAGTTACAATTCACATTATCAATTTTTATAATCTGTGGTTGTTAACTCCAGCAGGCCTCTTAGTAAAAAAATAACTATAAGCCTACAGCAAATGTCGACCTATGTTCAATTCATTTTACCCATTTGAGCTGGCTAAATTGGTTACATGAGTTCACACCATAGTTAGTGGAGAGAGGCAGAGAGAGGTGTTTCCAGAAAATGATTCATATCACCAGAAGAGACACAGGAAAAATAGATGTGGTGAACAGCTTTCCTCTTATGGCTTTGCTGCCTGTGAATTAGCTTATAGGTAGCTGAATTTAGCTGAGAGAATTAACACAAAACAGAGGCACTCCAACAATGAGACCATGGATGTAAAAATGAAAAATAAATATTTTCTTTATAAAAGGTTATCTGTTCCTTTTAGGTAGTTTTGTGTTTCACAGTCTTTTTGAGGTTGCAGCTTCTAATGCTTTGGGCAGTATCACCATAGTAACTAACTAGAAAACTATTATACCAGCAGTTCAAAAGTCAAGATGGAAATTTTCCACTATCATAGTTTACAAACATTTCCATCATTTTAGAGCACAGCTGAGGTTTTCATCAATTTCCACGTGTTGCCTACAAATGAGAGAGACAAAAGATACTTTTCAAGCACAAATTAACTCCTATTACTTGTTCCAGAATATGTTCCTTTAATACAGAAGTCTTTAAATACATACAGCCGATGCTATACATTATTTATATTCACATTTCTATTTTTGCAAGGAGATGTAATGACAGGACAAAGGGTAATAGCTTTAAACTAAAAGAGGAGATATTTAGATGAGATATGAAGAGGAAATTTTTTACTGTGATATGGTGAAACACTGGAAGAGTTTCCCCAAATTGTGGACGTCCCATCACTGGAAGTGTTCAAAGACAGGTTGTTGGTCATTTGACCAACCTGGTCTAGTGAAAAGTGCTCCTGCCAATGGCAGGGACTGGAAACTAGATGATCTTCAGTTTACCATGCAACTCAAACCATCCTGAGATTCTCCAGCTTTCTTGAGATAAAGGTAATTTCAATAGCTGAAAATGACCCTCCCACTTAGTAATAATTTTACTTTTTTTTCTCTAAATAAATATTCCTGATCTCTTTTTTTCCCAGGTTTATTATTATCTTCTCACTTTATTCATTTTGATCATTATTTTTTTTTTAATTTTTAGTGATTTTGAGTGCCCCAGCATATAGAATTTATTTAGACATTTCTTCAAAGCTTCTGATTTTCAGGAAGGGCTGAAAAAATAACACAGATTTGGTATGGCTCGTGTGTATTCTGTAAGTTTTTAAGGGTTCCTTGCTATGATAAATGAATAGCAAGGATGAATCGAGGTGGTTTTTGGCATCTCTGTTTAGGGATCTCTTTCTTTTCCTCTCAAAGCCCATGAAAGTGTAAATCTTCAGACACCAGGCTCTGAAGCTTCAATACACCCCTCATAAACCTTCAGAGTGAGGCTTTTTATATGTGATTCCTGTTTTCTATCTGCATTAATAGGTTACCTATCCAAAGCTGCCACATATTTACCTATTTTTGCATTCAGATTTTACATGCTGAAATGAGCACCTGTCCATCAAAATACACCCGCATTTAAATTATTCCTTATGATGTTCAGGAGCCTAGACACAAACCTGACATCATTGTTCCCATTTGAAAAGGAGTCCAACTCATGCATTTGCAGCAAATGTACTTGGAATAAGAATTTAATACATGTACTGGTCACCCTGACCTTTCAGCATCCTGTTCAAATGCATTAATGCTGGATTTGGAGCTTGCTCTTAGCTCTTGGAGTGATCACATTACTCCTGGGCCACCGTCCTGGTAAACACCCATGGCACAGCCATGACCAGAGTGACTTTATTTAAAGATTCCAGTGCCTCTTTCCACAGTAACCAGCTGGGTCTTTCAGCATCCACAGCAGTAAAGAAACCCTCAGGGCTCCACAGTGTTTTCTTTTTACTTATTCAATTTCATGGGCATGGATAAATACAGAGTGAGTTTTACAGCAGACTGCAGCTTTTACAATGTCCAAAGGACATCTTATTATATGTTCAAAACTAGAAAATTCTCCAATAGCTATCTGAAGGATACCCCAAGGACTCCAACACTTGAGATGAGCTACCAACACAAGGGAAAGAGAGTTTTATTTGGCTTCAGAGTCTTCTATTCTATTTCTTAAAATAAATAAACAAAGTTGATTAATCAGTACAATTTAGCCTTTTTACTGTAACAATACTAAGGTTAAATATGATGGACAGTTCCTTTTGTACCTAGATTCTTGTTTTATTATCACATTAACTTGTCATCAACAATACTGTTATTTACTGGGGACAATTAATCATTCATTGTCTTCTCATTAAAGCTTCAGTTTGTTGCTATCTTCTTCCTTCCATTTGGAAACATGAATGTCATAGTTCAAATTCTTCTTTTGTAGATTACACTTACTGTGCTCTAACAGAGAATTCAATAAACAAGTTAAAGATTAATAAATTATGTTAGGATTTTCAAAGCACCTAAAGAAGGGAGGTGTTGCACTCCTAAGAACACCATGAGGAGTTGTTTGTCTAACTCTCCTACTCTCTGCTGAAAGCTTGAATTCTTATTTTCTACAGAGGAAGTCTGCATAGGATGATGTTCTGCAGGACTGCAATTTTAACAATTTAGCTTGTGACCATCTGCATCAGCAAGTAAAGATGTAAAATAGGAAATTTCAGCCAAATGACAAATCAAAAATTTGCCACAGCAATCCATAATTGACTCTGCCAAGTGTGGAGAGTAACCCATGGCAGGAGGACACCTTGTCTCCTTTTCACTGGCTTACACACATTAACCACATAGGAGTGGTTCAAAGGAACATGAGAGCTGCATAAAGGTCAGCAGTCTACAAAAGCACAAATTTTAATTTTGTTTGGATCCAGAGAATACTCAGCACTCTATCACAGCTTCAGTTCAAGCTGTTCTAACTGGGTTTGCTGGCCGTGCATAAAGCCAGGTTTCCAGGTTTAACATACTTCACTTAATGTACTTGCCCAAATTTGAACCAGCAGTAAGATTTGACAGTGTGGAGAGCTGGGCTCTTTTTTCCAGACATATGCTTTCAGTTAGGGTTGAACTTTTCTCCTCTTCACACTAAAGTCCTAAAACATCTTGCTATGGCAGTAAATTTTTCAATCAGTGTTTATTAAAGGAGTGTGTGGACATTCCACATGATGTGAGCACTTCTCTTATTAAAGTTGTCATTTGTTGACAAATGGGATGCAATTATGGTATATGTAAGAAGATTACAAGTTCTTCGTGCTGACAAGTCTAATTGCATAATTTCCTATACATATTACTAAGCAAATCAGAGGGAACGGCAATGGTGGATTTGGATCAGCAAATAAGAAAATTGAAGAGGTCTTGTATAACTGATAATGGTAGAAAGTGCATTATGAATAACTATTATGTAATGAAATATATTTGTTTGGGTTTTGTGGTACAAAGCAAGCCTCATAATGAGATGCAGATGGCTCAGGGCCATTTTACAACATAGCAACCCACATTCAGGGAGGAGCCTTGAAGGATTCTGGGTTGGCATCCAACAAGCCTGATACAGACATCTTTTATTTTTCTTATGGAAGGGACCTGCAATAATTCTTTATAGAATGTTCCATCTATTGATTTGAAGGTTTTGCACTTCAGCAAGTTATTAAAAATTGTCTCATAAACAAAAACCAAATGACAAAGAGAAATGTTTCATGTTGAGAGATAAAACCACTGCTCAGAGTACATTCCATGGTCTGTGAAGATACTGCCCTTAGACAAACCTCAGAGGTCTTTATTTCCTAAGTCTATCTCAGAGACATCACCAAACTCAGAAGTTTAAACATTGGGCCATCAGTATGTGTCACCACACTAACTGAGATTCAGGTTCCCTTCTTGGATACACCACAGTAAACCCAAAGCTGTTCCAATGGTCTCAAGAAGTTCATCTGGATGTCTGTGAAGGAAAAAAATGGCTCTGGAGCCTGGCACAGGGTAAAACATGGAGTCACCACTTTACAGACCTACAGAAGACAATACATCCTCTTGATGTGCAGGCGTAATTTGCTGTAGTCATTATGGGGGGACTGGTCCAAAAAATATTTAGTTTCCAAAAGTTAATTCCTAATTTATAAAAATGTCTGTGCGTGTCTGTGTTTGTTTTTAATTAGTGCAAAGTACTCAAATGTCTTCTTGATGGAAATGCAATATAGTTTCTAAAAATTGATCTAACAGTTCCTGTGCCATACAATTGTATTTGAAATCAATGCTGCAAAGATTTTCTGGACAACTGCAAGAGCTATGAGCTAAATTAAGTTCTGCAAATGCTTCACCTGAGCCAGCTTCCACAGAAGACAGTGAGAACTTCCATAGTAACTTTTCCAGAAATCATGCTGAGTTATATGCTCCTGAAAACTGATGGAGACACCTGCATGAGGTTTTGTTTGGGTTTTGAAATGATCTGTGAGACTATTTTGGGAAAAATTGAGTAAACAGGTAGGTTTTTCATGCAACCTTTAGTATGGCAAGTGGTCTTCCTCCTTTCTTCTTCACAGCAGGAAACTGATGTGTTGCTTGATGCAGATAAGTGAAAATACTGTTTTATTTTCATAATGCCAAAAAATAACTATTTTACCTGAAAAGTTAATTTCTTAAGCAGTTTCAGGATCAAATTTCAGACAGCCTATTAGCTATTTGCATGTTTTAAAGGTATGTTGAAAATAAATTTTTAATTAAAATTTTACTAATCATTGCCAATAAAAATGCTAAGCGTTAATTTTTTCATTCAATATGAAGTGTACATTTTATAAGTATTGGATATCCATAAAGTCACTACCATGTCAACAGTATATGGCTATATGAAGGGTAATATTAACAGTAGAAATGTTATCAAAAAAACCCTTACTGGAAACAGCTCAGATATTTTTGCTCTATTTGCACAACGCAAAAATAGCCTAAATACATTTTTAATGCAATCAGCTGAATTCCGTAAATCCAAATTGTGTGCTAACTGCTCATGCTGATTAGTGTGAAATATTAATTTGCACTAATCAGCTCCAGGCAAGGGAAGCATAATAAACTTGACACATACATTTCACGCTTTACAGTGCTGGAACTTGCCTTTATACACTATCAGTGCTGTTGGTTATGTCACAGGGGCTGTGTATTCAAGGTGCACTTGGAAAAATTTCTTTAGCCCATGCTTCAGCTGGATTAGTGTTGTGAAAATCCTGGTCTCTAGGAACTGATGGTCTGCACCAGCTAAATGTTGTCAGAAACATTTGTCTCTGCAGTGAGCTGGAGCATCTGATTCCTGCCCTGGCTGGCTCATGACTAAGTCATTTCCATTCACATTACCTCTGCTCTCAGTGCAGCAGGTGAGATTAGACTCCACAAGCCAGTGGCTTCCTGCTTCCTTTCTATCTGAAACATGTGCACACGGCAACAAAATAAAACTGTGTCACTAGGCCTAAAGAAATACACCAGCTATTAGACAAACACACAGGGGAATAGCAACGTCAGGTTTCATATATTATGTCTGAGGGTTGCTTTTTGCAGCCCATCTCACTCTTCTGCAGAATGGCGCTTGTAATTCCTGAATTCATGCGTTAGCATTACCCGCAATCAGCATCTGATTTAGCAAGGACACCCTCCCCAGATGCTATTTTATGCCATAAACCCATCATGTGATGTGATAAACAGGGCCTTTTCTCTCTAATACATGACTAATATGTAGTACCTTAGAAGCTGGGTCACAGTGAAAGTGAGAGTCTGACAGAAGGCTGGAGGGGAAAAAATTCTATTTATGTGTACTTAAGACAATCATGTGCATAAGTGAGAAGGGATAATCTGTGCAGACAAATCTGTTGCTCACTGCTGCCTGGGTTGTTCCATCTTTCCTACTCTGTGTACTGCTCACACGGGTCTGGCTGAGTTTGCAGCCCTGCCAAGTAGAAGGGATAGACATGAATGAAAACACATACGGTGAAAGTTGCCATTTGGTTGAACAGCAAAATTGCAAAGGCCTGTAATCCTACTGGATTTTCACTGACCTCTGCCCTCCTGTATTTTTCTCTTCCTTTTAAATATAAATTACTCCAGGACACAGCTACATGGATGCTGTACCCCAAGCTGGATTTTTAGATTGCCTGGCTGAAATGTGGGTCATCCAGCTGTTAATGGGGAAAAGAGCATTCCTCATGTTAAGTGGAAGCATGGGGGAATTTGAAATACTTGTGCTGTGTTTACATGTGATTAAAATGACCTAATAAAACAACATAATTATCTCATGTGTTCTGCTCCCCAGGGCAGGCAGAGCTAAGCATACTGCTGAGCACAAAGCACATTGTTCAGCACAAAGCTCATGACAAGCTCATTGACCCCAGTGAAACCAGTAACCACCATTTACACATAACCAGATATACATTTGGTCTGACATGCTCTCAACAATAGCCATTTGATTACAGCCATTTATGTTTTCTAGAGGCAAATGTAATTTGCCTTTTCATAGGAAGGGGCATTTGGAACTTGAAACGAGTTGGCAGTATTAGCTCTAGCAGTAAATGGCCATAAACATAAATGGACATATGAAAAGTGTTAATTATTCCTGGCTTCTGTTTAGCTTTTGAACAATATATCTATGGTTGAAACAAATTTCATTCATCCTCCCCCCTCCAACACCCCTGCAATCTGAAGATTTTTTTTTTCTTTATATGTCAAAGAAAATTAAAAGAATCATTGGCCATTATTTGGGTACAGAAACAGTTTGGAATTTTTAAAAAATCTTTTAATAGTCTGTGAACAGGCTACAACACTGTCTTTAAAATCTTTGGTGTAAGCATTTATCTGTGTATTTCTCTCCTCTGTATTGAACTACTACAGGTAATCAAAAAGTGAAGCTCTTACTAGACTTTTTTTTTACTAGGTGTGTTTAGCCTGAGTGAACACAACTCCATTCTTTCATTTTTCCCAACTATGTCAAGTTTCATAAATTAAGTGTGACAAAGTCAGATGGATGGATCATTTTAAGAATACTAGATCTTGCTACTTTCATCTTTTCTCAGACGAGTAAATCCCACTTAAGTCCCTGACAGCTGGGGGTGTAGGTAGAGGAAAGAGGAAAGAAAAAAGGATGACTCAGATCCTGGCCCTTAGAGCATTTTTACCTCTGCACTAGGGAAAATTCCATTTTTGGAGAAATGTAATATTTCAGTCCTGACCACTCATAATTCATTATATCTTCCTAATATCTCACATAGCTCTGTCAGAATTCAGCTTGTGTGATTATATCCAGAGAAACTTCAATTCTCTTTGTAGTTTTAACTTATCACTTCTATATATAGATACATTCTTCCTTTTTAATTCTGACTTTTTCTTTCATTAACTAAATGCTTTCTCTCTTCACAACTATTCTAGCACATTTTATCTTTCTCCTTCTCTTTTATTCTTAATAGGGTGTAGCAAGTGCTCATCTGAACAGAATTTCAAGACTTCTCTAATATTCAAAGTATTCTTATTTCCTAAGTTAACATTAGGTGAGTTAGAAAACATTCAGCTACTTTGAATTTTCAGCTCTTTCCTTTGTTCACTGTGGGAATAAATAAACTAAATTTTTCAGTTTTGGGTTTTAAATCACAGCATATTAGTTGTTTTTATTAATGTATCTGCACACTTTACATCCAAGAGAAAAGATAAACAATATATCATAACAATTTCACTGAAATATACAACTGAATCTTCTTCCTTAAAGCTATTACTATTCATAGGACTGTCTTCATTGTTTTAGATTCTGTACAAACACTTAGGAAGAGACAGCAATTACTCCAAAGCACTTGTAATCACACTTACGTGCAGTTAATTAATTAAATTAAATCAAGAAGAAATAATTGTAAAATAATTTAGATTAATCCACCAAGGCTTCGCATCATTTCAACTTCATGTGTTCAAAAAAGTAATGTAGTGGCACTGATGTAGATTGTGTTTAAAAATAGGACATCATTATACAAGAGAAGGCTCCTGGAAAACTCCACATTTGTACATTGCATACAGTAAAGGAAGAGCAAATAATGGGCCACTATGCAGGAATGGGTGTCTAAGGCCTCAATCATTTAAACATCTTGCCTAAAGAAGGCAAGATAAGTTCAAAGCAGAGAACAATGGAAAGAATCCCAAAACAGGAAATATCTGTTACAGACATTAGAAATGCAGTAGATGATCCAGGTGCAGTCACATACTGACCAGGAAGGAATATTAGGCTTTGTTGCAGAGAATAACAAATCCCCAAAGCATTCAGCTTGATATGCAGCTGCAGAGCACAAGACAAACAAAAATTATTCCAGCAATAAAAAAATACAATAGAAATCAAAGGATATAGTTCTGCTTCTAAAAATAACACTGCTCATTAGACTTCACCTAGGAGGCAATAGGCAGGCTACTGACTGTGGTTTAGCATATAAACCACACCGGTGCCTGAAGGGAAGAACTGTTGGGCAGCAGGAATACAAATTTTTGGTGTTTATTAGCACAAAAATTAGAGAATAAAAGTCTGAGTATGCATTGAACCAATAAAATTATCTCTTAAATATCTCTTTTTTTTATGGAAAGGCAGTTATGGAGTACAGAACAGAGTAGGAACAGAAGAGGTTCATGTAGCAAAGACAAGAGAGGTAGCTTGGTTTAACAGAAGGATTCTGAGACTTCTGGAAAAATTGGTTTTACAGGCTGAAAAATGAACACACAAAGCCCTTTACATGAAAGCAGGATTTAGATCTTGCTCAAGATTTTTCCTAGTTCATAGCAGTCCTCTTCCAACAAAGGAAATCAATGAATTGGCTTTTCACATATGGGAAAGGACCCATTTGGGGGAGTGAGTATCCAAAGTAAGGATACAAGGAGGTGGTGAGAAGGGGATGAAAGGAGACTCTCCATGAGCTCCCCACTGTGGGGGTCCAGCAGCTGCAGGGCAGAGGGCAGCTCCATGGGACAGGAAGCACCAGGGCTGCAAGTCCTGCACAGCCCAGCCTCCAAGGGACACGGTCGGAACTCACAGCCCTGCCCAGCTTCTTCCTCTTGAATGCCCAGACACTAGTGATGGGCTTGATGCCATAATACTGCCCACTGTGAACTTAAAAAAGAAAAAAAAAATCACCACAAAAAATAAACAGTAAGATCTTGCCCAGTAGCTGAAAAATTTGCAGGATGTGCATAAACCTGTGCCAAGGATGCAGAAATAGAACATAGGTTTTTCTTCTGATGCAGTGAGAGAAGTCTAAGAGTAGGCAAACCCTTTCCTCTAAAGGCTTGTGGGATGGAACAAATTGTCATAAAGTAATCATGAGTCTGTTTCCAGTAGATAGGGAAAATAAAATACAGGAAATTTTACCAGATTCAAAACATCACATAAAGGCAGAAGAAATGCTACTGATCTTAGAAGGAAAAGGGTAAAGGGAGGAGGGTCATGACTTTCCAGATGTACAAGAAAATTCATCTACAATCCAGCTTCTCTGCAAGGGAAATGAAAGTCCCTTCTGTTCTCTGGCCTGATCTTCTTGTGAGATGAGTTGAGTCAATTAGACCCAATGCAAGAGAAATGCCAGATTATTGTTGCCATATGAAAAGCTAACTTTCCCTCCGTGACTGGTCTCTGCAAGCCAAAATTCATCAAAGGACTGAGTGAATTTGAAGTTTGACACAGCTGGAATGAAAATCTCATCCAAGGCTTCAAAAAGAGTAGTCTAAATATAGCTTCTTAAATACATGTAACCTGCTTTTCAAAAATGTGAAGTTCTGTCAGCTCCTATAAGAAAATCAGGCCAAATCTACTTCATAGCTTCAATAGGTATTGAGATTTTGGATAAATGCCCTAAAAGCAGCAGAAATAGTTCTAATACAAGGACTGGGCTTTGTGAACTTGTGAGTTACTGAAAAGCCTTGGCTCTGTCTTGGCCCATGCTCTGGCAGTCAGTATGCTGAGTCTGGTCTTGGATTATTTGGAAAACAGGAAATGAAAAGGAAATTTCAGAAGGAGGATTTCCTCAAGGAAGGGAGATTCTGAGGGGTGTGGAGGCAGATTCTATGAAGGCTGTTTGACCTAATGCCAAATTAAAGAAAATGGAGATATTACAGCTAAGAATGAAAATTAAAATATAATTGATATACACTCCATTAATTAAATGATAAAAGTTGAAATAAATCAAGCCTATTACAAACAAATTAGCATTAAGTAATTACTGCTTATAACCACAATGCCACTTCAAAAAAGAAAAGGTAGCTCATGTTTCAGCTTTAGATTATCTACATACACAGAATTAATTTCTAAATGATACACCAGATTGTCTTTACTGCATCATTAAAATCCACTGGCTTTGTTCTGCACAAACACTGCATCTCTGACTTTGACTAGAGGTTGCTATTTTTACACTCAGTGTTAGGTGTATTTCATTTCTCTAAAATATAATTTGCTGTGTTTATAAAGTACAGTGAATTACACATCTTTTAAAAGTAGCCAAATTTGATATTTTAACCTAGTTCTGCAGTGAGGTTTCTATGCATGGAATATGTTTGGGGATCCCATTTCTACCTGCCTTCCCTCTTCACCCAAGACAAAGCTGGGAAGAAATTTATGTTACACAAAACTAGAATAGCATTCTTTTAAATGTTTTTTCATCTCTCTAATGATATTCACAGGGCTTTGCTTCAGAATTCACTAGAAACTCATCAGGGCATGCAGCCAGGACTAAATGTTTCTACATGCTTAGTAAATGCAGTTATTTGTAACTCAGAAGTACATGTGTATTATATTGTTTCTGCTAGGGAGAGAAAAATAGACACAATAGCATTTAATAGTGTCCTTAATTTTAGATCTGTAATTCCAGTGAAGTCAATGGATCCCCCCAGGTTCTTAAAATAAAATTTAAAAAAATGCTGGAATGATTTTAAACTCCTTAAAAAACCCAATCTTAATATTTAAAGAGACGTCATAATTCCTATATTCAGAAAAAAATTACTATAGGAGAAAACTATCCAGACAGAACATGTTCTTAAATACTTAAATGCAGGTCTATTTTCCATAATTGTTGACTGAGTGCTGGGAAGATGCATCTATTGCTAAAAATAGACCTAAAGTAAAATATGTAGGAATAAATTTGACTTCCAATGACAGATGCATTTCCATAAACATGGCTCCATTGAGAGAATACACCTAAAACTAGGAAGCTTATTTATTATTCCTTCAGCTTCATTTGCATACTACTGTATCAATTCTTTTTGCTCCAGTTAGCCAAAACTACATGGCATTTCAGTGTGTTTTGGAGGCCTGTGGTGGAAAAAGCCAAATTCATATTTCAGCACCTGTGAATTTTCTTTTCAGAGATATTTATGTACCTTACTCTCCTGAATTGCATGGAATTCAGCAATTAAAAAATATACAGAATTATGGCTTCACCACTGTGAAAATTACTCTCCCTAGCCGCTGAACATCCACTACTTAAATTCATGAAAACAAATGTGCAGAGTGATGAGCTGAGTTTTAATCAATCCAATGCTGGAGACTCCAAAACATTTCTGGAAAACTGGATCTAGAAGTCTTTGACACCCCCTACCCCCTGCAGTAAAATTTTCCTCTTAATTTAACATGAAATTTCTCATCTTTCAGCTGATACCCATTGCCTCTTCTCTTGCTGCTGAGCACCACTGGGGAAATTCTGGCTGTTTTCTTTTTCCTGGCCCAGCAAGCACTGACACCCATGGATAAGGTCCCCCTGGCCTTCTGTTCTCCAAGGTGGGCAGCCCCAGCTCTCTCAGCTTTTTCTTAAACATCTTTGTGACCCTGTGCTGGACTCAGTTCTCTGTGTCCTTGTCTCTTTTGTAGTGAGGAACCCAGCATGGGGCCAAGCACTCCAGAATTTAATTCCAGATTTATTAATTCCAGTGCTGAGCCCAGGGGAAGGACCACCTCCTTCATCCTGCTGGCAGTCCTCTTCCTCATGCAGCCCAGTAGGGAACACTGGTGGATCATGTTCAGGGGCTGCAGGGTGTTCCTTTACCAATCTGCTTTCCAGACTGCTGGCTCCCAGCTGTGTAAGGGTTTTTACTCCCTATCCAGGTGTGTAAGGTTTCTCCTCTCCTGAGTCAGGCCTTTTTCATTTCCTTTTGCTGAACTTCATGAGGTTCCTGTTGTCCCATTTCTCCATCCGTTCCAGGTCTGTCAGAATGGCAGCACAATTATCTGGTAAATTACCATTTCTAGGTGGTTAATTACAGATGGGTAGTTCTGCTGAAGGTCTGCTCTATTCCAGGACTATCCCACAGCCCTGCACCTGCATGCAGACCTCTCATTCCCTCTGCTTGCTCTTTTTTGTTGCACATTTCTTTCCCAGAGCAAGAGTGAGCATTTCCCCTCATAATGCTGTGATCCTGACACTTTTTTATTTGTGTCTATATGGTCACAGTGGGCTGCCTTCTATCCTTTTCTTTTGATTTTGTGGCCTCTCCTTCCACATCAGCCAGTCTACCACTTCCCCACTTGATTGTGGCTGTCATCTCCTTTCCCCCACTGTTCCCAGTTTAAGGCTGTCCTCAGTGGGCTGTCCAGCCTCTGACAACAACATTTTTGCTTCACTTGGTCAGGTCTATCCTACCTCTTCCTAGCAGTTTTCAGTCATCAAAAAGGACTGTGGCTTTGTAAAGCAAATTCCTGTCTCCAGCACCAGATGTTCCACCAGTTGTTGGTTCTCAGGGTCCACAAATGCCAGATGTGCATGAATTATCTCACAGGAACTGTGCTGTCTAACTGCAGCGCTGGCACAGGGCACAGCTGATCCCTGCTCTGAAGAAGACCAGGGTGTTGTGAGTCTCAGTACAAAATTTGGGGCTGAATTCACTCTGGCTGTAATAGAAATGCAGCCTTTGCAAGCAGAGACCTTCCCTGAAGGTTTTAATGAGCCTACCATGGAAGAAAAAGGTGCTCCTGAGAATTGTACCTGTTTAAGATGGTACATATAGAAGGGTTTGGTGGCTTCATGAATATGTGATGAACAAATAATTTTTTTAAGTGAAACAGTCTTGATTCCTAAAGACAAAATTTCATAAATAGGTCAAAAGCCAACATGATTGTAAATGTGCTAATTTTTAAAGAAATCCTCATCTTAAGCCCAGCATTTAAACTTGTTTAAACTTTGCTAATGATTGTGAATTTTTTTATTATTAATATTATTCCGAATCTGAATGTAATTGAAATAGCAAAACAGCTGTGGAACTTCAAAATGTTTTCAGTCATTATCTTTTTATCAAAGTTGTTGCAAGCAGGTTCTATTTCTCTTTGTGGCTAATCTTCATTGATTGGGGATGAACAAGCAGCAGTATATTCCCAAATGACTGTATTTGACTAGAAATTGCAATTACTTGATGCCTAGTAATATGCATTTCAAATGTGTTTGGCATTCTTTCAATATTCATTGATTACCATTATCATCTCAACAAATTAAAATGCATCCACAGGTATGAGAGAATATAGGAAAATACTGGTTGAGATTGTGGTCGTAGAGAAACCATTGGCTTTGCCATTGACTTTTGGAAATACAATCAGTGCTCAGGTGTTGGGTCTCTAGCAGTGGTCAATGACTGGATACTTTCCTTTTCTTTAGGCAGGAAAAGAAAAAGGTCTACCTTAATTTATTATTTCAATAGTGTGATCATATTGCTTCTGACTGCAGCCTTTCCAATACCTTATGGTAAACATCCATAAATACTCCCCTGCAGTATTCCTAAATACTCTTAGACATCACTTCTACCACAGGATTTATAGTAAAATATCCATATCATACATCCAATTAGCAGATGAAGCAGTCTTCCCTAAAGCAAAGAATGTAGCAAAGAACCTAAAGAATTAAAGCTTCTGTTGGCTTTCTGCTTGTCAACTTTGGAAAAGTGAGCTCACCTTTCTAACACAGCTGCCTGAGAAAATGTTCCCATCCCACAGACCCCTGGGCAATGAGAAAGAGATGCCCTGCACACAAAACAGTGACATCAGTGCCTTTCAATATTGTGCTGCAAAACACAAACGTTTATAACTTGATCAATTATTATAAACTATACTCTGATGTGAAGAGCATTAAGTTGGGATAAAAGCAAGTTCAAGACTAATTTTAATCACTTAAGCAAACCTCCAACAATGGAAGCTAAAATCAATTGAGAATTTTTAAAAACTTAGGCTTCGATTCATCTTCTCTAAATGCAGAGGCCTCTGCTGAGACATCCAATCAAGTGAACTGCTCACTCCAGGATGCCTTTGCAGCCAACAGAGACTGAGTCAGTGGAACCTCTCATGGGGCTGAATCATCACAATTCAAAATCCCTGTAAATACCCACTCTGCTCTACTCTTTTCACAGGAAACTGAGGATGGCTTGTTTAATTGGGTGTGTTTATATCATAGATGCCTCAAGTTAGAGTTCCGTGGTTTATTAGTGAATAAAGTCTGAGCTTCTTGTCTGAATGGGTCAGTTTAGAAAACAGCAATAGGTCACCAGTTGCTCTGACAAAAGACCTGATCCTTTGGTAAACAAACTGGAGCACATTAGGATGTGTCGCTTGCAACCAACAGACAAATTTCTTCTAGACAAATCTACAGTGATGGAATAATTATTTTTTTCAAATAGAAAATTCTCTGTCATCTCTGTGTAATAAGAATTAAAAACAGATATTCAATTTCTTAATTCCCAATAGAATCAGTAGATTCAGGTACCAAAAATACAATTAGGAATGGAATAGCCTTGCAATAGTCTTAAATAAAAGGTAAAAGCATCTGTTTAAGTCACCTGAATGTCACCAGAAAGATGTCATATTACTCTCTAAACAGAAACCTGGAATCCACTCTGGTGTTTTTGGCTAGTTGCTGTATTATGCTGCTGTCCAGCTGAGTTTACATAAGAACATATTGATTTTCTCTTCTCCTTTCTCCTTCCTGCATCCCTCCCCCTCCAATATGAACAGCATGGAAGAAACAGCACTTAACAAAAAAAAAAAAAAAAAAAAAAAAAAAAAAAGAAAAAAAGAAGCCATTGGAGTGGACCAGCTCCTGACTCATACACTGGGAAAACATTTTTGTTTTCTGGCAGGAAATTCTGGAAACATCTACTTTTAATTTCAGGCTTTTTTTATGACAAAAAGAAGAAGTTCATTCTGAGCCTGTTAAATCTTTTCAGTTTCAGGCCACTGACAAGTTACGTTTTTCTAGTGCCCCATGTTGTCAGTCTTGTTCACCTCAGGAGAGAGTTAAGAGTAAACATTTGCCTGGTGTCTCATGTGGATTCTAGTCAAACTTAAATAAAGAAAAAAAAGGTGGATTTGTGCAAGTGTGGGAATGTTTTTTTTTTCCAGGAAATTTGAGTGTACGGTTGGATTCACATAACTGTGGGCCATTTTATTAACCCACATCATGGTTGCTATTGCAATATATGTCTCACTCTGGCAGTATTTAAAGTTTATAGTCAGTCTCATTTTGCAAGGCCCTGTGAATGAGCTGTGCTTCACCAAAATGATGTCATCTGGAAATTAGAATTTAATTTAGTGGTTTAGACTATCATTTAGATTCCCTTTAATGAATGAAGTGCCATCAAATTGTCCAGTACAAGAGACTGACACCCCTGCATGAAAAAGATAACACCAGCTATCTTCCATACAGGGCTACCTCCCATCTGCTGACAGAAAAGGGGCAAAGATGGAGAAGCTAAATGAAAAATGGTGTTTAGTTTCTTGTCCAAGTACAGAGCAAGGACAGGTGCCTTTCTAAAGAAATGTCTGGCAGTTTATCTGTGGACAGGTCCACAATCAGATTCCTAATTGGGACACAATATAAGAACACTGGCCAGTGAATTTATCTTCTACATACCATAAAAAAAATATAAAATGCAATGTTTTCTTGTTTCTCTCAAAACAAAAGTGAAAGTCTGACACCTCTATGCCATGAAAACACACACACACACACACACACATTGTGTCATGGTAAATCTTTGCTGCAAAGTGATAAAACAACTTACAAAGGTCATGCAATGGTAAGGTCAATTTCTATTGCTCTTGGATGATTTTTTGATAACCTTGGGTTTGAGTCTGCATATTTCTTTGGTCTTTTTAGTTTTAATTTGCAACAAGTCTTAAGTTAGATTGCTTAAAATTCATGAAGATAGACATGAAAAAATCTTACAAGTGTCTATTCTCTTAAAATACAGATGCCCATTTCTGAAGATATCAGGTATACAGCTATGTCTGAATAATCCTGACAGTTCATAGTGAACAAAGTAAGACTTCATTTTATTTATCTCTGAGCTGACACTCAGGTCAAGCTGAGGATTATGCTTCCAACTTTCCAAAACAATCCCTCTCGTAGCCAAATTTGGAGATGTTTCCCAAGGATATTCCCAAGAATGCAACAGAACTATGCAGCTAGTGCTGAAAACTATGAGCAGAGGTGTAAGAAACTGACATTTAGACTGAGGGAAAGAAGGAAAAGTCTACCCTGAATTTCCAAACAGGTTGATGAGCTCATGGCTGCTCTTCTGCCCAGGTCCTGGCTGTACCCCACATGCAGCACAGCATGGAGAGAGGTGCAGGAGGCAGAAGAGAACAGGTCCTGTCTGGAAATAAAAACAGAAGGAAAGATTGAGATCTCCATAGGTGCAAGAACAGAAAGAATTAAATATATATGCAGCACTGATCTTTAGGTGAGTTCAGAAGGGAAATTCCACAGAGAGTGACAGCTGTCCAGGGTTACTGTGTGGGTACAGCTAAAGTCAAACCCCTTACAGCTTTCCTGGTTTCAAAAAAGGAGTAAATTGTAACTACCTGGAGCTTCCCTCTGCTTCCTTGCTGACTCTGTTTTGCTTGCCTTAGAGCTTGGCAGCATATAATCTTGTCATTCCACCTGTAGTTCCTGAGCTGTTGGTGCAGAGCATCCTGTATGACATTCCCTGGCAATATCCCCAGAATTCAGCTTTATTATTCATTCTGGCTTGCCACAAGGCTTCTGTTTCTGAAGCTTCCTGCTTCAGTGTCTACCAGACAAAGAAATAAATTGGAGACAGAAAGGAGGTAAGATAAGAATGGTGGATTTCTGCTAAGAAAAAATCACCATGCTCCATATGAAAACTTTGGTGCCATGAAAGTTCCAACATTGATATTGCACTGATATAATTTAAGATCTTTTTTTCATAAGAAAAAGAACCTACAGGGCAACAGGAGCTCCCATGTATATTGAAGATGCTGGTAATTAACTGAGCTTTACCATGTGGCTTATTATAATAGCTCTTAGAGTATTTCTATATCCCACAACATCATGCCATGAAGAGATACCCCAGTGATCTATAAAACAGCCCTACTGAGAAACTAATTAGTCAAGGCAGAGCTCTGTGTTAATTCTACTCTGCTTCTCCTGGTATTACACTAGCTCACTCAGAAAGAGAAATAAAAGGCAAACTGAGATGAAATAACTGGCCTGGGGATACAGAGGGTGGGATCCATCTCACCTGACTTTAGAAATCAACAGTGTAGACATTTAAACTCAAGCTAGCCCCTGGGGCTGGATGTATAGTCACTGGAGACAAATATGCCCTTTTAGGGTGCCAATCATCTGCCCTATTTCAGACACCTAATTTAGGAGAGGATGAATTGCTCCCTGGATTCTATTGACTAGTTCTTTGCTGACTATCTACTGAGCCAGATGCAGATGTCTTCAGCACAGGCATCTGCATTTAGTCAATATACATCCATCTGCAAAGTCTATGACAACGTTGGAAATAGCATATTTCCTTTATTCCTAGGCCTGTACATTATTCTGTAGATGTCACCACCACTTTGGTAACTCTCCTAGTAGTGGTGACACTTGGAATTATGCTATGTGATACTTAGAGATTGTTCAATTATTATAAATTAAAGTTTATTTAATGGACTAGTCAAGTAATTGAACACTTGACTGATATTAAAAAAAAATATTAAAAATAGGAAAAATAATTTTAGTAGAATTAAAATCCATTCTTGGGTTTCAGCTGCATTCTCACTGGTCAACATCACAGTGGATTAATACTTTAAAATTTTGATTCAGCTTAAAAAACAGAGATGCTGTTATGCAGTTACAGTGTCAGGACAGGGCTTCTCAAAAAGGAGCTCTGGGGTAAGAACACACAGCATTGTGCATATTGTCCAGTCATGAATGGTGTGATGAGAAACACATTCCTGTGTACAGTAGGAAACCCATTTCCTCTGCATGTGAATGAGGCTAAAAGCTCAGCAAGTGTGGGTGGTGTTATGTGAATAAGAATTTTGGGATGAATAGAAACGTGTCTGTGGTGCCCCAGCTTCAGTTTGCTGGAGGTAATGCAAGGTACCAAAGAAAAGATGAAGGAAAAATACTGTAGAAATTATAGTGTTTCATTACTAAATACACCAAGGAGAGGCTTGGCTGCAGATTCAGGTGAGTGAATTGGTTTCCTAGCATCTCAGTGTGCCTGTGCCAGCTGAGTGTCTCCCCTCCCAGCAGGGTCAGGGCGCAGACAGAGCACGCAGCAGTGCTGGGCTCACCAGCCAGGGCTGCCTCCTGCGGGTGAACAAGCAGCTCCCCAGGCCCTGCTGGCACTGCTGGGAGCTCAGCTGCCTGACTCAGATGTAGACTCACAGCACAAACTTCTGCCTTTAGCTGCCTCTGTACAAAGCTCAACACTCAACAGCATGCAAGGCACTTAAACCATCTCCCTACCTCTGCCACAGTGCTCATTTTGGATTAGAGTCAGCTGTTAACATTTTTATTCCCAGCTTTCTGGGTATGATTTGCAGAAATTCAGAAGACTGAAGCACATGGATAGATGACTAGAATGCAGATTGTCTATTTAATACTATTGCCCCTGAGAAATTATAGGCTAGGTGTCTAAAGTTGGTCATCAAAAATTAGTGTAGGATTTTGACAGCTTTGTCTATAATTTATCTTTTCTTCAGTTCTCCATCTGTAAAATGATGGTAATAATATGCTTAATTGCTAGGGCTGCTGTGAATATAAATTCACGATGTTTGTGAAGAACTGACAAATTGCAGAAAAAGCACCATAAAAACCACATGAGGAACTTAATAACAATGTATTCAGCTGAGGCTTTAGATTGTGATTAATAGAGCCTGGAGCCATACATTGAAGAAAGGAGATAAAAAGAACTATTTCATAATTATCCATACAGAGAAATGAAAATAATAGATGGCCGTGCAATTAAAGACTGGGGCAAAACAGATATGCACAGGGAGCCATATGAAGGTGACAGATGAAATTTTTGATGTTTACAGAGCAATATCAGGAAATTGAAGACATAAAAAAACCTCTAACTGTAGGTGAAAGGCTGGACATTTCTTGCTGCCTGCAAGGTTGTGCCCATGGAACAGCTTCAGGTACCAGCAGGTCCTTGTTAGGATCCAGATGTAAGAAATCACCTTTCTCTTTACTTTTCCTTTTTGTGTTCCTTTTTGTGTTCCTTTTTGTGCTATTTTGGAGTTACTTTATCCCAGGGTAGTCTCTGGTCTGGTTTAATGCAAGGCCCTCCAAACTGCAGCGCTGGCAGAACTGGAGAGGAGATGTGGGGTGAGCAGAATATCCATTGGGTGAGAAGGAGCATCCTGAAGGGAGGGGACACAAGGAGAACGGAGAGCAGGGGCCACAAAAGCCAGCAGGGAGACAAAAGGCCATTTAAAAGGCCCTGCAACCAGATGACTCTCTAATCAAAGTCCATCTTTTTAAAAAGCCCCTGAGAAAGACAGGTGGTTCATGCAGAAAGCAGTCTGCATTTTAATCTTTTTTTTCTTTCCCAAACATGGCATGAAAGTGCTATCCTCAGCGATAAAAGCTCCCCTGAGACTCCACCTCGCTTTCCAGCCCTTGAGTACTGACTTCCCCTGGTGTGAAGGAAGGTTGAAGTGCCAGCTGTTAGAAGAAATAATTATTACAGCACTTCCTGCAAGCACTTCAGATTCCAAAGAGGAGAAGCAAAAGCTACCTGATTCCACACTATTTTTTTTTTTAAATTTGCTTTTGCATTTTTTTTCCCTTACTCCCTTAACAACCTTCATCTGTAGTCAGTGAATAAGCTTTTACCCTGAGGATTCAACATGTTGCTAAGGGCTGTCATTACAGTGAGCACATTTCTCTAAGTCATATTCACAGACTCATTTCAAAAGCAGCATAGGCTAACCCTTTCCCATTACAGACATGGAAATTCTCTCACAATTAAACCCAGTCCACACCTTCCAAACATTTAGAATGATGTGGGTGTCTAGGAAATGTTAATAAGTGTGCCTGCACTCAAGATTACAGAACACAAAGGCAATAGCTGGAATGTGCATTGCCATTGTTCACCTCCTGATTGCTGCTCACAGCTAATTGCATAGAAAGGAGCCATCATTTACTGCTCTGGCTATGCACAGTTCACTCCTACATACCAGCCACCTCCTTGTCCTTAAGTCAGTGGTCTGGCACTGGCCTGTGGCAGCTCCCTCTGTGTGGGCATCTACACGTGTCTCATATCTACACTCTGCTTCTCACTCTGCAGCTGCAGGTCCACACAGACCGGTGCTGATCATCTCTGAAATAACAGCTCTGAGCACTGGTTTTACAACAGGCTGAAACCCACAGAATTAACAAACCTGCTTCAATTGCTCTCTATTTTCCTTCCAAGACCTGATTAAAGCCTGTTTGAATGATGCTGTGCTTTCTCCTGTTGTTAATTCATTTCATTTTGTAAAATGTTGGCACTCTGAGTAAAAATATCATTAAACTATGGCACAGAAGCTGATAGCTTTGATCCCACCTAGCTTAGTAAAAAAGACAAAACAGGCACGTTTAATCCACTATTTGTTCAGTTACAATGTGCTAGGTTTAAACTGTGCACATTCCAGGGACTGAATGAATATATGAGGAATGCCAAAAATTAATGTATGAGTTACATTTGTAGCCATACAAAGGCTGTTATAGTGCACACCAAAAATCTCAAAACAATGAGGTTATGTCACCATAAAACATAATGCATGGCTAAATCATAATGCAAAAAGAATTTTGAAGAACTCTATTCTCATGTGCCCAGCCTGTGGCCTGTGATTCAGGAGGGCATATTCATATGCATTTGTAGAAAGAGATTTCCCCTCTCCAGATTTCCCTCATCACACACTTCTGAATCTCTTTTCCCTCTTTAGTGCATCTCCCCCTGCTTCTGCTGCCCTCTGCCTTTGCCTCTGCTTCTCTGCAAGTTGCCTGAGGATTACTGGAGAAAATTGATTTGCCTGAAGATTTATTTGCATAGACATGAAGCTTATCTGATATGTAAGTTTTACCCATGGAAGTATGGTATTCATTTTGTGCATAGACAGAGGCACACACACAGAGCCAGGTGTGGTAATGCCAATATTCAGCATTTTTTATCCTCAAAATGCCCTGCAAATGTTAACTAATTAATCCTCAGAACACCTCTTTGAGTTATCCATGCTTATCCAAATTTCTTGGGGAGAGACAGGGAAACTGAGAGATTAAGTGACTGCAAGAGCTTCCACGAGGGTCAGGGAGGGAGGGAAGCCTTGTCAGCTTTCATGGAACTTCAATCAGGTACAAAGCAATTTGTCTAACAACACCAAAATGTCAGGATATATCTGCAAATTCCTAGAACTGATTCCCATCTTTTGGTCTGCCCTGAATTGGTCAGGCACCTGAGGCAGACGATCATGATAGGTCACTTCCAGCTGAAAATATGCTCTCCTATGCCATTGTCTCCTCTGCTCTTCTGTCTCTGGCTCGGTTTGTGCCCGGGTCAGCCACGTGCAGCTCCAGCAGTGGAGCAGCAGCTCGGGTGCCTGAGGGATTTTGCTGCTGGCAGCCGTGCTTAGCTTTGCACTGCACCATTCCTGCAGCATTTCTTCGCATCTCCTTCCCAGCAGAACACAGCAGGACAAAAAATGATGGCAGGTGACAAGGTGGCTTTTTGCTCGTGACAGGGCTCTGAGCCACAGGACGTGTCTCCATGGACAGCCCTGGTGTGACATGCTTCCCACTGCAGGGAGAGGTCACAGAGCTGCAGCCCCCCGGCCCCCTTACAACCAGCCCCCACCCCCAGTGCTCCCTCAGTCTGACAGCTGAACAAAATGAAGGCTATTTCTGATTTATAGCTGCAACCTGCAATGAATTATACTTGGGTGGTTTATTAATATGAAGCACGTTATATTGTCTGTCTGCCACAGATGGAAAAACTAACTCTATCGATGATGGTAATCCATTCATTGTTTTATGAATCCTGCAGCCTCCAGAGAGCACCACAAAACCCCTTTCAGTGTCTCTGAATACTACATTTTACATTTAGATTTTCTGGCTTAAAGAAAAGATGTGTAAAATCACAAGCAGGCACAGCATTCCCCACTGACTAGTGCATTTATGAAGTCTTTTGTGGTATTATTACAGAAAGCATATGAAATACAATGTACATGAAACTAGGAATAGGGAAATAAATACATCTGTATTTTTTAAAGGAACAAGAGGCTGATATTTCTTCACTGTGAGAGTGGTAAAGCACTGGATCAGGTTGCCCAGAGAAGCTGTGAATGCCCCATCCCTGGAAGTGTTCAAGAACAGGTTGGATGGGGCTCTGATCAAGCTGGTCTAGTGGAACGTGTCCCTAAAAAGGTAGGGAAGTTGGAACTAAATGTTCTTTAACAACCCTTTCAACCCATTCTGCAATTCTGATACTCAGTTTTATATCCCACAGTTTAGATTGGAAATGTTGCATTCTGTTTTCTGAAAAACATTAACCTGAAAAATACATCAAAGTGTCTCCTTGAGAGGTCTGGTGTAAGACAGGCTTTTGGAGGCTTTTGGTCAGAGGTAATTTTGGATTCACCCAGGGATCCATGTATAACCAGTCACACAGCTCTGGGAAATCATAGGGGTTTGGGCCAAGCCTTTGGCAGTAGGAATAAATGCATATGGAAGTGTGTCCAGAGGGATTTTGAATTGCCTGGGGAGCTTACCAGAATGGTTGTAAAAGGTGGACCCAAATGGCAGGCCAGCTGGATTGTGTCAAACCTGACCTCAAGTTGTCCTCACACCCTCAGGCTGTACAAATGTTGGAACCAAGTCCTCTCAGTCTCTCTTACAGACAGATTGTCCTCTGGGTCTCTGAAAGCAAATGTGAGAGAATGGACTGAAGTTTCCCACTTTACACTGATGGATTCATTCTTCTATACCACTTCTTATGTATAAACCTCTGCAATATCCCAGTGTATCCCTGGATGTCACAAGAGCCTCAATGAACATGCACCAATGGATATGGACTGTTTCCTTCTTCTCACAGAGATTTTTTTACACTTGAACCCTACAAAACTGCATAAGGCTGAGCTTTCAAAGCACGTATTTCACAAGATATTCACCACAACTGGCTGCTCCTCATGGGATTGAAAAGGGCCATAGTTTAACAACATTTGTCCCAAAACAAGCAAATCTCACTGTGGAGCTTGCTCTTGGAGCATTGCACCTCACACCTTGCTACGGCATTGTCACACCAGGGTGTGATGGGACACAGCTGCTGCTGGACTGGGACTAAGCCCTTCTTTACCCTTTGCTATGCCCTGGATGAAGTTTTGTGGGGCAGGAGGAACCTGAGAAGACACATGGCCAAATGGTAACAGTCCATGGGCACACAGCATCCACATCTTATTGAAGAGAGCCAGTCCAAATACTCCAAATCCCTACAAGGATGACTTCTGCACCAGACACCACCTCATGGTCACTGACTGGTAGGTGCCCATCCTGAATTCTTTAAGTCCCTTTTTGCCCAAAGTTATAACCCTATTTTTTTATCTCAGATGTGATAGGAATTAATTTACTATGTATGAAGAAAAATTTCTTAATAATACATAAGAATTCAAATTATTAATTTTTATATAAAATATGAATCAAGCCCTGTCTTCATACCTTTATTCAGTCCAACCTGTTACTGAAGTCAGGTTATTTTGTGTGAACATGCACTGCCAGTTCCAAGTCCTTTAAAAATTTTACTAATTCCAGCAGAAATTTTGCTGAAATGGAGACAACAGGGTTGTCACCTGTTGCAGGTGATTCAATCTTATGCAAAAGATGTTTATATTTCCTGAAGCAAAATACTCATCACCTATATTAGTTAATAGGAAAACAATCAGCTAATTTGCCAGGTTTTGCTGTGTGCTGGAAAAAAAAATGTATCTCTATTCAGAAATGACTAATATTGTCTCTTCCCAAGCATGAGAACAGTGTCTCTCTCTTGAATAGTAGCCCTAGGTTTTGAGATTTTTACAGTCCTTTTCATTGTTTGTTTTTTTAAATGTATTTATTCTTTCAGTTCTCTCTTTCAAGGTAGTTTACAAATGAGTATAAATCTCAGTCACATGACCAAGATATTGCAGCTGAATAATTCAATATGCATTATCTGAGACAGGGTGGCTGTCCTTGGGCTAACTCAGCCTACAGCAAATGCAAGGCTGCACTATTTATCTTGAATTTCCTTCACTGTAAGTGAAGCTTAGCTGAATTTGCTGTGGACTACAACTATGAGCACAGACAACTGCTCTGGCTCACCTGATTCACTCGCCTCCTACAACTTAAGAAGATTGTCTGCTTGTCTGAGCCTTCCCAAAAGCATGCAGTGATTTGCATACACTCACACAGAAAATCCGAGGCAGGACAGGGAATCCCACTTCATGCAGAAAGCAGTGGCTAACTCTCCCATTCTGGCCATGTCATACCACGTGGAAAATAGCTGATGGTCCTGAGAGAACACTCACTCCAAACAAAATACATTTTTATTTAAAGGAAGGGAAATGTATGAATCACTTTAGTTTGACAGCCTAACAGGGTGCTGCAAACAGTGAGAAGAACAGCCTTACCTCTTCATACAATTCCTCTGAATAGTATTTTCCTGTTTTTATTTTATTTACTCACAGTTGACTGAACTAATATCTCTTATCGCAGCCTGCAAAGAAAAGCTGTAAAAAAATTAAACTGGAAAAGCTAAATTATTTATACAGTTTCATGTGCTGGATGTTTTGGTACAGTTGAGCCTTGCTTCTTCCTAATAGCACAAGACTATTAGGAATTGTAATACTCCTCAGGGGATGTAAGATTTATCAACCCTTGCAGAACGGGATGGAAGCCAAGGCAGGAGATTAAGGGATACTAGTTAAATTAATCAACCTTCTCTCCATATATTGGCCAGGAGAATGCAGTAAGTTGTTATTCATACATTTTACACAGTAGGAGCAGAATTTGACCACAACCATATGTTGAATTTAATATTAAACATTGGATCTTTCCAAAAACAACTCCATAAAAATGTCAATACTGCTTTTTTTTTAGACGAATGGCTCTATTCATTTTTAAAGGCATTTACACTCACACACAAAATGAAAAAGTGCTTTTCTATACCAGTTCTGAAAACAACCTTCCATTTTAATCCTGGTTCAGGACCCCATCGTGCTTGTTTATGAGTCAAAGTCTATAGCTAAGATTAATAGAGAAGACAGAAGAGTTGCAAACACTCTTTTTTTTTGACCTCTCTTTTAACTACAAAAGGGTCAAAAAGATATTTTCCTTTTCAAGCAGAAAACCTTGGAATGCTATCTTTTGCTTTATGCACAGTGCTGAAATTCAAGTTTCTTGAAATGAATGTGCACTACCATTTCTGTCTGTACAAAACAAAAAGCTTCATTACATGAGCAATTTTTGGAGCGTATTGCACCTATGGAAGGGTATTTTTTTAAAACCCAGAAACCGGCTAAAGAACAACTATATAAAAAATTTTGTAGATCAGAAAATCAGACTATCTTTAATCCTGAGCAGGTGGAGCTATTGAAAGAGCACCTTTGAGCTATGTCTAACAGCCCCTCACAGAAGCAGGGAAGCTGATCCCATGCTCCGAGTTGCAGTCAGCAGTGGGCAAGTCCCTAAATACCTGCTGGCAACCAAGGGGCTCTGGCTGGCCTGGGGCTTGTGCTGTAAGATCTGTAAAGTCTGATGGAGCTCCTTTACATGGTGTTGCACTCCCCCTGGTTTCAGGTGAGTTTGTGCAGCCTCACCCAAGTCAGTTCCTGTGCTCTCCCCACTCCTGAACACCAGTGTGACAACTGGGCTGTGGCCAGCAGGTCCCCAAGGCAAAGCATGTTGATGCTCAATTAGGTGTTGTGGCTCAGTTCCCAGATTTGGGGCAAATAGGGATGTGAACACCAAAAAAAAAAAAGGCTTGTGGCAGAAAGTTGTGTGTGCATACTTTGGGTTATGGCAGAAAAACAGAATTTCAAAGATTCCTCATAGTAACTCTGACATCAGAATAAGCAACAAAGTAAAAAAACCCAAACAAACAAACAATGAAAGCATTTGGTTCATATATTTAATCCTTATAAGTTGATGAAATGAGGGAATGGTAAACATTGTTTCATAAATATGCTTTTCTGTGCACTTTATCACTGGTTTAAAGGGCTGTACATTTTTGAGACAACTAGTGGGATAAATGTGTGAAGTAATGAATATAGGGATATCAATTTTTAGGGTATGGAAGGATAAGGAAAGACAGTGTGTTTGTAATCTCCACAGCTAGTACAGCACATGCTAAATGTCACACAAAAAAAGGACTACTATATCATACAGAAATTGAAATCTATCAACTGACTGGAAGCAGCCTTTCAATAATTATTCTGTTCCTTTTTTAACTGAAAGGGATCAAAAATGTGTCTATATATACAAAAAATATTTTAGAATCCTATTAACAGCAACACTTCTTAAGGCAATATAACATTTTCCCCTGAAAAGTACAGACAGAAAAAAATCTTCCAGTAAGCAGATAATAGTGTTTGCAATGGCAAAATAAGTCAATTGAAAGTGTAATGACTTCTTATAATGTCAACAGAAGTGTTTGGTTCACACACTTATATAATGCATAAGCCATTCGCCTGACATTGTATCCAGTTGCTGTTATAATTTATATGAGTAAGGGCCTGTAAAAACTCTATTTTTTAGTCTATTATGATATCAGAAGTGTTTGTTGTGAGTGAAACCCTTTCTAATGCTCATTTATTATAAGTGAAAGACAGTAACACTAACATTAAACAAGAAACCTTATTGCTTTCCAGTTTTCTTCAGTATGTGCTCTGCATTCATCTGCACTTTCACAGACCATCTGATCTGAAAGGGGATTATATAATCCTCTCTTGGAGGTACATCAGTTCTGCCTGAAATAAGGCATATGGTTCAACAGTCCACACTCATTGTATTATAGCAGCATCTAGGAAAAATACTCACATACATTCATTTCACATTGACTCAAAAAAAATCACCTATTAAAATTTACTGATTTGTAGACCACTGATGGATTTTCCATCATTTAACCCAATGTTTTGAGGACACAGACCACAGAATTCATGCAGTTACCTTGGTGCTGAATCCAGTGGACCATTTTCTCTGGCCAAGGCCAAATGCAGCTGTAACGTGAAGAGGGAGCCCCTACTGCTCTGAGGTGTATGAACCTTACAGTGATAATGGAAGCACTACTACAGTTTTAATTCTCCTCTTTTCTCTGCTTTGCCTTGTCATTTCCCCAGTAAAACCTGCAACTGATATCCTATATAAATCTTATATATATATTTTATACATGTATTCTTGCCTGATATTTTTCAGGCAAGAAAATTCTTCTTAGGGCAACCTTTTCATAGGAAGAGAAGGAACCAAACCATTGGTGCACATTTGCTGGGAGTTCAGACAAACTGTAGGCACAGTGCAGCAGTGGACTGAAGATGCAGCATTCCCACTTAGGAAATGTATGTAACCCTGTGATCCAGGTGAACTCATACAACTGAGCAGCATGAAAATAAATTCCCAGTACAAAGACAATGCACACAGTTAAGGTAGGAAATAGCTTGTGAGGAATCCACAGGCTGCAGCATGTTTGTACAAACAAACCAGTCAGCTAATGCCTGGTTTTGCCAGCTGTATTCACTCTAAGTGTACATTTATTCCAGAGTAATCCCAGATTAAAAAAAAAAGAGAAAAAAAAAGTGAAGTTTTTACACAAATAATTTTTCTGAAAAGCATAAAGCAGGAATTTTTGATGAGTAAGCTGTTTTGCTGAGAATAGCTTACTCTGCTCTGTGTGTGCCTGTACACAACATGCTGGAAAGTACATGACATTAAGAAATCTTTTCATGAGAAATAAATACATCAAATCCAAATTAAGCTGCATTTTGAGACTCGGTTATACACTGCAAAACCCTGGTCAAGAATGTGATTTTTTTGTGTAGAAGCATCCAAGGCCACCCCTGGCTCCTAAACTCTTTAAACACACAAACAGGTATCCCAGGTATACAGATGGAATTAAATTCAACCATTTTTTCCCTCTCAGCCTCAAAAGCATCAAAAACTAGAACTGTTGAGGTCAGATTAATTGCTTTCACAAAATTCAACACTTTCCAAAAAATGTGTTTTCTGTCTTCATTGTAAAGAGGTTCCATATGAAAGTGGTGAATTAGCTGTCCAAAGGTTAAAGACACCAGAAGAACACTCAGTAATTTGAGGATACAAGTTTGAGTTTATAACCCAAGTGTCTGCAGCTGTATCCTTGTCTTGAAAATGCCAAATTTTCTTTCCCCATTTTCCCGTAATAAAGGCAACACTACTTAAACAAGTTTGAAACTGCTGAAAACTTTACTGATCTGATTCATCATAATCCCTTCTTTCTACATTGAAATTAGGGGAAATTCAAAAAATTTAAAATTGATTTTTAATTCTACTCTTTAACTGAACATTAAGTGTCAGAGAGAAAAACAACTCTGTGGAAGAAATATATAATATCTCTATCTTTTCTCCTAGATTTCTTATGACTTCATTAATTTTCCAGGCTCATTTCTTACAGCTTATTAATCCAGTGTTGCTGAATCTTCTTTCCTTGTGATTTTTATTACCTCTTTTATATTCACAGGACGAATATTACCTGTGAATCATCAAAATTCACATTATTTTTATTTGCCAGACTCACTCTATTTCTAGATATGTCATGCCTGGATGCTGATTGGTCCTGTGAAGGAGCAGTGCTGCTTTCTGTGTGCATATGGTATCCCTGATTGCTTTTAATCACTGACCTATGGGCTGTTATCCAAAAGATTAGCAACATGAAAAGGATTCTGCTGTGCTGGTAAGACTATCAGGGGAAGTTAGGCATCTAATCTGCAGAGATGGTCCTGTAAATTTTGTTTGTCACCTTCTGGTTTCTAAGGTACTTAAATAGCTACATAAATCTTACCTTTGATCTAGAGCTCTTCCCTCATATTGTATTACAGCAGCACCTACTCAACCATGCTCGAGGCACCATGCACATTCAGTAAGAGATCTCTCCCATCCTGAATAGCTTAAAAGACCTCTTCTATCTCTATGGGGAAAAAAAGAAAAGGAAAAAAAAAAAGAAGGATAAAAAAAGAACTGGAAATAGAAAAGGAGCACACAGGTGACAGAACTATGAAATGGCATCTGAGGGAAGAATCACCAAATACATGCTCTTTCCTGGAAAACAATCAATTCAGGTGCCCCAAAGGAAAGTGATCTATAAAATCACGAGTTACATGGAGAGGATAAACAGGGAATGATCAGTCAGTGTTTGCTGTTGCAGCACAATGACATCAAATCAAACTAGCAGTTGGCAGGCTGAAAGCAGACAAAAGGGCTCATTCTCACACAAAGGGAAGGAAGGTGGGACACAGACAATGCTGCAAGGTACTGGGGGGACCCAAAGGCTTCCCCAGCTTCACACTGACACAAGAGCCACATGCTAGGGAGTGACTGAACACTAAGTGTTTCTGGCCTGAGCAACCCCTGAACTTGAAATGACTGGAACTGAAGAGAGAATTCTTGGCAAGTTCTGCTACGTCTGTCCTGTCCTTAAACTCATCTGTAAGCTTTTTCTCATTGTTAGGGAAAGATTTGGGACTGACCCAGAAAAGGCTTTTTATGTTATGTTACATTAAATAAGGAAATCAAGGACATTAAATTAAGCAAATTTGAATCAATCTGCATCACAGGCCAGCAAAATAATTGGAATCATGACTTCTACAATGGCTGTGCTCCATCACAGCTGCTTCTGCTCTAGTAAATAAAAATGACCAGAGAATGTTCTTTGGCCCTGAACCAAGTGGTAGGACAGGGCCATTGTCCATGCAGCTGAACTTTTTTACCTGCTGGAACCAGAGATACCATATCCAGATTGGCCATTGGGACTATTCCTTGGTCCACACCAGCTCTGGAGAATGATCATAAAATTAGGAAAACCTGATCTTATTTTTCCATTTCCAGGACCTAGCTATGAAGAAAAACAGAGAAAAAACATCTTTTCTGCATCAGGTAGCTTTGTATCCAATGGTCTCTGAAAGTTTAAGTGTTTCTAGACACAGGATGTTTTTGTGTGGCAGAATAAATCAAGTCTCCTATATTGCAAGTGCTTGGCATGGCTCATGTAATTGGTCCTGGACTGTCAGCAGCCTTGGAGCTGTGCTCATGGTGATAATTAACCAGTGTCAGTCAGTCCTAGTGCCCAGTTTCATCTTCTATAGCTGTGGCTGCATCTTTTACACAGAAGCACTCAGAAGATATATTAATAATTTCAGTGTCAGTTAAAATCCTTATATATACACAGAAATGACAAAATGATGCTCTAATGCCACTGTAGGGCTCCAGGTGCTGGAATTAATGTCTTCCTACAGAACCTTGTGTGTGAGTTCTCAGAGAGCTGGAAAACTGTGAGGGATAATAGTTCTCTAAAAGTTCTGCTGCTTTGGCCAGACTAGATTATGCTAACTTCTGTTAATGAGTTGGAGGAGGGGAGATAATCCTAACTTTTTGTTTTCCTTCTTAAAAAAAAAAAAAAAAAATAGAAAAAAAAATCTGTGGGCAACACAGAAATATGGTTGTTATCTCTCAGCTGTACACATGCAGTAGTATTATTTGATATTCCTGAAACCAGGAACATCCTGTTTAGAAAATGGGAAAAAAACCTGATGGGAATTACTACACTTCATTTTTTCTGCTCCCCAATCAAAGAAAAAGTACTTGAAAAGCGTGAACATTATGTTTAAAAATAGTTCTGCTGAAATATGCCCAGAGATCAGAAAAAACTTCCATATTTGGAAGAACCTACAGTATGTTCTGCCAAAGTATTTGGCTTTTCTTTAGGTCAAGGCAACCCTGGGCTTTGGTGTTGTTCCCATAATGTGCTATAGACGGGGTGAAAGTGCTCTCCTGTCATTTCCAGTTTACAGTACAGTTTGTGCTGGCTGGAGTGGGACATGCCTTTGCAGCCAGTCCTACTTAGAAAACCTCAGTAACTGCACACTCAGATTCTCCTGTGCTGTACTTGTATTTCCTGTAAATACACATGTAGAGCAGGCAGAATTTCCTTGAAACCTACTTGCTTTTTCTCCTTTTTTCTCACTGATTCCCCTCTACACATCCATTCAAAAATACACATTTTCATTTTTTTCAAATATCTTTTTAAAAAATTTGGCAAGAAAAAATTACATTGCTTCTATTTAGGTTTTTTTCATTTCCTTCTTTTTTGCTTTTTTGGGTTTTTTTAGGTTTTGTTTTGTTTTGTTTTGTTTTCTTATGAAAAGTTTTGATTATTTTCTCAGTATCTGTTTCACTATTAAATATTTAATTTCGGAAGCATTTCTGCCACCAGTAGTCATGGTGAGTAAAAGCTCCATCGATTCATCTAATAGACTGGGATTTATCTTTTTAACCAGTTACACCTCATTGCATGTCTAAAGAATGAAGTACCATTGAAATGCTTCCAAATATTGTGATGCATCTCTATGTGAATTAACTCAAGCATGACCTTATATTCCTCTTAAATGCCTTACTCTTTGGGAAGATAATTACATATTGGTATCATACATTTGTTTTTTCTATGTTTTGCCTTGTTTAACTTTACTGTCTCTCCTGACACTGCTTTTCATGATCTAAAAAATAGTTGCCACATTTAGATTACACATCTTTAGTTTCATTGTGCTAGCTGAAAATATAAATATTGTCCTGTTAGCAAACGAATTCATTCAGAAAGGGGGTTCAAGTAGTGTTACCTCTGCTTTCCTGTGCTATTCCAGCAAATTGGTCCCCTCTAAAAATCAGGTAATTAAATCAGGGAGTTTCCTGAGCAGCCCTGGCAATAGGTATGTGCCATTTACTATCTCAGCTTTTTTTGTTCCTCAGCTGCTCTGTTGCCCTCCCAAGCTGCCTCAAATGCAGGAGGAAGTGCCTTCATCTCTCGTCCTCAGAGGGCTGCCTGTTTGTACATTTTATTCAGTGTACAAGGAACTGTGTACAAAAGAACTGATGTGCAGAGCAGTGGTCAACAGCAAATGTCCAAAAGCAGTTCCTCAGTGCTTCACTGTAGCTTGAACCAGAATATTGATAAGCAAAGGAAACTCCTATTTCTGATCTAATTCTATTTTCACTCCTGCTCTTTGCCATTCTCAGGCCCACCACCCCTGAGGTGCTGTCCATGCTCTTGAGGCCTTTTGGACAAGGCAAGTCAAGTACAAAAGAAGCTGAGGCTTAAGCCTGCACTGGAGCACTCTGATGAGCTCACAGTGTCTCATAAAATGAAGGATAGAGAGTTAAAGATTTGCTTTCAAGCTGGAAAAATGCATCCAGTAAATCCCACTGGCTGCGTTTATAGGGACTTTGTTTTGTGGGCAAAATAAAAGTTAGGAAATAAAATTTGCTTCAAGGATTAAGGTTTTAATCCTTGGCTCTCCTTTGGCCAATAAAGTGTTTGATGGATATTGTAAGTCTCCATCAAAGTCTGTGTCTCAGCACTGACTTAGCTAGTCCCCAGAGCAAACTAGAAAACCTCACATGCAGCTTGGAGCCATGTCACCAAGCAAATCAGTAAGCCCAAAATACAGTTTCAGGAATATTCATGTTTTGAATAAAAAGTTTAAGAGTTGAGAAGTGTTGCAGAAGCATTGCAGCCTTAATTAATAATGGAGTGTGTCTCCAGGGCCAACCCTTGTTCCAAGGGGGGACCCTGCAGAAACTCAGTGTAAATCATCACAAGACTTCCCAGTGAGCCTTCCTTCAATAACCTCGTGAGTACACACTGAATCTCCAAATTCCTTTTTCTGGGAAAGTCATATTCATTTATGATAAAACTGAGCCCTGTGCAGCTGTCAGTGCAAATGTTGAGCTTCTCTCTGTTGGGTTTTATATTCCTGTACCTAGACAAAAGTCAACTAGGGTGACAATTCAGTGCTTTTTTTCTGAGGGGGAAAATTATGAGTACTTGGTATAATGACTTTGGGTTATCTCTGACTTGATGACTGATGACAATCCAAATGTAAGAAAATAATGTAATGTCTTATCTGTCAAGAGAAATGAATTGCTTTTAAAATCTTAGGTAAACTATGTGTTTTACAGAACAAAATGAGATTATGGGTGAAGTTAAACTGGGACTTGGTACTATGCAATTACATGAATTTACACCAGTAATATTGGTGGGGTTTTTCTGAATCCTTGATAATTTAATTGGGGTTTTAATCTGTTAAACATTCAATTTGCACTGAATTTCAGATATTTTTACTCTTACTTTACAGACTTCAGATATTTTTACCTCTTCAGGCCCCTTTGACAATCTCTCTTCACATGGACATGTGGTTTATACACAATCCTGAGGTGAAATGAGGTGCAAGGACACAGCAGGAAATGTTTCTGCTCCTGTGCGTGACAACATTCAGGTGCAGGAGCAGCACTGACAAGGGAGGTAACGTTGGCTCCAAAGCAGTGTCCATGGCTGCACACAGCTCCTCTCCACTCTGGACTAAATTGTCTCAATTCATCAGGCATCTGCCTTTGGCTCAGAGCTCTCACAGGAACCTTTACCATGGCCTTGATGTGTGGTTACTTTGAAGTGACTTGATTGAACATCTGACTCTACCTCACCAGTGCCTCCTCAGCTCTCCAACCTGAAAGAGTAAATTGGGAAATCAGGGAGTATTTTAGGATTTACTGTTACTAGACCCATAATGGAGCCTTCTGACTCCTCTTGCTGGAGTTGATGAGCAAGTTCTGAGTAGTTGAACATCCTCACACCCTCCAAGGCCTTTAAGTAATGACTTCAGACACTCAAAAGACTGCAATGCACTCCAGGCTGATCAACCATCTTCCTTTCTGGATTAAAACCATCAGGAGTCCTTTGGTCCCAATGAGAAAACTGTTGATGTGTTGTCCGTATCAGTCCTTCTACCTTTACTCTTGACATAAAGCACATCACCAGCTGCAGGCCGGCAGCTCTTTTTGGTCCTTGGTAGTACAGGCAGCATTGTAATAAACACCACCACTGGCAGTAGCTGAGCCAAGAACCATAATGTTCTGCCAATTGTTATAGATTTTTTTCCACTACTCATGGAATGCCACTTCCCATATTTTTTTTCCTCTCTGATGGGGCACATACCCTCAGTCTTTCACATCACTTTAAATTAATGTGTCCTTACTGTTCCTTTGCTTTCTTTTTCCTCCCCTTCTAAGAACTGCTGGTTTTATTTTCCCTTTTGGTTTACATTAGAGCCAGCTTAGATTTGATCACTACCAGTGCATCAGAGGAAACATACAGTACATACTGTGCTTTGAGCTGGGTGGAGAGGGAGCTATACATAACCCTCAGTTAGCAATAATATGACTAATGAATACTTTGTACTATGGGTTTCCTGCAAAAGAGCAATTCACACAACCCAGCCTTTATCACATTGTTTTTGTTAGCCATCACTCTTTATTTACTGTCACTGAGGCTGGGAAAGACAGCTCATTTTGTCAGCACTGTGCATATGTATCTGAGCTGGAGCTGGCAGTACAACTTGTTCTTCTCCTGCATGTTTTATAACCTGTTTTTTATTTCATAGTACTCTAGTAATTCATTCTCTCTAAAATTAAAGTAAAATGACTATTCTTTACATGGGATACCTTGCACATTACACTCTACTTTTAAGAAAGCATAAAGGATCATATTCAAGCTTACACATCTCTCACCAGTATATTGAAGGTCCCAGAAATCCAGTAGTCTTTGCTGACCTATTTGGAGAGACAGTTTTAATTCCAGCATGTCAGCTATCTAGAATCCTTTGATGGATTCAATTTCCAAACTACAAAGCATACTGCTTGTTTCAGTATCACTTCTAGCTGTTTCTATATGGAGCAGATTTACTGGACATTCAAAAAAACTCTTACACCCTGCTTCTTTTTCACCATTCTGTGTGCTTCCAGAGGGTAAGAAAATGGCTGTGTTCCTGTTCAGCCTCTCCTCCCACGCAATACTTTTCATTCTTTGTCACAAAATTTACCTTTGTTGCTTAGGTGCTCATACTTCAGATGCTTGCATCTTAGGCATATAAATATCCACTATCAAAGATTCCAAGTCTTGCTGCAAGATGAAAGCCCTTCATACGGACTTCACTTTGTTTATCCTCTTATGATGTCTTTATGTAAAAGCAGGATCCCCATGATGGCACTTCAGTATCACTTTTTTCAAAAGAGAACAAGTATTTTTTGACTGGCATTTGTAGAAATTCCTGCAGTTGGGTCCTGAGTGCCTCTTGATGCGAGAGCTGGATTAAGAGCCGAAAAAGTTTTACAGGACCATTTAGTCTTTAACACCTTCCTTTCCTCTGGCTTTGTGCTCCTTCCACATTTAATGTCTACACTGGTCACAAAGGCCATTGCAGCAGTAAAAAAAGAGCTATTGAGTTTCAAGGCAAGTAAATTGTAACAGACTCAACAGAGATCTACAAGGGGACTCTGTAAGACATGAACTAAAATAGCAAATATATATCTTAGAAAAACAGTCCAACTGCAGGAGAACAGCAATTAGAAAGTCATAATTTCAAATTAATGTCACTTGGCATCCCCACTTCATAGTGTTCATCTCTCCAAATATTTAATTTCTTCTCCTCATTACTCTTTATTAGCCCCTTTAGCCATTTCCTCAGTCCTTTTTTTTTTCTTTGTTTTTCTTTTGTGCAGAGTCAGGTATTTTCCAACAGCATGATCATTCATATTTCTGTAAAAGTAGCTGGTTTAGATGAAGGGAATAAGTGACTATGGTTCAAAATGTTTTGGGTGATGTATACTCAGTCCAATATTGCTTCTACTTATTAACCCAATCTCTTGCAGAGTTTAAATATTTAAAAGAAGAATTCAGTGTTATTCTTGGAAAGCTTATTATTTACATAAAGCAGTAGACTCTACCAAAAAAATCAATTCTCAGGCTGTGAGAGTCAGCAGCCTCTTAGATTTTGTTCTTCTCTGACTCATACAGATAAAAAGGCTTCATGTCACATTTTGGCTGGTTGGTGAAATCCTTAGCCAGCTTGTCTGCTCCTGTGAAAATGCCACAAGAAGCTCCTGTGAAGTTCTGAGCCCAGCCAAGCTCTGCCCCCCATGCTGGGGAGGTGCCACTCTGCTGTGCCCCTCAGAGCCAGTGGAGCCCAGGGTTCTGCACGAGCAGCCTGGAGCAGCTGTGGCAAAATGCTGCACCCTGTGCCATCACAGCACAGAGCTGCTGTGGTTTGTGTCATCCCCCCTCACTGCATCCTCCTCTGCGACAGGGACAAGATTTTTATGTATAAACATTGTAATGTACCTAAGAGAAGGTATTTAAAAACATTTGTTATTCTCCCTAAGAATGAAAAGTCTCTTTAAGGTATTTTTTGCTTAAAGACTACAATTGGAAACATAAGAACTGCCAGGTACTTTCACACATTATTTTAAATGGAAAACAAACAAAGCTCAGAGGAGAGATCATCCAATGCTACGCACTCCTAAAATGCATTCACTTAGTGGTTTTATTTTTCTTCCTCTTTTTTTCAAAATATCCCAGCTTTGTAGAGAAGAAAAATAAATATTAGATATTGTACAGATGTGATCTCAGTATTTTGGAACTGCTTAAAACAGTGGGAGCCCCAGACTGAAATCCTTATGTAGAAATTACCCAAATAAAGCTCCCACCGAGGCCAAGTGTTTTACTGCCATTTATACAATTGTATAAAATGAGCTACATGCTTTACAGAACAAATAAAGAAAGATCACATGATGTCTTTATCTCCTTCCCTAGTTTGTCTTACTCTCACAATTCATTGCATAAGAGAACCAGAGCATAGGAGCAGGAGAGAAAAGAAACACCATAAATGGTGATAGAAAACTCTATAAAAACAACAGCTGGATGGGGCAAAAGTTCCTTTGTTGAAGTCAGATGGCTATTTATTTTTAAACATTTGACAAAATATTTTGGTTTTTGATTGACCAGCTGATAAATCCGCAGGAGTTTCACCTAAGTGGACACTAAATGAGGACTCGTGAATAAACCTGTTATAAACTATTAGGTCACTGCTGTGTATATAGCCTTATTTTTATCCAGAGACTTTTACTAAAATAGCACAGCTTTCATCTGAGCTCCCCTGTCAGACAGGGCTCTGAGGAACATTTTGGCACTGCTTGCTCCCCCCTGCTGACTCCCCAGCCCAGGGGGCTCTGCAGGGACGTGGGGGCTCTGCAGTGCTGCCACTTTCCCTCCCACCCTCTGTGCGTCTCACACCTCCCAGAAACCTTCAGCCCACTGAAAAACAACGAATCAGAGTTATTGTTTTTATTGTTGTTATTATTATTACTATTATTTTTCAGCAAAGAAATTACCTGTGATTTTTTTTTTATCTGACCATTCAGACTCAAAGAGCCTCTCCACAAAGAGTTGCTACAAACAAAAAATTTTAAAAGGATCCTGCTTTACAGAGATTTCTGATCTCTTCCTTTCTCTTGGTGACACTGAGATAAAAACAGCACTTTAGTTGACAGGATTATGTTGCAGTGAAATGGAGCTTTGCGTGGGAGTAAAGTGAGATCCATTGTATGAAACTCCCATTACTAATCATATAATTGGGAAGTAAAAACTTTTCCAGATTAGCCTTGGCTTTCATAAGGAAGGACAGAGATCTCTTTTCAAGCATGTTAGGGATTGAATGAATTGTGATCAGGACATATGGAAGGGGAGCACAGAACCCTGAGCTGGACAGGTAGAGGAAAGGGAGGGAAGGAGAGGATTGGGCACATGCTGCAGGCTGTAGTAAAACTCTACAGTCATGTGTGTATTTAAGCACATTTATGTATTGCTGAAGACTAGGAAGACTTAGAATTTGCATAAATAATTACCTGAAAGAATATGTTCTTCTATGAGTAGCCCATCTCAAGCACTTTACAAAGACAATGGACGATAGTAAAAAAATTTCAGAAAAAAGAAAGAAAATATTTTGATAAATGAATAGACAATGGATTATGAAACATGCATATTGATGTATCTGTCTTATAGACTTTCATTGGCTTGAAACAAGATTTTAAATGACTGTGAGATTCCAAATATTCTGCCTAACCTGGCTGGAGTATTTCTTTGATAATGACACGTGGCAAGCAGACATATTACTATATTCTGCTTCAGTAACAGAAGCACTTTCCTCTCCATTCTGGTTCAGCAACTTTATGACACTCTGGAAATGAAGAGATCAGTATTTAAATATGCCTTACCAAAAAGAAGCAAAAAACCCCTGAAAACCCCAAAAATGCCTCTCTCCTCTACTTCAGGCCAGGAAATCCCTTCTGAAATGGTGTTCACATGCTTACTAAAATTTTGTATGCCTGTGATGTAGAAATAGTGTCCTCACTATTATTTTTTGATGAAACAAAAGAATAATGGAATCAGACTGTTTTTGCATGCAAGCCAGGACAGACCAAAAATGGGGTTTGGGCTTCAATTAATTTTGTATAGATATCCCTAAGCTAAAAATATCATCCACCACGGTGACAATGAACTAATGCAATAACTAATACTACACTCTCTGTGTATCTGAAGGAATAGAAATACATTCAGTATGACCTGCTCAGCATAACTAATATCTTATTTACAGGTAATGGAGTTTGGTGCTGATTGAAACAAACAAAAGGAGAAGGGAAAAAAAAACCCAACCAAAAAAAAAAAGGTGGCAAAATTTCTGCTAAGATTTGTTATTTGTTTCCATAAAATATTACCAGGCTGAAGACCTGATTCTAGCACAGTATCTTTACTCCCTACTGCAGGGCTCTAAATAAAAACCCCTGGGCAGTGAGGTAAAAGATAGCACAGTGAAGGGGGAAAGGGCTCTACTGGGTATTAAAGGGGCTCAAACCTAATTCTGGCAGCATGACTAGAGATAAACTAATGGACACACTGAGGTGTGGAATCACTCTGCTGGGCCCTCTAAAGCCCTACATTATTCCATGTCATATCCTACTTGCCATTCTGAGATGCAGAGGAGGTGGATATAATCCAAATATTTTTGTTCTCATGTTCTGTGCTCATATGAGACATGGTATGATGGCAATAGGCAGTAAGAGAACCAGAGAATACATTAGAATAACAGGCACCATGGGTAAGTCACCATCTCTTTTCTGGACACCAGGCTGTTTTCCCTCTCAGTGGAGGCATAGCTGTAATAGGACATTGCTAAAGCCAACAATATTTGAAGGTGCATTATTTTGTACCTGTCAGGCCAAAAAGAGAAATGGAGTAAATAGTAGAGAAAAAACAAATTCTCTTCCAGAGAGACTTAATTTCACATCAGACTTATATGTTCACAGTTTTCACACATAAATTAGACAATTGCAAATTATCTCTGTAGCCTGTTCCATAAGTGAACAGAAGGTTTTCAATGCAAATATAATAAATAGCATCTCTGTAAACAGTACCCTTTGGCACCTTCATAAACCATCTTATCAGAATCAAAAGCCTGGATAATCCTGAGGACTAAGGACTAGACTCTTTAAGGCATTTTAAGGATCTGTGTATTTGTGCCTTCTTATGTTTACCACTGATTCTTACAGTCTCAGAAAACTGTACCTCTGACATTTTCTTATCTCTCTGACCACACTCCCTCTGCTGAGCAGGTCTTTAGCCATCACTTGCCTCCTCAGGTAGAGTCAGAGAATTTCCCATTATCAGCCTGGACATCCAACACAGCCCACACACAGCAAATAAGATTTAAAGCAAACATCTGATTTTAGTCCAAATCTTTAGTCCCATCAGTTTAGTTCTGCTCACTTTTGACAAAAGCTTCCTTGTATATAGCATTATTTACCAAGGACAAAACTGCTTCTGAGGAAAGATATCTTCAGAGCAAAGTAACCGAGATTTGATTATCTAACTTTTCTCCCATACCTTTCCTAATTCTGACACAGTTCCACTCTCTACTGCTTTCAGTCCCACCTTTTCTCCTGAATAAAATATCCTCAAGGTGAGCTACTCTAACTCCTGGTCAGCTTTTCTGTCTCTGAAAGTGGAGTATAACAGCTTCTGTATTAGCACCAAAGAAGAAGGGCAAGTAGGAAGCAATCTTTCCTCTGTCATGCACAGCCTGTCACATGTTACATCAGGCAACTGTTTTCAGTCACCAGGAAAGGGCTTATCTCAACAAATTTTTACTCCAGATACATATTTTTACCCTTTCTGTGCTATTTTCTGTGCTCTTTTCTCTCTCATGCCTATTTTTTTTTTTTACATTTCAAAAAAAAAAAAAAGAAAAGAAAAAGAAAGAGACTCACAACTGACTGAGGATATAAGCAGGAGAGATTCCCTTGAACCTCTTTCCCTCCTCTACATGTTAGAGAAATTTCTATTAATCAACTATGTGATTTTTTCTGCTCAATTCCCCCAGCCTGATTTAAATTACTGTTTTCAGACAGAACAGCTCTTAGTTCCCTCCGTAGACTACAACAGTCCTGCAACTTTTCCTTGTTGATCACAGAAACAATTATCCACAGATGAAAATACAGAAGCTTCATGCCAACTGCATTACAGAGAAGTTTGTTATTCTGTTGTCTCTAATAGACAAATATTTTCTTCATTCTCCAGTGCTTTCATTCCAGCAGCAATTATAGACAGTACTTTGCCTTGGAAGATAATAAAAAAAATAAAAATTGAGAGTTCAGTTTAAGAGGATTAGATGTGATGTTGACATCCACTGGTCTGGAGTTGGAGCTGCACTGAAAGGAAAACAGAACAGAGATAAAAAGAGAGAAGACAAAACAAAACTTATCACCTTCAAATGAAGCGATGAAGCCAACTCGGGAGGACACATAAGGCAGACAAGTAATAGCATTCATTACATTTTCTATTTATAAATACAAGAGAATACAAAAGAATCATCTCTAAAGGTGTCCATGAGCAATTGCATTGCCTTGTGTGTAGTTCCAGGTATTCTACACCCTTAAGAAATCCAAGCTTGAGCATCTGTTTGTGGAGACTTTGGAAGGCACTTCTAGGAAAGCAATTTGCCTGGTCTGCCTTAGAAGACTTCCCTGTCCAGAGCTGGCCTCGGGATAAGCTGATTGCCTGTTCCTTCCAGGGAAACCTTATAAACACTGCTTGTGTCTAAGTGAAAATATCTGGAAGAAGGACACTGAAGCACCACGATGTACACACTGTGTGAGTTGGTGAGATCTGCCAGAGTGCAAAACAGCATCAGAACAGGGTAAACACTGAGGATATGGAATGGAGCATGGCAGTATTCCCACGGGATCACTAATCATGTCCCCAGGCTGCCCAAATCTCACGATAGAAAAGGCAAAGCAAAGCAGATGTTGGCCTGTGCTGTCTGTTTCTCACCACCTTGAACTGAGGATATCCTTGCAGGAAACAATTCTTTCAGTTATACAGACACACAAGGATATTTTTGTGGGTTTGGAAGGCAGTAAGTTTTGTGACACTTGTTTCTTTATAGATAAGCTACAGAGGAGGCCTGGACATTTCTCATCCCTCTGAAGAGTTGTGTTCTGAAGCCTCTCCAAAGTTCTGTAGTGTGCACATTCAACTTGCACCTGTTAAGTCTGTGATGGCTGCAGGATCCAAGCACAAAGAAATTAATAAAATCTTGAAGCCATTCATGGGTATTCACTATGGTCCAGATTTCACTTCCACTTCACATAAAACTTTTCTAATAGCATTTAAATTATGAGATCTTCAAAACCCCATACAAGAAATAGTTCATAAATTTATGAAAAGCTATGTTTCAGGTCTCTTGAGCAGTAGCTATAATTAAAACTATTGAATAGTGATTATAGACTTGAACTATGAAAATACTGAGAGAGAATCAGCCAAAATAAAAGTTTTGATTAAACTGGGACTTGATGGGGAAGAGCTCAGAGACTTCAATAAGGCATAGTCTGTAATAAAAGTCTGAAAGTCACAGATAGAGCTTACAACAGGAGAATTAATTTCTAACATTCAGTTATCACTGATTCTCTACTTATCCATATTACCTTTGATTTTATTCACAGTATAAACTTAGCAATCATCACAGAGTTTTGCCAACAAAAAATGAGCCAAAATTTTGACCAGGTGACTGCCCATTTGGTGACAAGATCTGAGCCCTGGAAATTGTTCTAGAAATGTCAGATGAGACAGAAGTATTTCAGTTTCTGATTGCATTGGTAGGAATTACTGTAAAGATGAGCTGTGCTTTGGCTTCTCAATTTTTTGGTGCAGGGGCAGAAAATGCTGAGACAGACAAAAATGCAATGAAATTCCAGTGGTTTCTTTGCTAACCAACTGCATTCATAAGCCTCCAAGATTTCTACATATGCAGGCCACATATGGACAAATGATTAGCTAGTTTGCTTCTTAGTTAATGGTCTGAATTAATCAGTGACATGAAGGGGAATGACTTGAATGAAGGACTTTCTGTGCCAAAAATTTTTTATGTGGGGACATGGCTAAATATGGAACTAATGCAAGATAAGGAAAAAAATTAATAAATATTAAAAATAATACAAAAGAAAGAAGCCTGAATGCTTTCAAGCCAAAGATCTGGTTTGTGTTGACCCTGCTTTGAACTTCTGAAGGAATGAATTCTGATGAGTCAAACTAGTTTTATCCTTCATACCTGAAAAATGAATGTCAAAAACAACAATACTGATACCTCTGTAACAATTGCCTCATTACATAGGCAGGAGAAGTGGAGCACGATCAGCAAAAGCAGAAGGAAGCTGCTCTGCCATGGCTCATCTTGCAGCTCCTTCTGAACCTGGAACCTTCTCCTGCCCAGAACAGATAGCAACAGATCCTCCCACATATTCTAATACTTAGCCACCAAATTCCTTACCACACAAAGGGAGGGTGATATGGAAAAATTGAAAACAATGGAAAAGAATGAAGCTGGTGAAACAGGTGATGAGGGGCAGCTCTTGCTGTGGTCCCTTCTCTGTGTCCCTTCTCACTTAGGTGATTCTTGCAGCCCATGTGGCAGAGGCAGTGGGTCTCAGGGGATCAGATCCTTCCCTAGCTGCATCTGTGACTTGCTGGGTAACTCTGGGTAAATCCCATTCCATATTCTCTGCTCCAATTTCCAACAGTTAAAAAAAAAAAAAAAAAGAAAAAAGAGAAAGAGAAAGACAAAGAAAAATAGTATTCATGGTTTTATTTGCAAAAGATACTGGGAGCTTGAACTCTTTCTTTTCAGTAGCAGTGAGAATTATTTTCCATATAAAGAAACAGCCAAGGACAAGTTCAAGCTAGCTGAGAAGGCAGCATCTTGTTCTGCCGACCTAGAGAGTCAGTACAGGAGCCAAGTTTTCTGTTTAAGCCAACAGAAAAGTTAATATGGGCATGGTGAAATAAATGCCCAAAGACAGAAGCTGACTTTCTTCTCTACATGCTCAGTTCAGCATGCTGGTTGTAGGATCAGAGAACTTTAAGCTCATAGCTTCCAGTCAAGCCAAAAGCTGCTGTGATGTGATCTAAATAAAATGTGAGAGAAAGCAGAATAGGGATTCACGTGGGAAATTTTACATCTCTGAAAAACATCAAGAAGAACATTTCAGTGCAGCTACCTCTGAAGGAGAGTAATGGCATGGATTTTAGGAGAGCACTTCAGTTTTTAGAGCTCAAACACGAAAGCACAAACTGTGGGGTAAACTGAGCTTTGTCTTCCTAACATGCAGATGGAACAACTGCAGCCTTGAGGCTGAGAGGAGACTTGGTGCAGGGCTCAGATTGAAAACCTGGAATTTCCATGCAGTCCTTGCAGATTGCCAGTTCAGAACCCCAGAAAAAGCTTACCCAGAGAAAAGCAAACTTAGCTGACCACAGATGCCCCTGCTTTGTGAGCAATGGGCCTGTCTGGGTACAGCCCAGCCAGCCTGGGAAGAAGGCTACAGGAGCCTTGCCATCAACTCTCTCCAAGCAAAGTCAAACTGACTGCAGCACAACAGCTAATGTTTGCAAATATGCCTGTAAAGGACATAATATTTGTCCAATTTCCTGCACAACATAAAAATCCAGTCTTGCCAGGTTGGCATCAAGCAGAATTACAGCCCAACACTGGTCAAGGAGAGAAAGAGGACAAAGTGAACATGATATGGTGACATGATAACAATAGTCATGGAAAACAATGACAATAATATCTCATGCAAGAGAGCAGTTGTCAGGGAGCTTTAAAATGCCATACTTCCACTAATCCCTCACCTCTGATTTTGACCACAATGAAACAATATGCAGACTATGACGGGGATAATCTTGAACTTCACTGAACACCTAGATATCAGCTGTCTACTGAAAAGCAGGTATGACATTTGCCTGTAAGTATAAGCATGTTAAGACAAGTACCATTTGAGATAAATTAATATGCTAGCAACTAAAATTGTTAGCAAAATAAAATTATTAACTGGATAAAGCCTGAAAGCAGTATTTCCTCACTTAGTTCTCTATCTGGACCAGATGTAATCTCCACATCTCCTTTCTGGGCTCCTAAAATAATTCAAAAAGAAAAAATAAATCAGCAAGATGGCTTATAGTTGACATATTGCTACAGACCGACATATCGATCTTTAAGATCAAATGTTATGGGCTTACAAGGCAGGATCAACAATATCTGGATTCATGGTAAAATGGACACTATGACCACTGCAAACCATACATACTGCTCAATGAGGGCTGATAGAAATTCACAGTCAGGGCATAGAATTGCAGCTCTGATTTATTTGAGTAAATTACTTGACATCATAGTATGTGTATGTGTGTATATTTCTACTGCATCCTTGCCCCTAAGCCAAGGAAATAATTACAAACCGTGCATATAAAAGGTAAGACACAAGGGCCAAAGAGTGAGGAAGAAGTTGCATTTGTAAAATTTAGTTATATCAGTTCATTTACTACTCTCAGAGCTCAGTTCTCTGCCTTGCTGATGCTGTTTGTTCACAAGAGCTGATGAGTCATTGAAAAGAAGCCTAATTGCCTGTCATAACAAACCACAAGGAAAAAAGGCTCAAAAGTTTAATCAAATTATCTCAATCTCAAAGATTGTATGTCAGTTTGAAGGATTTAGGTAAGAATTTAAAGCACTGAAAAGAGAAGAAACATTGAAGGACAAATCCTTTTAAATGCCAGTATCAGCGTGTTGCCCTGTACGTGTCACTTGATGACACATGTGACTCCACAGCTTCCCCCACCAGGCTGACAGGTCTGTAGGTGCCCTCATCCAGCCCTTCTTGTAGATGGGCACCCCATTTGTCAAACATTAGTCAACAGACCCCTCCCTGGTTAACCAGAACTGCTGGTGAATGGTGGAATGGGGCTTAGTGAGCACCTCCACCTTTGGAGCCCTCATATGGACCCCATCCAGACCCATGGATTTGTGTGTGTGCCTTAGTGGAGCAGCAGTTCACAGCAATTTCCCCTTGGATTATGGGCTTTATTTTCCTCCTCATTCCTGCCTTCCAGCTCAGAGGCTGGGTACTCCAAAAATAACTGGTCTTTATTGAAAACTGAGGCAAAGAAGGCATTAAGCACCTAAGCCTTTTCCTCATCCATTGTCACTGTGTTTCCCCCCACATTCAGTAAATGATGGAGATTCTCCATAGATCTCCTTTTGCTGCCAATATATTTATAGAAACATTTTTATTGGTTTTTACAGTAGTTGACAAATTAAGTTCTAGTTGGATTCTGGCCCTTCTAATTTTCTACCTTCAAAAGCCCACAACATTTTTGTACTCTTCCTGAGATGTCTGCCCCTTCCTCCAGGTGGGAATCAGCCTCTTCTCCCAAGTAAAAAGTGATAGGACAAGTGGAAATGGCTTCAAGTTGTGCCAGGAGAGGTCTAGATTGGAAATTAGAAAAAAGAAATTTCCCAGGAGGGCTGTCAAGCACTGGCACAGGGTGCCCAGGGCAGTGGTTGGGTCACCAGTCCTGGAGTGATTTAAAAGACATTTAATGCTCTGCTTTGGGACACAGTTTAAGGGTGGACTTGCAAGTCCTGGGTCAGTGGTTGGACCTGGGGATATTAAAGTTCTTTTCCAGCCTAAATGGTTCTACGATTCAATGATTCTTAAATCACTAGGAGCTGCTTGTTAAGATCAATGTCATTTTAAACTTCTGATTCTTTCACTTGATACCCAGCAGGAGTAAAATTTCTATGTATTTGTGAAGATACTGGTGTTTAAACAGATGTCAGAAGCTTTTTAGGTATAAATGGAAATTGAGTTACAGATTATGATCGTTTAGGGATTTGGGTGTTGTATAATATCAAAAACTGCATCTGAGAAACAATGTACTGTTGAAAATAATGATCTTCAAATTCCTATACACAGCAACTTTCATGTTTTCTTTAACTAGATCCTTTTACTGATGTTATTAACAAGGTAGTAGACAAACACAATGAACAAAAAAAGTCAAATATTTGACATTTTCTGTTTCATCTGCCTGGGTGCTTTTGCCCCATGGCCTTCCAGAATTTTGCATTGCATTGCATTCCTCTTAATTTAAACCTTCCAGAATGTCTAATGCAATTCCTATATAAACTCAGCAGATAAATCATTAGCACCACCAGCTGCAAAATGGAAGTCCTATAATACACCGAAAGTTAAGTTACCTGCTGGTATCCACTCACTCTTTAAAAAAAATGTGGAAATAAATTACCTTGATGAGTTGTTTTGGAGGGTAATGCCTTTGGGCCTTTCCCTGTCAGGGGCCTAGAAATTAATTTTTATATCACAATTCCTTCCTAGTAATGGAAGTCAGAAAAAATTGCACATTAGGGCAGAAAAGGGAGCATGGGGATTATACAGTGGACTGCCACAAGGACAAGGAATTCATCTACAAAAACTCTTATAAAGAATGCTGTGCCATGGCTGGAAACATGCTTTGAAACTTTAACACAGAACTACCTGTTCTTTGGAAAGAAATATCTCAAGCAAGTAAAAATTACCACAGCTGCATTCTTTTCACCATGCACCTCTACCCATAAACTTCACTTCAGAAAATTCTGAATATTGCAATAATTTATGCTATATATCACATATTTTCAACATCATTGGCAAATGACTTCTGTACATAATTGGCAGATGAGAAATAAGGAGCTGCTATTTTGCATCTACACACTAGTTTAACACGCCTCTCTGGAAGTCAGAAGACTCAGTCTGATTTGTGTTTGCACCATTTGCTATTTAGAGCTTCAACCTCAATTTATCATTACATCCCAATTAAATATCTTTTCAATTATCAGACCTAGTTAAATATAAATATAATCCTACCTAATGAATACATAATCAAAGTTTTTCTCAATTTACTGTAAAAAGCCTAAAATGCCATTAAGTATTTGAGCATCCATTGAGCTTCTTGTTTGTCAAGCTGGCATGGAAACTAAGGCATTCCCTGGAACTGAAATAGAAGTTATCAATCCAGCTCTTCACCCCTGGTTGGGACCATTTTCAACAGCTCATCTTCAGAGAAGTAATTTTTTTTAATCATCCTGAATGCAAATCTGAAAAAATTATATCTAAAGAAAAAATATCAATTATTACCCTTCATTAATAACTAGATATGGATTTATAATCTATCTTTCAGGATTCAGTGAAAAAGTATTATACAGGAAACAAACACTGCAGCTTGTCCTGTGAATAATATTATTCCCCTCACAAAGGTACCTTTGGATCTATTTTTGCTGCTTATCTATTTTTGCCTAGGATTTGATGCATGCCTGGATCCTGGGACTTCAGAGAGAGTGCTGCATGAGTGTCACAGCTGAATACAGCCTTTTGTTTACTTTTACCACAGGCCATACCATTTCTCCAGAATGAGATCTGCTCCTTCACAGTTCTGACTGAGATTTCTGTCTTTTGAATTGTTTCCAAACACATGCTATTAATCTGACATGACTCAGATAAACCTTCTAAGTAAACAGCCTTCCCTTTTAAATGCAAGATTCTGCTTCCAGCACACAGCTACACATGAGTGGGCACACAAAAGGCACACTGACTCCAGTTTTCTCTCTTGGTGGTCAGAAGCAGATAACCACGCAATTCTGCAGTCCTAGAGGAAGTGCAGACTGTTCATTTCCCTGGAAGGCTCCTGGCCACCAGCTGAGCACAGATCATGGAACTCTTCAGTTTTATGTCCAGTAGTCCTGGATTAATTTAACCTTTTAGCCTGTGGAAACATTACATCATTCTGTTATCAGGAATTTCACAGCTTAATTGCATCTGCAGGAAGAACAATCCTCCTTGTTTTGAACCTCATGCATGCTGCTTTCCCTACATGCCACCCAGCTCTTTAAAGAAAGAGTAAACAACTGGTCTCTGTCCTGTCCATGCTGTATCACAGTTCTTTATCATACCCACCTCAGCTGCCTTTTTGCAGGCTGAAGTACCATAGCCTACGTAGCCACATCTTGTTGGGAAGCCACTTCACACCTTTGATGGTCTGTAGAGCCCTTTCTGAAGTCCTCCCACAGACTTTTTGATATCCTGCATATTTTGTTCCAGGCAGAGATGGATTCCCACAGTGGCAGGTTTTGCCAGCATGCTGGAGTACCTGTGGTTAGACTAAGTGCTGGTTCATTGCATTGCTGGATGGCTCTGAGCTAACAATCAGAACATGCACCTCACAGCTGAATATAATATCCTTGTAGATAAAATCTGCCCTGGCATGTGGCTTAGGTCAAGCCATGTGCTTTAATGTCACAGGAATTCTGACCAAGCCAAATAAACCTGCACAGTTATCCAAACACACAAATATAGACAGAGGCAATGACATTTTGATAATGCTTCTTATCTGTCTAGATTTCGCCCAGTTCCTGTTGGCCCAGTCCTCCAGCCTGTGCAAGTCCCTCTGGATGGCTGCTCTCCTCTCAGGCATGCTGACTCCCTTTGGTGTCATCTGCCAAGACAGAATTGCCACCTTCAGGTCACAGACAAAGCTGTGAAACATAACAAATCTCAGGACAAACCCCTTCAATACTCAAGTGGTTATGGACCAAGAGCCATAGTATAGCTCACTCAGTCACCTTTTTACCTACCTGGTATACATTGTGGAGTAGCTTCATCTTTCATGTGTAGAATGGAAGAAGGCAGTGGGTGACTGAAGGGAGAGTAAGATGTACAAGAGGTGTGATAACTTGAATAGAATCCTTCCATCCTGCTCTTTGAAGCACTAGTCCTCAGCACTTATAGAAAAATTCAATAGATTTTCAATAGATTTTCAATTATCAGGAAGGTTTGTCACTGTCTATTATAAACATGATAGCCCTAGCAATGTGAAGATCTACTTTCAGCTCTTCAACAAATAGAAGATATTTGAAAAAGGATTGTGGCCCCAAATCTGCTTTTGGCAACACACATCCAACTCTCTTGAGTTTATCGTACTGATAACAGAATTTAGTCAAATTTTAATGCATTTTTTCCTTTAGACATTCTTTGTGTTTCCAATAGCACCTGTGCTCTGCAAGTTGGTCATTTTATGTCAACTAGTGACAAACCAAGCAAAGGGCTCTCAGGTACTTCTCAGGCACTAAACAGGTCATCAGATGCCAGGAAAGGCCTGTTCCATGAGTCATTAATACTGAAATAGCAGTGTCTGTTAATAATAGATGAATATCGTCTTTTCAGAAGAGGATTGGTCTTTTTGACACTAATGTACTAGACTGAATGAGACTTTTCATTAATTTCATGTAATAACTTAAAGTCATAAAGAATAGAATCATTTATGTTGGCAAAGAGCTCTGAAGGTCACCTCATCCAGACTCAGACTCAAAGCAGAGGTAACTTACTTAAAAATTAGCCTGGACTTCTCGAGGCCACGTCCAGTTAGGCACACAGCAAATGCTCCAGCCCAGGTCCATGGTGGGGACTCCCTGCTGAACTCACTCCTACAGGACCACTCTGCTCCCAAAGTGACCTTCCAAGAGTTGTGTAGAGGAAATAAAACATTTTCCTCCTACCAATACAGCCCATCATACTGTTAGCCTTCATGGCTGCAAGGACTCACTACTAAGTCATGTCCAGATGTTTATTTATGACAGCTTCCAGGCCCTTTTGGCAGAGCTGCCAATTGGACAGTCATTTCCTAGCCTGGACTGCTGCATGGAGTTCTTCCATTCCAAGTTCAGGGCTTTGCACTGCTCTTTGTGGGACTTGATGGATTTTCTAAATCTCCTTCTGGTTGATATCCCTTTTCTGCACTTTCACCTCATCTCCCTGTTTTGATGACCATTGAAAACTTTATTGGGGTTATGCTTTGTCCCATTGTCCAGGTGATGGATAAAAATGTTAAGCAGTGCTACAGGGAATATACCACAATTTTCTTGTCCAGGCTCTACCTCACCTCCACTCCTAACTGCCCTCACACAATCTGTCACAGAGGAAAAAAAGGAAAAAAAAATTGGCAGTAGAAACTACAAAATCTCCCCATTTCACACGTGAGCAGCACCACATGAACTATGCTATGGAAACAACACACATAAGTAAGATAACTCAGCCAAACAAGGATAACCCAAAGTCAACATTAAATAGGTGGGAATATAGCTTTTCACAACTTGATTTTTAATTTCTTACTGTGTTTTTGTACACTGTTCCCAACAGCAAAAGATGTAGGTGAAACTGTAAAGCCAGTAATAATAATAGAAGGAGAGGAGCTCAGCCAAAAAAGCAAGTTGTCCTTAAAAGGAGGTTCAATTCATAAATACAGACCATGTGTTAAGCAGTAAAACAAATTTAATACTTACTGAATAGTGTCACTGATATAAAAATAGAGCATGTTGCCTCATGCTTAATGGACCATATCAGATTCAGAAAAAAGGTTTTAGATATTTTTGTTAGTTCAAAATAGCCACGTGACACAGAAGGTTCACACTGCCCCATGTTGGTAAACAATCAGCAAAACCAGGCAGCTTTTGGAGAAAAACTGGAAAGTATAAAGTGTAATAAATGAGTTTTTAATATTGGGGTGGTGATGAACTCAGTCCATTTGATCTTCTCTCAAACCATGTGATATGTTCTATGCGGACATAAGAAAGTGGTACTTTCCTAGAAAGAACACAGAATCATAGAAAAGTCTGGATTTGAAGGGACCTTAAAGATCCTCTGGTGCCAAACCCCCTTCCATGTGCAGGAACAGCTTCCACTGTACCAGGTTATTCAGATCCCTATCCAACCTGACTCTGAACACTTCCAGGAATAGGATATCCACACCATCTCTGGGCAACTTGTGCCTATCACCCTCACAGTAAAGAATTTCTTCCATATATCTAACCTAACCCTACTCTGTATATTTTGATGAGGTTCCCTCCTTGTCCAGTCACAAAATGCCCTTGTAGTATCTTTAGGAACTGGAAGGTGCTATAAGGTCTTCCTGGAGCCTTCTCCAGGCTGAACAACCCCAACTGTCTCAGCCTGTTTTCACAGGAGAGCTGCTCCAATCCTCTGATCATTTTTGTGGCCTCCTCTGGACTTGCCCTAGCATGTCCATGACCTTCTTATGTTGGGAGCACCAGAACTGTAAATAGCACTGCAGATGGGAGCTCACCAGAGCAGGAAAGAGGGGAAGAAGTGCCTTCCTCGACCTGTTGGCCACAGAGCAATGCCAAAGTCACAATATCTAAACCCTTCTCACAGTATCTAATCCCCTCTCTTCCTTCTCCAGGAGAGTGTTTAGTGAAAACTCTATGGCTTCCAGAAAATGCTGTCATTACAAACCCCTGTGTAGGGCAATATAGGAAGGATTATTTAGGTGATGGGCAGCATACTAATCCACTGAGAGCCTTCAGATGCTTCAGTAACTTACACAAATACTGAGGTTGTCCAAGATGTGGCCACTGACTGTTTTTATTCAGGTTTTCTATAAGAAGTGCTGGGTAGCTTGAACCTGGAGACCTTGCAGATTCTGAGTGATCATTCTCTATTTTCTAAGGATAAGCAGGGTCCAGCAGAAAATCATAGAATATCCTGAGCTGAAAGGGACCCACAAGGATCATCAGAGCACAATCTGCCCCTGTCCCTGGGACAACCCCAAGAATCACCCTGTGCCTGAGAGCATTGTCCAAATGCTTCTTGAACTCTTTAGGCTTAGTGTTGTGACCACTTCCCTGGGGAGCCTGTTCCAGTGTCCAACCACCCTCTGGGTGAATAAATAAATAAATAAATAAATAATCAGAACCGCAGAATGTTCAGCGTTGGAATGGACCCACAAGGATGATCAAGTCCAAATGTGAATGCTGTCAGGTGTGATAGGTATTGGAGACTCAGATTTCTCTGATGCTAACACTGCCCTGTGGCTGCTAACACCAGAGCCAACAGGAGGCAAAGAAAACTTTTCCTTTGTCTTAGGCTTTGAAAGGGATGGCAGAGGAGCATCTACTTGAGCAGCCACAACATCTTGTGGAGTATTTGATGCAAGGAAGAAGGACTTGATAAACTCAACAGTGTCCCAGATTTGCTGTTCTGATTCTGTTCATTCATTATCAGTTAAATCTCCTTCATTTCCCTTTTGGAATGGATTGTAAATCCTAGATAGGTATTCTCAAGGTTCAAAGCAGCTCTGAATTTTCAGCTGAGATATTTTTTTCAAGAAACACTGATACAAGTTGTAACCATTCATGCTGGTTTTCTGCCAGGTTACTTGGCGAATGCATAGAATTAGGCGGTTCCTTTAATCTAATTTGATGCTTTGCCAAGGTGGGTTATTTTTATTATTAACCTTCTGTCATGCCTGCTGTACAACAGTCCAGAAACCTCTCGAGTCTTTGGCAGAGCAACAAGGGAGACTCTCTGGCAAAGGAATAAGGACTCAAAACCAATGGAATTTAAATGATTATGAAGAACAATAAAAAACTAAGTGCCTAGATTGCTTAAAAATGTCTTGAGGACCCTGCTGCATCCAACAGTGGGAGTTAGTGCTTGCTAACAAAGTATTTTTATTATTGTAAGGGTGGCCACCCAGAGGTGAATATGGTGATCAGTTCATACAAAACCAGTTATCTCTACTGAAACAACTGTGTTCACAGTTATATTATATCTTCTTTTTTGATGTTTCAGTAGATGTCAACAACCAACTGAACATAAAATAAATATGCTTTCATTTAGATGAGAAATGTCCCAGTCCTCCAAATCGGGAATTTTCTGGGCTTCAAGAAATCATGATCTTGTTTTCAAATACTTGTGCTCTGTTTTCACAACAGGAGGGTTGGTATTATTCTTTACTCCAATTCCAATTTCTCTTTCTATTTTATTTATGTCTAGCCCCTTCTACAGTAAATCTTCTCATCTAAAGACACATAAACAGCTCATAGCTTCAGCCTAAAATGCTGTGATTCATTTGTGACCCACTGCTTTGTTTGGAATTACATAAAGGATACACCTTTTTTTTTTTACCAAAAAATGTTGACAATATCTTGGATAAAATATGATTCCTTTGAGGAAATTGAAGCAATCAATCTTTTGTAGCAATCAATCTTTTGTAGCAAAACTTCACGAGGATGTGTGTTAGGAACTTTCTTCTCAAGCATAGCTCTGCAGAGGTAGGTGACTTCCTGTTCAGAATTTGCTTTATAGCTTCAAATATTCTTCATGTTGGCTTCCAACCCTTTAAAACAGGCTGTTCTTTTTGGTCTTTGAAACTTGAAGTCAATAGAATTATATACATGAGAAGATCAGGCTGCATACAGTGTTTCTGAGGCACAGAAATATAATCTGACTAGCACTTTACCTCTTAACAGTCAGGATTTATGTTTTATTTAAATAGAAAAATCAGCACAGAAAGATCTCCAAACTGAAGAACTGCCTTGGCCCTCAGGAATTCAAAGTCCAGATATTTTTATTTCACATGAACTCTCTGGTAAGCTGTATAAAGAGTGAGTATTTCAAGAGGTATTAGTCAACTAATGTCAAGTTAGGTATCTCATTAATTTTAAAAGTATCTCCCCTGTTAACTTTTTATCAAAGTACCTGCACTACCATATTAAGCTTTGTCTGTCTCAGGTTATATTTAAAATAAGGGAAATAAAATGGGAAATGGCTTACTAACAAAAACTGAGTCTCTCAAAGTTCACAGATTCAAAAAGTTAAAGGGAATTTCCACAGGATCCCACTGCTATTTTTTGTGTGGTCTTCCTAATATTTCTGTCAAAAATCCCAGTCTTTATAGGAAGTGCTTCCCTTACACACATTTCTCACTCTCATAGTCCCTGCAAGATTCAGTCAACCCTTGTAACACCACTTGGCAAATGCACTGACTGACACGACAGCAGATTAAGACCATTAATAAAATCCACTGCACAACCAACCTTCCAATGAGAATGTGCCCTGTGGTAATGGGGAAACTGTCAGCAGTAACTAAAAAGGAACAGCAAATCTACAAAAGGAAACTCATAACCATCTAACCTATGTAGCCTGCAGTAATGACCTAACTAAAATGATTTAACTAAATAATACAATGTTTAACTTTCCTCAGTGAGAAGAGGAAAGAAGAAAGACAGACATGCTAAAGAATTTAATTTTAGGAAGCTTGCTCAAGGGAATATGAATGTTATTGGTATTTATTTCTTATTCTTAGAAATACCTATGGGATTGGTAATTTGCCTTTAACACTTTTACCATTTCACACATCAAAGTATTTTATTGGAGGGGGGAAAGAAATAAATATGGGATAGGAATATGGACCTCCTTTTTTTCCCATTTGTTTAGTAACAGCATGGTCCTCTCATGCTGTGTATGCAGCCAGAACAGATATTTCACTTTCTATCAGGCAAATGGGAATGGAAAGATGGAACCTTTGTGACGTTAGTTTCTGTCAGGGTCATTTAATGGACATCAGGCTAAGAAAACTTTTAAGGAGAGATTTATAAGAAGGAGGTTGAACTAGAGAGGAGGAAGCAGAAAGGTTTATTTGCCATACAGCCCTTATTACATTAGCACTGGAAAGCCTGGACTACAAAAGCTTGAGCAACCAAAATAAAATCAATAGGGCCATTTGTATAAATTAAACTTACATTATGTGGCATAGCTACTGTACACAGCTGTACATTCTTCATGTAAACAATCTTCTTCCTTGGTTTAAATTAATGTCTGAGGAATAAGGGATACTCAGTCACTAGCAAAATGGAGATAGTCTCAGTGGCTATTATCATAATAGCCATGGAAAACAGAGGATGTGGTGGTAGGAAGGAAAGAAGAAGGAAAAGGAGCTGGGAAAAAACCATTATTTTAGATCCCAATTTTCAGTCACATGACAACAGTCTTTTCCCATTGACCTTAGCATCAAATCAGGCTGAAGGATGACTGAAGGATGAGAGGGACAGGGGAGGTATAAGTGGGCCTCTTTCTCAGAATAATGTTGATTTCTGCACATGGGGTTTTTGACCATCATTATTTTACCCGACTGGAGCAAAGTGAAAGGACACGGGTAAAACAAGAATTTATTCACTATGATACTCTATCTTCCTTTTCCTGTGACAAAGGACAGCTCTGTGGCAAGCAGAAAGCTCCCTGCACAGAAGGTGTTAACCTTTTGCAGTGACCCAAAATGGGGAAATTACTAAGAAAGGCAACAGATTTTCTCAGAAATTATAAATGTCACTCTTTATTGCGTATAAAGAATCTCTTTCTTTACCTTATTTTGCCTTTCATGATCCATTTTAGCAGTGGGTGATACTGAATTTTTTGGAAAGCAAAGGACTCCAGGGAGAGAGATGTAACAGTAAGAAAAGCTGCAGATAAGCCTGTGAGTCACATTTTCTGTTGATCTAAATCACTGTCATTCCAGCTGTCTTCATCAGAGATACACTGATTTACACAGACTGAGGACCTTGCCCTGTATTTCCAGGAATTAATAAACAGTGGATGATTCAAAAATTTGTATTATAGTTCTTATGTTATAACTCTATTTTCTAAGGAGAAGGAGGAGGATGCTTTTATGTTCAGTATCTGTGTTGATCCATGGTTATCATTAATCGTCTTTTGGTACATGATACCTCTCTTATTAATAGATGAACTTCCCAGCTCTAAATGACAAGATAAATTGATTGACCAGCTGGTAGTTGGGAGATGCAGTATTTCTCCAAAGTATCCAAAGCTTGAAGTGGGGGAAGGGATTCATTTTGTTTTAACCAGGATTCAACATTTCTTCATAAAACAGGACTAACAGAACAAATCTGATGAACACATCTAGGTTATGAAGAAAAAAAAAAAGAGGCATTTTCCTTTAATTGTATATTCAGACTTGCAAAACATTTCCTCTCCTCCTCCCCCCAGCACACACAGAGTAGATGTACCTTTGGTTTACTTTCGCATATTTTATGAAAAATGCATGATGAGGAGCAGCAGCGGGCAGCTGCCATCTGCCGGCAATTCCTCAGCCTGGGAGAGGGGGCTGTGCGCTGACATTGATCCAGACATTTCAGAGATTACTATTGCAAATCAAAGTACATTTAGAAAAACAGAACAATAAATCAAAATTATCAGAATCTAATCTGGTAACGATCTTTAGGATACACCCCTATAGAAACTGCAATTCCCTGTCACACTGACAGTAATCACTGTGGTCCTGATCAAAGAACTTTGTTTTCCGAGCAGAAAAACAGAGAACCGAACCTGACACCATGTGCCCCGAGCAGGAATCCTTCTAAAAACTGTTTGTTTTATTTTATTTAGAAGGTGGGAGGAGAACTGATGGGGGAAGGAGAGAGGCTGCATTTCTGAAATTCTTTCTTTGTGAATCAGCAGATAGTGCTTCTGGAGCTGGGAATGTTTCCTCTTGGACCGACTCCATCTCCTTTTTTGGTCTGCAAACGCTTGAGGTTAATGGTTGGGGTTGAAGAAGTTGAAGCACATGGTAGTGCTTTGAATATGAAAAGAGGAATTTGCACAATATGGGTGCATTAGTCATTTGCAGTTCACTAATTATCTGTTTTATGTTAATGCTAATGCTCCATGTAAGTAAAGTAAATTAACACGATAACATAAAAGAAGCAATTAATGGAATATATAACATTTGTAGCTTTAATAAAACCGATTTCATTCCACACACAGAGAAAGCGGCTATTTAGGTCTCTGAAATAAATGAGAAGCTTGCTGAAACCTTGCTGCTCTAAGTAACACCAAGGACAGACTCACATGACATAATATTGTTGCCATGGTAACAGGGATGTGCACCAGTGGAATCATGCCCATATATCATTAATTTAGTGCTCTGCTAAACACAAAATAATACCTCTTCTAATTATATTGTGTCTTTGATTCTTAAGAATGTAACACCATTATTACCTAGAGTCAACAGTGGGACATTTGAGGCACAATGGCTACCAGTACATATAACTTAACCAGAACATATAGCTTCTTGTACACTCTGTTGGATACAAAAAAAAAAAATAAAAACCCAAAAAAAAAGAAAAAGAAAAAAAACCCCAAAGAATCCACATCCACAAGTCTCCCATATCCACAAGTCTCCCCTAATTCTCCTATATATGCCACAGAGGAAGCTAATTGGATGTGTGCCATTTGGCAACATCCTTCTTTACAGTCTTCCTGAGGCTCTGTGATATCAACCACTTCCCAAAGCCTGGAGGCTCAGCTTGATTTAGAACCGCATCTGGTGCTTTTGGGAAGCGCGCTTGATATCAGCAATCACACTGCACACACACAACTTCCCGAATATCACATCCATACCCAGAATACTCACAGCAGCAGCCAAAAAAAGGGGGAGGGAAAAAAAAAAAAAACAACATAAAGAGCTATGACTAAATTTACTGATGAGAAAATGCTGATGTTGGTGAAGCTACAGGATGACTTGAAATGTTAGTAATGTTATTAAGTCACCTTAGAGGAAATCACCCTGCAGACTAATGTAAAGAATGGCTGTTTTATGGCAAAGTGTTTCATTCAGGTGATGAATAGTTTCCAGAGGATCCACGAGTTTCAGGAGGTTGCAGGATCTCACACTCCTCTCAATCCTGTTACCTTACTTCTGTCACTCACTCTAATTCAGTCAGGTATTTCAGTGCATGTAGTGGAAACACACCATGTGGTCTCACTGAAAGCAAGAGCACAACTCATCTCCACAACTCGTCAGTGTGAAAATGCCTTCCGGATTTGGAGTCACAGTGCTTTATTTTCCTATACCTTGATCCTCCAGCACATCACACTGCTTCCTCCTAAGTGGGTTTGCATGATCAGCTTGCTCATTTTGAATCTCAGCTTCCCTCTGATTTGCAGAAGGCCAGAGAACTCTGCTGAATGACAGGCTAATTTCACATCTCATTTCTCTGGATGGAAGGGAAATCTCCAAGAACCCCCAGTAACCCTCCTCACATTCAAGTCTGGCTGACCCATTTTGCAGGACAGCACTCAGGTGCATCTCTTCTTTAGACATCATCTGATAGTCCCCCACCAAAGATAAATATATACTTTGATTCTCTGCTTCTTCCACCAGGAGAGATGGAAGGATTTTCCACATTTTCCTCACCACCCTTCCACATTAATCTCAAACATCTCCTACTTCAAAAAAAAAAAAAAAAAAAAATTGCAGGGGGGGCTAGGGGTGGTCTTTAATATTCTTTTATATTAATTCAGTTTGTAACCTCAGTTAAATGCTTGGTTCTCTTGAGGTGAGACATAATAATCATCATGCTACTTGTACGCATTTGAGTTCCATTTTTAACACATTTTAAACTCATGGGGGCTTTTTTTTTTTTTTTCCTGAAAAGACAATGCAATTTGTATGCAGTTTTCCTAGTGATTATTCTGGAGGACATTTTTCTTCAAAGGATGATTACAGTCCTAACAAGGTTCAATACCTCCCATCACTTCACGACGAGGATTCCGAGGACCACACTGTCACCTAGTGGAATGCTCCTGCAGCCAGCCCGGCACCCACGAAACCCCGGGGCTGCCCGGGAGCTCAAGTGCCTGCTGCTGTGCTGCGCTGGGTTATTCAAAAAAGCCTCCAATATAAATAAACAATTGTTTAAAAAAATAAATAAAATAACAGACAAGCTGAAGAAAGCCAGTAGGCAAAATCTGGGACTATCTGTTACTGTTGTTATCTCTAAGCAACCAAAAGCATCACTTGTATAGTTCTGTTTGGAAAAAAAATATGTTCTCTTACACAGGGACTTGTGTCATTCACAGCACTGTAAATAAGAGCTATATGCATGAATGGGTAGGAGTCTCTCTCTACATTGCTAAATGAAAATCCACTCCAGGCAAATGCTAAATAAAATTTAATGTCTTGTACTTCTACTTTCAGTGCCTGCTTCCATTGTACACAGTATAGAAACAGCATGTGACAGAGTTAAGTAACATGCTTTGCTTTCATCCTATTTTAAATTTGATTACTCCAGCTTTTATATTGCTGATGCATGGCAGGCACCTGATATATAATATGATATTAAAAGGGAAATTACTCCTACAAGTAGTCTTAAGTAGCACTTACTTCTAGCCTCTGCTTCTTCCAGACAGGAGCCTTCTGACAGACCCTGGATTACAAGATGGATTTGCCTAAAATAACCTCTGATTTAATAAATCAGCAACAAGAATAATCAGCAGCAAAATTAGGACATTAGGACACTGTATTTTGGACCAGACTGTCCAATACCTGGCTAGATCCAGTGCTGCCAATGGGTACATGAGGTTCCTTTGTCTAAGAATCTGGTTGAATATTTCTTGTTATTAATCTGTGCAATTTTTGGCAAGGGGAGAGCACAGGAACAGACTGCAGCTTTATTCTCATTACCCAAATGCAGGGGCTGTACAAGAACCCTCCCAGCTCTTAGTACAAGACAGATTTGCTTCCCTTGGTGCCCAAAGGGCACAGAAGAGTTGAATTATTCAGTGTTCAGAATGTTCCCGAAAACCCCTAAAATGTCCACTAGTGTTCAGCCAGGTTTTAAGACTGTTTGTGTCCAAGCTCTCATAAAGTATCCTCTGGAGACCATTTTTGTCTTCTTTAGAGCCCTTTTATACCTTAAGGATGGCAAAGACAAGCACTATTATGATGGATTATCTGTCCATTGTCAGTCTATGCTGAGGTCCTTTGGATGTGACCTGAACAGAAGAGCATTGGGTCACTGTGTTTTCTGTAGTCTGGTAGGTAAAATCTCTGTGCAGCAAAGAATTTCAGCCACTGAGGAAGGACAATATATTGCAAACAAAACAAAGTATACTTTTATAGACTCTTTTTCATGTTTTAGGAATGATTTATAATGTAGTGATTAATAATGTTGTTTATTGCGATTGTTTAGGCAAATGTGACAGAACTCTTAGCAGCAGCTCAGCCATAGCAAGGAGAAGCAGAACATATTATTTTTTCCAGAAGAATGAAACTAGAAAAAAATGAGGGGATACAAAGGGATGAGTGCTATAAATTTGAAAACCTTCCAATTACGCCATCTTGCAAAAATTTCAGCTTTGTGTGTGCCACAGCCAAACTTTTCCTCTCATTCTTTCAGTATGCAACAAGAGCCTAATGGGGGGTCAGGAGGCAAAGATGCCTTTTATTCTGGCATTTAAAATTGCTTTCTCTGAAGTGCCTGGAAGAGAGATTCACCAAGTGAACCTCAGAGCAGACACTGGAGGACACCATCATCCACTTGCAAATATTTCTGTCAGCAGAAAGAAAAGCTCTATTTTTCAAATTGCATACCCTCTACAAATTACTCCCACAACTGTAATTAGGAACATGCCCCCAAGTACAAATAAAACACACTGTAAAAAGCAGAATTTCTCTCTGAGATTTGACAGGGCCACTTTGTGAGAGACTTACCAGGTTTCTTTGTACTTAAACTAAAAAATAGGATCCACACTATACGGACTTGTTGTAACAAATTAGTCACTGAGACCTGAAGGTTTCCTATCATAACCAGCTGAATTACACTACCATATACATCATTTCATATGAAAATTAACAGTCCACCTCAGACAACATAGTGTAGGTAATTTTATTTCACTCTACCTTTAGCCCACCTACACAAAAACCTTTTAATTGCCATTAAAAACTGAGTATCACCATCCCAGGATGGGTTGTGCATCTCTGCTCTTTTGTGTAACATGGTGGTGCTGCATGAATTTCTCTTAATGGCTGTGGTTCTCAAACATTCTTTTTAGGCCAGTTCCAGCATCCTGCAAAATCAGTGGAAGTCCTTCCTTTGATTTCAGTGGGAGCTGGATGAGATCTGTAATTTATAAATTACTAAAGTAGCTGGAATTTGAGACAAGCCCTTGGATTGAAATCTACAGACATCTGAGATAACTTACAATTACTGTATCTGAGGAAGGCTAACGTGGGATTTTATTGCATAGCATTTTCCCTAGGTACTTACAGTGAATTATTGAAATAAGACATATGGTTTTGAACAGTGTTACATTCAGCATTGCATATTCTGAACATTTCTGGGTTTCAAGTAAAACAGTGTGACATTAAACAGACATGATGTCTTTTACCAAAGGGTCTTACAATGCTTTAGAAGCAGCAATTAAGCTGGCAAGGTATTTAAGTGGTGCTACAGATGGTCACTACGGCACAAAGACATTTCCAAGGTCACTCAATAAATCAGTGACAGCAACAGAGCTAAACCCCAGGCATTCCTGTCTCCCCACTGCAGCCACATGTAGGGCCAGCCTGAACCTCTGTTCTGTGGTTTCACTGTCCCCCACAGTCTGGTTTTTTAATTTCTTGGAGGTTTTTTTGAGTGCTGGATGTTTGGTTATACGAATTGAGCAAGCTAATCTGCTGATGTAAATTGGCTGGATCTGACTGACTCCTGAGCAATGTATCATATGCAATGCAGCATTTGCATTTAGCTTTGATACAGAATGATGTGAAGTATGACAGTTTGATGCAGCTGGCCACCATCATGCTTGGGTCCTGCAGGTCTGATTTAAAACACACTGTCACTGACTTCAGTGGAGCTATGGCAGTTGAAACCAGCCGAGGATCCGACCCAGTAATCGGCTAAAACCTTCGAAAAATACAGAAGCAGCTAGAATTTCATACAACAAGAAAGACTGATGTATCACAAATCATAGTTGGGCGCTTCGCACATTCAACAGGCTCTTGAACTATTTGCCTGTAGTTAAAGATTTCGAATGCAAATACACACACACACACAAAAAAAATCGATGCCTTTAGTTTGGGGCAAATACATTAATAAACAGAGATTGAGACTCCTTGAACTCAAAGAAGCCAGGAGTAAATGAATATTTGATACTAAATGTTACATTTTGAATAGGGAAAGAACATTGAAACAATTCTCACAATGCCCTGCAATGAGACAATTTTAATTATCCATAACAAATGCTTAGTTTAGATGACCAGAGAACATTTGCAATGGGGGAAATTGAGACTGAGAGTTGATGACCTTGCCTCCGGACACAGAACAGGTCAGTAGTGGAGGAGAGTTTAGATTTTACCATTTCTCAAACAACCATCCTGTATCCATTCCTCCAGAGCCCAGGCTCCTAATTTAGGAGGCATGTATTTAGCGACACAATGTCAAAACAAGTCATCATTTTTCGGGAAGAGATAATGTGACTGGAATTTACAAGCACCAGAACCTTTGCCATGTTTGATCATCAGCATAAAACTCTGTCTGTGTCCTACTGCCAGATTTCCTCAAACTTGGAACTTTTCCATGAGCACAATTGCACAGCCCAGTAAGTCACCATTCCCTAGTCAGCTCTTCTGAGGTTAAACCCTCACCCACCTTCCATTTACAAGGAATAAAGGGAATGCCTTTGTGGGTCTTTTTACAATTATTACTCAGACATACATGCTTACCTTTAAAATCAAACCAAATAATATATAAAGATTGCTTTAAAAAGAGAAATACTGTGTAAAGATTATGGCCTTTCACATTAGCTATAAAAATACCTTTCGTTTCTGACTCATGACCAGTATACAATATGTGGCCATATTCTGAAGGGCAAGAGAGTGTCTGGATGGTAACCAAATGTTATCTCATTCTCTGACTATTTTAAAATATTCATTAACATGAACCCAAGCTTGTAAAATGGAATAATTATTTTAGTACTTTTATCATCATTCATAGCATAGCAATTGCATGGTAATGAGCAAGAAATAGTCTTATTGCAAGAAATAACCTCATTGGTGTAAAATACCTGAGGAAAGCTACAGGAAGTTGAAACTAACTCATTTCAATGGAACTGTACAAGACAGACTGGAGTAAATCAGAAGGCATGTGATGGTTATATTGAGAACATTCCCTTACTGAAGATTTGTATTCTATTAAAGTCATAGTTATGTTCTTAGCTCCTTAGTCAGAGAAAAAAGGGTGAGCTCTTCCACTCCAAAGCCCCTCAACCTCAATACGATAGGAAAATGTTTCATGTTAGAAAAATCATAAATATAATTTAACTAATCTGCTTCTAAGTACATTTGAACTTAGGGCATCTATAGCTGTAAGGAAGAGGACTGCAACTAAATTTAGGAGTATATGCAGGGTTAAAAATGAAGACGTCAGAACAGAACAGAATTATGCTTATGCTTATTAACATTTTACTTGAAATGCATTTGCAGACATGGTAAATTTTCCCAGACATATCTTCTGAAACCAAATGCCCCTTTTAAATTCTTTTCTTAATTCAGGTTGTTGATTCTAGATGCTGTGGGAAAAGAATTCTAGCAGCAGTTTAAGCAAGCACCCTGCACCCATGTAAACATTTATCCTTCTACAAAGCGTGATGCTATTTTTTTGCAAACATTTCCATCTCTTTTATGTTCCTTGGTGCTAGGCTATTCAGTCCCATATGATTTTCCCCATTTTCTCAAAGGCTGCAGTCACTTTTTATTGCAGTCAGCAGTTTCGTTTGATTTGTAGGACAAATGCTCTTAGCACTTGGGGTATCATTCTTGAATTTAAATTTCACAAAATGTATACTGAAATAGGCTTATATTATTGTCTCTGGTACAGAATTCCCCACAGTCTTAAAGGACATAACCTATTGGAACATCAAAACTCCACCCTTGAAATTCTATCTGGAGACTTGGACCTCCAAGAATTGATTAAACAAGGAGTTATTTGTTTGAATAATTAAGGGAAGTTCTGCACTTAAATACCAAAAACTGAACTGAGAGGCTCAGCAAGGATTCTGCATATGCTTAGCAATTTAGTGTGGGAGAAAGGAAATGTTTGAAGAGCATTTTGTTATTTGTGAAATATATGCCCTTCTGTAGGATAACTGTCATGCTAAAAGTGGAGAAGGCTTTTGCAAGGTTCTCAAGTTCAGTGTTTTAACTCTGTCTCTTTGGTAGACATCAACAGCTTTTGAAAAACAAGAAAAGTTGAGAAAAATCATGAACACAGAGAACTGATGAAAGGTTTCAAATAATAATTATTCTATGTATAATGTCAGACCTGAACTCATTTGCTTGCAGGGTAGTCAAACAAAGGAGTAATAAATGACAACTAATCCATACCTATAAAGTGAACTGTGACCAATTGGGTGTTTGAAGAACCTCACTATGTACAACTTTATACTGGGAAATTTTCACTATGCCATGATAAATGTGATGCTTGTTTACCATCACTGCTTCCTTTCACTCTATATTGACTTCACTCCACTGGAGGTAAATTTGCATCTGGCACATGGATTATAATGAATGGTCATTAAACCTTAATTATCATATGAATCTTAATTATCATCTGTTTATAATAAACGCTTTGGGACAAGGCAGTGCTTAAAGACCGGGATGTGCCAATATTTCAAGTCTGAAGACTTGGCTAAGATGAACAACTGGTAGTAAGAGCTGCTTAGGAATTCACTGGAGCAAAGTGAACATTGTGGAATGGAAGTTTGCAGTTCAGTTTTTAGTAAAGAGGAAGAGACAAAGAAGGAGAGACAAAATTTTGAAGAGGATGCATACTTTCAAGTAATTCCTGAGCTCCTGAAGGTCTCTATCTATTGTTCAACAGCTTAAAGAAAATTCAGAGTAATAAGTCAAGAAAATGATTTGAAGTGTTTCTTTGCTCTGAGCAAAACTTATGAATGAATGGTTTGGGAATGGTGCTTCTTCCTAGTGGAGAATTAGAAGACAATGAGCACTTGTCAAAGCTGTCTGTCAAAAAGGCCAGTGAGTGCAGGAGCAGACTCTGAGGAGTTATGCCTCATGCCCTCTGCTTGTCAGTATCCAGACTGTTCATGTCCAAGGTAGATGCTTACCTCTACTCAGATGAATCCCATCCAAGGCACTGGCTGCACGTGAGCCAAGCATGTGAGGCCCAAGCACAGCAGTCAGTCAAGTGCCCAGAGACACAGGGAACACTGCCAGGGCTGGAATAATATAGACTGGGATGAAAATTTCATCTAAGACATTTTAACTGTAGACTGTCCATTTAAAATGTCATCTAATTTTTACTGCTCTTGAGAGAGTGAAATAATTCACCTGTTAATTAAAATAAAGAGGACCTTACTAATCCCTCTGTACTTCTTTGTAAATCCAACCCCCCAATTCCTCCCACTTTCAAATGTTCACAATTTTATAAATCTATAAACCATGTTCCTTGAATATATATTTATATATATTTAATTTAAATCCACAGGGGCTGGATTTTTAAAATTTGCTCATGTCCTTGAAAATGCATGATTCCTAATTTGTGTATTTCAGAATATTTCTATGTCTTACCCCAAATTACTCTACATTTCAGTCTTTCTCCCTCAAAGATGCCCAAGTAAATCGATGCTGCAGCCCCCAAGTCCCCATGATGTCACCTGTACCACAAGACTCATGAGTCAGGTTGATATAAACTACAATCACCTCCCTGGGAAGAGGGATGAGTGAAGGCTCAGCCCTTGGAAGCTCTGGTTCATTGCCCCCCCATCTCCTCAGTGGTGAGGAACAAACACAGGGCACAGAGGTACCTCAGACCCTGAACCTGCCTGTAGTCTCAGCCAGTGAGCTCTTTATATAACTCTGTATAAAACATAACATTTTTATAGTAAGAGCCTCTAAGGAATAAAAGGAAGCTCCTTGAATATCAGCATTATCCAAAAAGACCATATTTTCTCATAGGAACATCAGTCTCACTTGCAGCCCTTTCCCAGGGAATCACCAGAAGCAGGTGATCACATAACCCAAGAAACACAAAGCCTGCCAGACAGAGCCCAGAGCTGTGACAGATAAAGATTGCAACAAACCCGTGCCATGAAGCTTATTAAATCTTTCAGAATTTATATTATCATTCACTATTGTTGATAGGGACATTCCTGGGAACTACATAAACATCCAGCTACCTTTTAATCTTACTAAGTCTTTAGCCTTAAAAGCATTCTTTCTAAGAAGCTTTAATATTTACCAGCTCTGTGCAACAATATATTTCTTTTTATCTGTTTTGAATTTGCCACCTTTTAATTTCATCAAAGCCCCCATATTCTTGTGTTATGAGACAGGGAGAACAGATGCTCCTGATCTATTTCTTCTGTACTTTTTATTATTTTGCATTTTTTATCACATTCCCTTATTCGTCTTTTTTATCCCAGTGCTTTCAATTTCTGTTATGAGTTTCTCCACTGCTCTATTCATTGTATAAAATAAGATTAAAAGTGAAATAATTTTAAAATACTTACATCAGATAAAATGGTTGAAGCATACAAAATAATAAAGTTATCAACATTTGTGTTCTTGTGGTTTTTTTAAAAAAAAACTCTCCAATGATACCAAGGATGGAAAATATTAGCAACAAAGTACTTTCAGACAATGGACTCAATAAGGAAAATGAATCTTGTTGTTATTATGCATAAAAATACTGATAAATGTACAAACCAACTTATTCATATACAGATATTTAAATACATAAATGGACACACATCCATACAATATGTTTCATTTACCTCCAGGTATTGTGAGTCCTATGGCCACAGGCAATTAAATGGTTGAACTAGAATTGTGGGTACAAAAATTTGACAGTTCATGATACACCTCAGCATGTTCCAGACACTGAAATTTATTTGCCAGACTGTTTTAATAGAACAGACATTAATATGACAGAATTCTAGTTAAAATACAAGATTCATGGAGTTATAGAGCAAGTAACACGGTGCCTATAAACCTGTTTTGTTAGCAGGAAAATTAAGGATGGGTCTTACAACAGCTGCAGAACCCAATCTTGCAATCATCACAAATAAGTAACTTTACTCAAATGCATTTATCTTGGCCATGTTAGCTTTCCCATCTTTAATCTAGGCCCCTGCTTCATTTGATTTATTGCAATCATTACCCTCTTAAATCACAGCCTGGGACACCTTTTCAAGCTCAAATAGATAAATATTCTGCTTTCCTACAAGTAACCCCATATATTTATTTATTTTCTTACACTGCAGTTGTCCTTTTATGTTATAAATGACAGTGAATGCACTGTATCTGAACAGTAAAACCGTTATTCAGTCTAGAATTTCAGCTTCCATATGAAACATGGATTATAATATGGTTTACAGCACAATCTGTGGCCACATTAATGTCTTAAATCACCACCAGATTCCATCTGTCTCTATTTGATCAACACACACAGAAAATAAGAGCCAAGATATAACAAGCATTCGCTGAAACTTTTTATGAACATGTCCAGTTTATTTTGCACTTCAAATAGACAGAGGCAAAGCCAGGAGTGAGGAACACAATCTCATGTGATTTAATCTCTGTTCCCATCACCATTCAGAACCATGCCCTGTGTCAGTCTGTGCACCAGGTTCTTATTTGCTGAAGCAGAAATGAGCTCAGGAACCACAGTGAGCACACAGCCTGGCATCGATTCTGGCTCTTCCACACAGCCCTGGGAGAGCTCAGGAGGAGCAAAGCTCCCTTAAAGAACACAAGTGAGGACCATATTTGCATTTATTCACCATCCTAAACCAAAGGACAGATCAATGGCTTCCCCTGCTCACTTATGAGTCACTGGGCATCCCCACCTTCACCTGGGCATCAATATTAGTGGAATCTGCTGAAGTCAAGGCATGATTTGCCAGAGAAGGAAAAATTTTTTCTGTCCTGCCATGTTCACCTGCACTACAGTCAGCACAGTTGGATTAGTCAGCAGTGTCTATCCAGCATCTGCAGTACAGTATCTTTGTATCTTTGAGAAAAGAAAAACATAGTCTTTTCATGCAGTGCAGATAGGACCAATTCCTTAAAAGTGCAAACAAAGGACAGTGGAAAACTGATCCCTTTCTGTACTGCAGAGGCACCTCCTTGGCACAGATTTTCCTGTTTTCAGCTGGTTTAATGTAATGCATGCTGAGTTTCACTCCATGAGTATAGAATATCTAAGAAGTGAGAATGCTGAAAGTAAAATAATAAGTCAATACTATATGAAATCTAAAAATTTCCAAATGAGACCTGAAATTTTTTTTCTATTACAGAGCAGAAAGCAAAATGTTGGCAATTTTTAAGAGTCAAGCAGCTGCACAATTTTCATTCTCCACTGAAACAACTGAAATTTATTTGCCAGACTGTTTTAATAGAACAGACATTAATATGACAGAATTGTAGTTAAAATACATTTTAGTTCTATTAAGTTCTATTCAGTTCTACATTCTAGTTAAAATACAATTTTCATTTTGGTTTATAAATATTCACAGCAGGATGTTTTTATTTTTGCAAGTTCTTTAAAATGACATATAGCCTAAGAATGAGTCAGTTTTAATTTTTTTTTTTAATACTGAAAAATTCAAGCCCAGTTCTGGAGGTATGCAGACTGACTTATTCCTTGCAGACAACAATGGCCATGCTATTAAAATCAAGTTCAGTGTTTCAAATACACCTTTGTACCACATCAACTTTTATGGGTATGAATTCTTGAAATTACAGGTCTAGTGTATATTTACCTCACCCACAGTTCTTAAAAGAACAACTATTTCTGCTTGTGTGAGGGAGACAGGTTTGTCTCACTCACACAAGCAAGGAAACCCTGTGCAAGGAAACAGCACATGTTTCTACAAAGATCAGTTTTCTCTCAAAGCCACATTCTATCAATGTACTTCAGGACAGGAAAAGTCGAAGACAGGCAGATGTGTCCCTTGCTTGATGATTGGGGGATGGCAAATGCAAATTCAAGTCCTGTTTGGATCCACTGGCAAGGGGCTTGCCAGCAGCAGCAGCAGCAGCAGCAGCAAGCAGAAAGCCTTTTCTTGCATATATATGACATAAGGAAGAAATCTTGACTCTAAAGAGCCATTACTGGTGTAGCCATTGCAGATAATTTTTTCTTTCATGTGAACAACAGTAAAATTCCCTCATAGCAAGGAGTTAACCCTAATTTAAGTCACCCACTCCCTTCTCCAGATGCTCAGCAGAAGGGGTATCTGAAAGTCTGCTGGGAGCTCAGGGTCTGAGCCAAAGCCCAACAAAGCCAGGAGGCTGCTGCCCCAAACCAGAATGAATCATCCATCCTGCAGCATTTTCACCCTTATGGGTTTGCCCAGTTGGTATCAGCTGATCAAGTGGGGTGGCCAAATATTTATCACACCCCACTCCAGCCTGACTGCCTGGTTGCACAACGTGTCTGTGCTGCACAAAGGAAATGCTAAAGCCTGAGAAGTTATTCCAATTCAGGTTTCCGCTAACTCTGAAGGAAAACTGCTGGCAACTCTTGTAATAAAACCTGACAAGCTGTCACTCTGCCTACAGCAAAGAGAGAAAAGCTGTGCTTTTACACAAGGACCTGTCCAATTGAAAGAAAACAAACATTGAAACTACACATTTAAGAGGTCGCAATGAAAACTGTCTTGATAATTAAAAGAAACTTTTCAACTGAACAAATGATACCACTTAGAGCTTAGTTGCCAGCTATTAAAATTCCTCCGAGGGACATTTTTAACCATGAATTTTAGTGTTTCTGTAAGTGGCAGCTGGGTACACCAAGGCACGAGGCCAGCACAGGGATATGGGAGCTGGCTGCCTCTCGTGCCCTGCTCCCTCTTGACCAGGCACACAGCTGACCATTAGAAACGAGTGCCTCCAAGGCTGTCCCATCCTGGTCTCTCTGTCTGCTGACATTGCCAGAGGGTCGTTTTCAGATAGAGACAAGAGTGCATCACAAATGCATAAACATGTCAAAACGAGACTGTTTAAAACTCTGTTTTATTACGCTGGAGCTTGCAGCAGTGATCAGGAATGACTGATGAGTCTGGGTTTCGGGTTTGAGGATGGCCAAGTTTTCATTAAGTTACATCATTTTTGGCCTTGACCATTCGCTTTTATGTTTTTAAACTTTTTTGCTGGCACAGGCCTTTTTGATCCCCATCCAATTACCCATCTCAAAATAGGTTTACCTCATGCTTTTCAAGAGAGGTTTTATTAGCATTGTCTAGTGGTGAGAGGAAAGCTCAAGGAGCCCAGTTTAGCTTTTAGTCAGAAAATGCCATGCTACTGATGTATTAAATACCACTGCAGTAAGTCAGAGGAAGAAAAAAGGGAGAAAAATAAGAAATAATAGTGATAAAAATAAGAAATGAAAGAGTAGATTCTTCCATAATTAATAGATCACAGAGCTCTTCACTATTAATATAAATTCAATTCAGCTACCTTTGTGTCCTGGACCTCCTTATTCTGTGTATGTAACTGTTTTTCATTATTAGCTGTCCCATCAAGTCTTTATATAAATGCTTTCTGTCATGAACCCATCTCACTCTGTCCTCTAGGAAACATTTGCTCATTCTAGGTGCAGAATGGATAATGAAGCCATCCATTACAGGCTCTGGTCTACTCTGTCATACCCAGTTTATTCAGCAGAGAGGTGTCTCATGGATACAGGCACGCTCTTGCAGTCCTTCCAGCAGGAGATACAGTCCTGGCTGACAGTGTTTTTGTTGATAAACTCCACAAGCCACATTCCTGTCAGTGCCTTTGCAGGCTGCCTGCAGGCCTGCCACCTGCCAGCTCAAGCAAAGGCACTCCAGGAATCAGCTCCCAGAGCAGAATCCTCTGTATTTCCCCAGGCTGGCTGGATGTCTCCTGGCTCCCCAGGGAGTTCAGGGTTAGGGGTCCTACTCTGCCAATCTCTTTGCAAGGTGTTTTTCCAGAGTGCTATGCCCCAAAAGCTTTCCCCTGTTCCTTGCCTGGGTCCTGCTAAAGCTAATAGCTGGACATTTGTTTTGTAACAGAGGAAAGACAGTTACTCTCCAGAGTCCTTAAAAATTACATATTCTATGTTATGAGTCCAGACAGAAAGTCCAGCTGTGTGGGGAAATTGGAAAAAAGATTCCTGGAACCCTATAAATACTCTTCCTTCATTGGAAGATGCAGCTTAATTCTTAACATCAAGACAAAACTGAATGGATTTATTTTCACTTGGGAATGCCAATATTCTTTATTTAGAAAATTTTTATTCTGTGGATCATTTTAATTCTAATAATGGCCAAAAATTCAGATTTTTAAAAAAGGACTGAAATGAAAGGGCTTCCCAGAATATGGAAGATCCAATATTCATTTTGTTCTAATTCTAAAATTCACGATTAAATCCCAAGAGATTCCTATCTGACATAAAAATCCCCACCAAGTCTTAGTGAAAGATGATGTATCACTGTTTTTAACTGGTTACAAGCATTCAAAATAGCTGACAAATTCAAAAAGCCTCATAACAGAAACAGTTTCTATCTCTGTAAGTTGAGAAGATGATTGAAGAGAGCAACAAAATGCATTTGGAATTTCAATTCATATTCAGAAAAACACTTAAGTACCTGCTTAGCTTTCAGCAGGGCCAAGCTAAATAAAGTTAAGTTAAACGTGGTTAATATGCTTTCCTGAACAGAGATAATTTTCTGCATCAGGTTGTTAATGAACAAATGGTTAGTGAGACTTTTTTTTCCGCTACACATACAAATGAATCACAGCAATTTCCAACCAGCAAGCAATAAAACTATATTGTGAGGAATACCTTGCTAAGAAAATCTACTATGAAATGTTATATAAAAATAACAGATTGTTCTGCATTTGATTTCTCCAAATGATCTCATTTAAATGTAAATTTTAACTAAGTTATGCTTCCCTTGGTGGTATTACTGTTTAAACTAATTGCTGGCTGTTAGAACTCAAAATTGTGTGTATGCAGCTGTGAATAATAAATTTCTATCATCTCACTAAACAGCTCAGGTTTGTCTCTCTTGATATCTCTTTGTCTTCATGGTATTATTAGAACCAGTTTTTACACCAAATAAAGTTCAAGAAAGTAACATAGGAAATCTTAAAAATAGATTTTGTAAGAGATTAGGTAGGTCTCTTCCAAGAGAAACATCTGTAAGTTTGCACAATTTTACCTAGAAGTCACTCTAAGATCATTTACTCCTCTCAGCACAAAACAACCTCTTGTAAATCTGTGATGCTTTGCTTTTAGTTCCCATGCACCTCATTCCTTTTTTCTCTCATCAGAGCAGTTTGATTTTTGCCAAAATTTACAATATGAGGGGAAGAATCAACTGGACAGCTAATGGATAAATGGTATTGCTATGATATATCTCCTTTTTTTCCTCACAGATTGCCTCCAGTTTGTAGCAGGGAATGCTGCCCATTCACGGTGTGGTTTGGGTCCCCAGGTCTGTTTGTGCTTTATGGTGGTGACCATGTGCAGAGACCAAGACCTGCCCCAGCCAAATACACACCCAAAACCACTCCCTGTGCAGAACTGTGCATGTTCCACCTGTCCCCAGTGCTTAGCTTGCTCTCCAAGAGAGCTACACAGCAGCTCAGTGGCTGCCATTTGTGCAGAAAAAATTAACCACAGTCTATAAATGATTTGGCATAGGAACAATGTAGGCAGGAAGTGGCAGGTGATATAATCTTTTCTGAATTTATAGCTCTTGAAGGGGGACCTTGGAGGATTTCCATTTTGTATTGTGATAATTTATTTGCAAAATTACTCCAAAAAATCCTAACAGGAGTGCTCTAAGTGTAAAAAAAAGAATCCTGTCAAGTGCTTGGATAGTACAGCCACAAAAAAACCCAAAGAAACAATATAAAATAAAATTTAAAAAAAATCCACAAATTTAAAAAAAATCCACAAAAGGTGCAGACAGATAAAACTTCAATGAGAGCACAGAGAGAAAACAAAGTGTGAATTCCAGCTACTTCTGAGAAAGAGATGACCTTAAAAAAAACCCTGTTACTTGAAAAACCAGGTGATCTGACTGGAACCCCAGTGTAGAGTTTACATGCATTATTTAAAAGCCAAACTACAGGTCTTCCCTTATGCATCTCTTGCCAGCAAAGCTGAAATATTTTACTTTGTGCTTTTCCTTTTTTTCTGCCAATGCTACAAAATAAATTAATTCATTCATCCTGCTGTCACTTTGCTTTAATTGAGGTTTCCAAATATTCATTTAACTTAAAATATGAGCTGAAGATGATAAGTTTTGACCAGAGGTGGGAGTTTTAATGATTTCAGAAACCAGCAACTGGACAGAATCTTTCTACTTTGATTACCAATTAAAACCTAATCAAAGTGTAACCTCTCAGGGGCTGGTTATGAAATTCATTGACACCTTGCACCTCCTTCTTTGAACAGGAAACCACTTTGTAACTGGATGACTTGTTGGCCATCCAAGCAGAACAAGTTTTAAGATTTAAGAGATTTCAAAATGGAATCTTCTTCCAAGAGTTGAAGAGTGTGCAGGGTCCTTCTGCTGCTGTAGGTGACAGGGTGTGCTCCCAAGCTGGAATTGCTGGGATTCCTTACACTTCCCACATGGGCTGAAGTTCACAGGTTACAGCCCAACTTTAACTTTTCTTGGCACTTTCTCTAGAACTGTCAGCAATGACAGAGTCATTATTTTATCACTCTAGCTCATTTGCTGGTGGTGGGTGTGTTTTTAGGCTCCTGCCCACAGTAGTAGGAAAACACTAACACAGTGGGAAGAAATGGATCCTCCCACAAATGCCATAAACTTTATGGTTGCCAAAGCTAACCCCTATACTTGACACACCCATGGAAAAATTGCACCCCAATAGTTACCAAGTCACCATAGAGCTACAATAAAGTGATGCACCCCTTTTTATGTAAGTTCATGATCTCCCACATTCATAGAAAAAAAGGATTGTGTTTTACAGCAGCATCCAGAAAAGGTTGGTTTTTCATGGCTGCTGCTGGAATATAAACTGTGATTATTGCAGTCAATCACATTACATTTTATTTTCACAATGATTTTTTTTTCTCAAAATAAGAACACTTTTATAGCCATAAATTTTGCTGTGCTTTCTAGTCACCTAAAACAAATGGAAATTATGTGAAAGTGTATCCCAAACAATGATAGTTTGGAAATTAATCACGGAATACAAAACTATGGTTCTGACAACAGCCATTATATTTTCCACATTGTATAATATAGTTGCTGCATAACTTGTTTTACCCCCTTTAAATCAGAGTTAAGGCAGTTTAGATTGAAGTTTTATTAATGTTTACTTAAAAGATGCCCACTGAATCTTCAGTAGCCTGGGACAAACCTAAAAAAGATTTTTATTTTATTTGTTCTTGTTCTTGGAAAGTGAAATTACATAATTCTGACAAAAAAATATGTGCTTTCTCTTTGTGAAAGGAGACAGCATTTTTCACTTTGTAATACTGTCTTCATTGAATCAGATTTATCAGGAGAGTCAGCAAGTGTTATATTACAAAATCAGAAAAACAGTGTAGAAAATGCCTTGGACATAATAAAGCAGGATCTGTAGTGTGGAAACACTAAACCTCAACCCTTCTTTTGGAGAGCTGCTTGAACACTCTCCACAAATTCTACCTGAATATCTTTTTATTTGCTTTTGTGGACTGCCTTTGCAGCTATGGAAAACTAGTTAAATTGAACCAATATAGATATATCATTTTGTACTATTGAGGGCAATTTTCTTTAATTAGCATAATAAGAGGGAAATTACACATCTTAGCAAGGGCCACTTGTGCCATTTCCCTGTGTAGGCAGGTCCTTCCAGCTGATTGTTTTCAATCAACCTGGAAAGCACCAGTGAACAGAGGAGAAGCTGCCTCTTGCCCTGGATCTCAGAGGAAGAGACTGAACCTTTCTGCAGGATCCCTGCACCAGCAGAACCAGCCCTGACACTGCAGGAGGGCTGCAGCCACAATTCCAATGGGACTGTACCAACACCCTGACCCACAGGCTGTCAGTTTGCATTCTGACTCCGGCACTGTTGTTTTGTATTACCGCATTGTTTATTTCATCTTTTTCTTTTCTTCCCTAGTAAATAACTGCTATTCCTGCTCCCATATTTTTGCCTGAGAGCCCCTTAATTTCAAATTTAGAACAATTTGGAGGGAGGGGATTTACATTTTTCCATTTCCTGCCTTCCTTAGCAGACATCTGTCTTTCCAAACCAAGACAGATTTTGGTGAAGCTGCTGCAGGGGAGCAGCCTGACTTCCAACGTGATCCATTTCATTTCATACATGACATTTGCAAACAGGGTTTCTGAGCTCCACCCCACATGAAAGGATTTCTCCTGACTGTTCCAGAAAGTTTGTGGTCTATTTGTTCACTTACATCATCCTAGAAAGACTGACTCAATGCCTGCCTGTTTTTAGTGGTTTGGATTTTTTTTCCCCCCTTTTCTGTCTTGTGAGAGAAGATGAAAGAAGAACCTAATTACTCTAGGATTAAACTTCTTTATATGAAGGACAGTTTGCTGTGACTTTGAACATTAATACCGCTAGAAAACACTGAGACAATAATTGTCATTTACCATGCAGGTTCAGATGATGCAATGCACTGAATGAAAGGATGTAAAACTATAATTATATATGTATGTATACACACACACCTATATGTCTTGTCAGAAAGTGAAAGGAATGTTATAATAGCTGCTAATTAACTTTTACAGCATGAATAAAGTTGGTAAAGTATTTTGAATTATGAGAAGGTGAAAAGCCTTGCTGCTTCTGAACTGTGAAAAAAAAAGTGATATGAGCACTTTTGCCCCCAGAAAGATCATTCAAAAACCAGATAAACTTGTATTTGAAACTTGGCATGTGAAAAATGGCTAGTGATCCTGTTCTTTGATGCACTGTAAAAGACTTGGTTGTCAAGTAACACAGGGCAACTAGCAGCTACAGAGGCACAGCTCTGAAATTCTAAAAATATGTTGTCATATATGCACATTAAAAGTAAATCTAAGGATCTGTCACTGGAAATGTCTTGTAGCAATACTGCTTTTCATTTATTATGGAGTTTTTTTCATTTTCAGGAGATGGCTTCATTTTTGTTAAACATAAGAAAGAGAATATTTTAAAAGAAATAAAATTAATTTTTAAGAGATTCTAGAAACAGAAAAAATATAATTTTTTGTTGATATTTTTTCACTAGACTATATAAAAACCCCTTTTTTTTCATTTTTCATAGTTCCTTTATTTTTGAGTAGATGAAAATGCTACTATTCTCAAACAAATGCAGTAGAAAAATAAAGAAACTTTTGACACATACATTTGACACATACATTTATATATTATCCATGTAGCCATCATTCACAAGCTTATAACAGTAGAAAACTAGGACATGCACACCAGGATGAGGCACTAAACTCTGTTTTTGGCTAAAGGTTCTCACCTGGGTAAGTCCTACATAATCACTTGGAGATTGCTTGATAACTTTATCTAGACTGAGCAATGCCCAGCTTCACCAGGAATTTTATGAAGACACTGGAGGAATGCTGACTGAAAAGAAAAATATGAAAATCTGCCTTGCAATATGAATTCAATCAAAACTTGTATGTACCACAGCCTGCATTCATTTTGAAGAATCTAAGTTAGACAAAAACTGAAAGTCTTATTTGTGTCACAAAGTATTGCCCGGTACCTCTGGGCAAAATGCTGCATTTTGTTTTTAAATGACTTTTCTTCAAAAAACAAAACCAAAAAACCACCCCAACCTAAAACACCAACAAAACAAAACAAGACAAAATAAAAATCACCAATGAAAATTCCATTTACAGAGAATTTTTGCAGTGGAAATTTTGTTCTTCTCAACCCAAATTTTCAAATCTCCCAATTTTTTAAAAAATTTTTGGAGCCTTTTTCCTACCTTCACATGAAGGACATCACTAACTGACAGTGGGATCATCCAATTTTCCACATTTCAAGTAAATCAATTTTCTTGGCACAAGCATGCAGGATTATGACAGTTTTGCCCAGTACCAAAGCAGTCCTGCCACAGAGCCTTGTGTCACTCACACTGCTCATTGCCCACAATCCTGGGTATGCTGATGTGCCCTCCACAAGCCTTTGAGCCAAACCTTTCTGTTCTTCATTACCTGGCTTTCCATTCTCCCCAGTACACGTGCAAGATTGTAACATGGGAGGAAACATGCTATTTTCTTTTTATAATAATCAATATCAACATCCCCTCCAGGTTGCATCCTTCTCAAGTAAGAGACTTCCAAGGAACAAATAAATATAACTTTTTGCTCCATTAATCAGCATTTATTTTGCAATGGCCAAAGGCAAGGTCACAGGGACTAGGAAAGGAGCTGCTTTTATAAACTTCAACAAATTTAGTGCCCATGCTTCTCTGAGCAAATCAAAACCAAGCCGCTTTTTGCCTAGAATTTTAAAATGTGAATTACTCACAAAAAGCTCCTCTGGCTTTGATTCTCCATTTGGATTACCTGCAATTGCTTGCAAGCACTTAGATGCAAATAAGCACCATTTCCTTTCAAGATCAAAGACTTATTGGATGTCAGATTTTATCTCTGACAATCACAGCTCTATATGCATAAGCCTAATGCTGTGTGTTGGTGCAGTCAGAGTTCTGCGTTTGCTGTGTTAAACAGAAAGTAGGTCATTGCCACACAGTAAGTGAATGAGCATAACAGTATAAGAAATCAATAATTCTCTCTTGAGGCTTCAACAAGAGAAGTAGGGAAAGAGATTGGATTAATTCTACTGAAACAGTGTGGTTGGTCATTATTCTTTATGTGGATCAATATGAATTGAGTCTGAGCTATTCTAAAACGTACTGTTACTTTCCAGAAGGCAGGGAGCTATTTTGGTGATGTGCTCAAACCATAATAGTTACATTTGTCAGATTATCCATTACACCTCACATCTCCATAGAAATTCTCCATGCTCTGATGTGCTGATGGAATCATCTTGGGTACTTTTACTTGGAGGTGAGACAATATAGCTGGGGCTATTTTGGGCAATTTTTTAATGATCTTTATTATCTTAATGATTCTTTAAACAGTACTGAGGACAATTTGGTTGCAATTATCCCTAGCCATTTTGGCTATTTTAAAAATTCATTTACTGCCTAATCTGAGTGTATCATAATATAACAGGATTAGAGCTTCAAATATCAGATGCCACCTCAATATTAGCAACAAAGTAGTTACTGCTCAGGTTTTTCTGCCTCTCTGAATTGTGCTTACTTTCTTAGCACCAGAATTCTGACAGATACCCAAGATGTATGAAATCCCAGCTGTCTCTTGGGAATATGCTTCATGGTGCTGTTGATGCCTGCTGATCTGATCCTGTAACAAATGAACAGCTTCTGGAACTGTTAAATTCCTTTTTCTAAGGACTAGGATTTTTGCTGGGGTAAACTGTTACTGAAAGAAGGAGAAAGACTTGAATGGATCTACAAGTATTTAAATCAGCTAATGTTTTGCCACTACTTTCATGATTTCAGAAGGAGTTGCAGCCTTTAAACACCACATTGCAGAATGAAGCCCTGAGGAATAAAAGTTAAAAATCCCCTTACAACCTCTATCATAGAGACTATGTGCTCAGAATGTACATTCAAGGAAGTGTTTAGAGCTGCATAATATATGCCATGAAAATGTCCTTCCTCCTTTTGACATTGACACAGATTGCCTCAACTCATGGCAGAATTCTTCCCTCTTATAGCTAACTTCTTTTCCATTTATTATCTTCCTTGTATCTAATGATAGTGGGTGCAATGTGCAGTCACTTGGACCAAAGCAGTGTTCTTGCATTCATACCCAGTAAATGGGAATAAAACAAGGATGTCCAGAAGCAAAGGACTGCATGAAAGATATGGAGGGCACTGAAAAGTCAGCTTTTTGAAGGGAATGAGTAAGGAGATTATTGTAATCATCTTTATATGAAGATAAAGCACTTGACCTTTATCTTCACTGCAGCATTTAAAGGATGGGTGAAGTGTTTTGGTTTTTAATTCAGAAGACAAGAAATCAAATCTGAAAAAAGCACCTATTTTCAGTGTTAGCTATACAAAAAAGCAAAACCTATTTTCTCATATAATGCTTAGTAGACAGAGCTTCTCGGTAGATATCATTCAAAATGAATTAAAAGAGTTATGAACAGTGGCTAAAAATCCTTTCTTCTCTCATTTGCACAGATTTCAGTCTCTTTTCTCCTGAGATGTCATAATTTCATTGTATCTCCAGTTACTATAGTGTTTTTCACAATGGACAAGAGCTGAAAGCACATTAAAGAATAATAAATGACTAAGCAAATGGAAGAAAACCCTTTCTTTTTTTTTTTTCTTTTTCAAACTTACTAATAAATGAGACTTTTGTTCCTGAGACAATAAATACAATGGATTAAATTAAAGCAATGCTGACATTGTGGCTGGAAAATGCAAGGGCATTACACATTTATTACTTCCCACTGAGTCACAGAATTTAGAGAATGATCACTACCTCACAGTGTACTTAAGGTCCTTGATTCTGCTAAAATGCACTTAAAACATGGGAGTAATTTCATGTGATTGCAATGGCAAAACTAGTATGCTTAAAGTTAAGAAGCTGCATATGTCTTTGTGGGCTGGAAACGCAGATGGACAAAGCAGCCGCTATGAGTACAAAAATTAACCCAAATTTCTGCATCCCAGACAGGGAGAAATAAATCTTAAGTTTAGTTCTGCTGAAAGTTACAAGTTAGTTTTGCCTTTTGGATATCATTATGCAACAGGAATATGTGGAAATTAAAACAATATATTACATTTTCAAACTGAACCCTTTAAAGGACAGAAATTCCAGGAACAGCGCTTCCTAAAGGTAACATCACACACTTTCTCTACATATTTGCATTCTGACAACAGGGAGTGCAGACATGAAAAACTCCTAGGAATCAGGTCAGTGAGGCAAGTGGCTGAATGTGGATTTGGGATTAGAATTTTCAAACAAGTTAGAACCCTCCTCTGCAATATTGTCCTCAAACCTAAGTGACTTAAATGACTTAAATGTCTGAATCTTACTGCCCTTTCCTTTGATCTGCTGAAACTCCTAGACTAGCACTGAAATCCAGGTCCCATTAAAGTCCATAAAAACCCACTTATTTGATTTCAACAATGCTCCAGGATTTCACCTGGAATGTCTAACTTTGTCCACCCTAGGAACTTGTTTCTTTTCCCAGTATTGACTTAATTTAGTGCTAGAACAAGCCAGAGTAATTACCTTGACTTCAATCCAACTTGAGGTGAACAATCTTTTAAGGAAAACTATCACACAGTGACAATAAACCATGAACAAAATAGCCCCAATAAAAACCACAAATTTCTGCAAGGACACGGGGATTTATTATGCTTTCTATGGGCAGAAGGCAGTATTGTTGATCTGTGCTGCCACCCTGTGTCATTCAGCACTCTGCCTGCTGATTTCAGAATCTAACATATGGAGTATTCTCTGTGCAGCTCGAAATGCCTTTTGATATTGGCCCCTTTTCCATTTCCTTTCTGGTGAACTTCGCCCACGGAAAACACCCCTCACTAGATTCCATCAGTGAGTGGGATGTATATTCCAGCTGGACATATCTGATATCAGCCTACTTCCAAACACGTGAGTGCATCAACCCTTGAAAAGTAAAAGCTTTCATCATAGCAGAGTCAAACTGATATTTTTTTACCAGTAGGGACAGACATCATTGCGTGCTAATTGTCAAATAGGTTATGCTCTGATTTAATTGGAAAAGTGCAATTGAAAATGATGGAGAATGTTTTCATTACATTTTTTTTCAAGGCATTGCTTAATCGTAGTTCATAATGGGGAAATATTCCAACTGGATTTCCCTCAGCCAGGCTGGGGACAAAAACTGTCCTTTCATTTTCATGTGAAGTCCTCTAGGCAAGAAGATTGCGATCTTTAATCATGGCCTTTAAACACAACCACAACTAATAAATGCACAGTTTACATATGTATGCATATTTAGCTGGAAATTATAACTTTTAATTCTGTGCAGATGTGCAACAGCTTGAGTGGCCATGGGAAAACTGAGCTGGCTGTTTCCTCATGGACAATTAGTGTTTCCCTCTGTTCCAGGGTGCAAAGGGCAGAAACATTCATTCCTTTCAACCACAACCTTCCGGTTCTTTAAGAAAATATTGTACATAGAGAATGCTACAATCTATTGGTTAAAGTTAGCTGCCAGGAAAACTGCATGGTGTCCTCTCCCTTGGCAGACAGGAAGAGTTTTAATTAAAGAATGATGTTTTGCACAGGGCAGTATTCACTGATCAGTGAGTGCTCTAACTTTGTTTTCTTACATCTGAAGCTGAGAGGTCTCCACTCTTTTCTTGTTTGTGGTTCCCTTTGGAGCTGTAACAGCCAGGAAGTTTTACAGAGACTCTGCAGTCTTGGCTTTGACTCTTCATGTTGTTTCTTCATAATTCAGTTATTTTCCTTCTAGATTACTCCTGCCCAGGCTGCTGAGTGGGATATTTCTCATATGTCCTGTCTCCATTAGAGAAATACTCATTAGATACCAATCTTCGCATTTTATTTCACAAAACTAAGTTTAGAAACTTAGTATAAAAAACCCAGCACACAGAAAATATAAGGCTGAAGATAGTTAACTAATTGTTAATTAATGAATACTGTCTTTGATCACACACTGTTTTTTCCCACAATGTTATTTAGTGGTGATAGTAGCTAGTACACCATAAACTAATACTCCTGGTAACTCTCAGGACACTCAACACTGGGCTCTTATTTACTATGTGCTGTTTAGAGCCAAATGTGCACATAGGATGTTCCATCTCTTTGTGGCCTTTTCATGCTATATCATAGCTCCATTCTTCACAAGTATTCATAAATTCCAGGTATGTGTGCACCAAGCAGTGGAGGGATGGACAGGCCAGCCACAAAACTAAAAGCATTACAAATGTACCAATGTCCCACTGCACCTTGTCTTAAGGAGATGTTTCTGCCATGGAATGAAAACCACACTGTTTCTGTAACTCAGATGAGTATGGGCATGGGCCCTTCAGCCACACCAAACAACTTGAAGCTGGCAGAGGGATCTGGAACAGAGTGTTGTCTTGTATCACACAAACATGGCCTTATCTTCACTATGCTGTATAAAAGGAGATATTGTTCTTCTTGGTTTAGGAAAAATACTCTCTGTTTTTGATCCTATTACAGAATACCTTCTGCTAGGTTTTGCAGTGATGGGAGCGGTTTAATGGCATTTTAAAATACACATTTTGCTCCATTTGCAAACCTAGATTTTGCTTTCAGTTTCAGCTTAAAATAATCACATTGCAAAATTCTGTCATGGCATGGACAGATTTCTAGAAAGATAAACAACAAAAATTCAGCCTAGACCACATATTAAAAAATTTTTATAATTTCAGTGGAGAACCACATCTCCACTGAGATCTTTTAAGACGGCAAATCATAAATTGCACATGCAATAACTGCCTTCAATTTTCAGAGAAGGTTGTGAATAGCATTGGAGGAGTTTTATCACTTTGCTGCAGTGTCAGATTTTAGCTTAAGAATCTAATCCCACCCACCTAATGAGCTCTAAGTGCTCGGCTTGTCTCACTGCCAACTGTGTCAAACAAAAGCTCCTCCTGGAGGCAGCCCAATCGATAATGCAATTGGAGCAGCAAAAGGAGGGAAGCTAAAACCAGCAGGGTGACTGACAAGAAAGTGGAGGTTAAGCCAAGGCTTTGCCATAAAAAAAGAGTGATGGCATCAGCTTTAAATAAGACCGGGGTAGAAGTAATGCTGCAAAACAGAACTCAATCCTATATCCAGGAGGTTTTAGGATATGAGGGAGAGCCCTCATTCTCCAGAGGCTTGGTGACCAACAGCCAACCTGGCTCTCTTGGGCTCACAAATCCTTCACTGCAGCTCAGGTGTGAAAAGACTCAGGTCATGGAAATTCCTGGGCTGCAGGGGTGCTGGCAGGACAGGGCTGTGGGCAGGCCTGGGAGCTGTCCATGCTGGCTTTGGCTGGGACAGAGTTAATTTCCTTCCCAATAGCTAGCATGGGTCTGTGCTTTGCATTTGAGCTGGAAACTGTTGCTAGCACACGGATGTTCCAGCTATGGCTGAGCAGGGCTGACAGTCAAAGCCTTTTCTGCTTCTCACCCTGCCCCACCAGCGAGGGGGCTGGGGGGCAAGAGAAGGGGGACAGCTGGAGGGGACAGCTGATCCCAGCTGACCCAAGGGATGTCCCACACCGTGTGACACCATGCTCAGGGTACAAAGCTGTGGGAGGAAGGTGGTGGGGGACATTCACAGTGGTGGAGTTTGTCATGCCAAGTCACCATGAGACATGATGGAACCCTGCTTTCCTGGGCATGGCTGAACACCTGCCTGCACATGGGAAACGGGGAACTAATTCCTTGTTTTCCTCTGCTTGCACATGCAGCTTTTTTCCCCCCTATTAAACTGTCTTTATCTTAACCCATGAGTTTCCTCACTTTTACTCTCCCAATTCTCTCTTCTATCCCACTGGGGGAAGGTGTGTGAGCAGCTGTGTGGGGCTTAGCAGTCTGAGGTTAAACCATGAAACCCACTGCAAAAACTGAACACTAAAGCTATCAGTCTGAACACTAAAGCTATCTGTAAGATGATTCAGGAGCTTCTGAGGCTGCAAATTGTGACTTTCCTGGAACAAATCAGAGCAGGTGCCTGCTCTGATGGTTTCCAAAACCATTTCTGGATCATTAAATCTGCCATGATCCTCGATCTCACCTAAAACTAATATCACCCCTTCCCATGGCATAGCCTCAGTTTAGCTTTCCTCTCCTGCCCTGTTCTCCGGCCAGCTTTAATTACCCTATGTGTAGCACAAATACCCACCAGCTTTGTCTTGCATTCTATTAGTTTTCCTTCTACCTTCTCCAGAGTCTCCAAAGGTGTGGAAGATGGGGGAGTTATATAACTTTTCACTAATCCAACACCTACTATCAGACCAACCTAAAATTCCCCACTGTCAGTATTGGTTCCTTAAAAAAATCAACCATTAATATGTGTGAAGAAAGCAAAATTGTCATCAAAGGAATGGATTGAGTGTAACAATACCTGTTCGGTTGTGGAGGACAAATAATTTTTTGACAGTTCCAAAGTCACCAAACTAGAGGAGTATTCCCAAGATAATTTAAGCAATGCTAAACGGATCATTTAGCAGAAAACTCTTAAATATGCATGGCATGTAATAGCATTTCGGAAGCAGTTTGTACTTTTATTTTTGAAAGATGTGTAAATTTGACCAGCGTTCCCTAAGGTGTAAATTTTAAGGCTCTGTTGAATTTTAATTGCTTACTAACAACATTATGTAATTCTCCAATTAATCTTCTCTCAAAACAAGCTTACCCATGAGATATTATTTCAAAGCCTATTTGTGCAAAATTGTTATTTTTGAAAATGAATATGTATTTGAATTCCTAGCTTGACTTTATATCTTCTATTTTTGAACAATGTGTTAAGCAGAAAATTTAACTGCAGTTTTGCAAATAAATGCAGCCCTTCTTGTAATTTAATTACATCAAACCTTCCTCTGGAAATTGTTGATGTACCAGAAGAAGGTTTAGGGACAACATTAAGACAGCAGAATCTATAATCTATAATTGATATTCTATAATCTATAATCTCAAACTTGATGTATTCTTGGCATGTTTGGTAATTTATTTAAATAGTCTGCATATGTACAACATACATAGGTGCTTGATACATTACACAGCACACAGCTAAATAGTTTATTTTAGCCAAACACAATTATCTGAAGGCAAAATGTAAGTTTGGTGAGCTCTGCTTTTAATAGATAAATTACTGAAAGAAGTGTATCTGTGACCAGGCCTGGGGCATGTATTTTCAATGATTTTTCCACGTATGGTGATTTTTCTAATGGTTGATGTTGTATCTGACATTCAGGATGTACATTACTGCATTTATTGAAAGCTCTGTTGGTTCTGTTTTGAATGGCAAACTGTATGTGCTTGAGTTAAGCACAATAGAAGAGCTTATCATAATAATGGCACACAAACTGCAAGAGGGCAAAAGCTTTGGCCCAGAGCAGCACTGTATGAGACATTGCCTCATCTGGATGCAATTGCACCCTAAGTTATGTTTAAGAGTTGAATAAGTCAAAGTTATTATCATGTTCACTTTTGTGCTCAGTTGTCACTCTAGAGACATAGTGTACTGACACATGCTGCCTGGCCTTGATGTTTTTATTGGGTATTCATCTTACAGGGAAAATTAAAAAACAATATTTGATGCTCCAGAAACAGAGTGCCTTTTTCTGACTTGCTAAGCACAGAAATGTGAAGTATATAGAATGGGTAAAGTGAAAAATATTATATACACTTTATTGTCAGTAAGATTTGGAGGCTCCTAGGATTCCATATTTCCAGCTGCACATATTTTAATTAGAGTCTTCCAATCTCTTTTTAGTTCCCTTTTGTCATAGCCTCACAACTTCAGGCTGGAATTTTTCTGTTTGTGACTTCATACCCCATTAGTCATAGTTCAGTCCAGTTTCTCCTGATAAAATGGAAGGACAAACCTGCAACTGAAACCTTGCTGTGCTGACCCTATCTGCAGAGTGGTCCTTGATTTGATCAGCATTTTTTCACATCCTCTTCATTCTCCATTTGTTTGTGAAAGACATGGGAGGTGACATTGCAAAGGGATAGAAAGCTGTGTGACATTCCCCATACATATGGATGAAATCCACACTGAAATGCTCCTCATTTGTTTGTTTTAACAATGCAGGAGGCTGTAGCTACAAGCTAACATCATGAGTTCTTTTAACACTGCTTTTGCTATGATTTTGGTTAAAACGAGCAAAAAGCAAGCTTTAGAGAATTTGCTGCTCTTGAGAAAGATTTACTGCTGAATTACTTTTCATGTTGCCAAGAAAACTAACACAAAAAAACCCTAAAGTTTTCAAAATGTATAAATTCACCACAGAGATGACTTAGAAGTATGTGTTCAAACCAGATCCATTTGTGTAGGAAGTCCATTTATGCAAAATAAATATTTCAGAAAATTGCCTTGTTTTGAAAGTCATAATGAAGGAATAAGAGCAACATATATTTGAATTTCAAATGTATACAAATAAATTTGCATTTCTGTAAAAAGTGCCAACTTTCCGGGAACACCATAAGTTCCACCCATATATGTCAACAAATAGGTTTCTGACAAAGAAATTAATAGTGTTCCTGAGTTCTACTGATCAATTAATGTAATCCTATTATATATAAAACAGATAAGAATAGCAACTTTAACTCATGAATCCTTTGAGAAATAATGAGACTGAGAGACTTGGTGACTGAAGTAGAGATTATAGTGATGCAGAAGTGTCCATTAACCTTAACAAGGTCAGGGCTTCTTTTTGTAAGTCAGTGGCAAAGTTAAGATTCCTGGAGTCATGACATACAGTCTTCGATTTTAATAACTACTAAAGCCATCAAAAATACTAACTCAATTTTCATGTTATTGTTGCAGGCAGTCATCCAACACTAAGCTTCTGTAGTAGGTTGCCTTCAATTATTAAGCAGTAAAAGGTGGCAGGTCTTTATCAGGAACAGAGATAAAAGAGAATACTTTGCTTTAATACATGAAGGGAGAGACATGTTGCTGAACATAATGAACTGTATACTGTGTGGAGTACATCATAATAGGCTCTTTATTTGGGTTACATGTGGAAGATGAAACAAATATGTTCATACATTTCAGAGACATTTTTTCAAAACTTCAAATCATCTCATTTCATTCACTTTGGATAATATTTTACATCTGACAAAGCATGAGATCATTCAGCAGATTAGGTCATGTTGCCTATTTGAAGACTTTATGGATTATTCAAAGGAGAGAGACTTACATGTCCTGAAAACTGTGAGTAGAAGTGAAATGTGCATGATAAAAACCCTGCCTCAGTTCTGCAACCTTACCTAGGTGTAGCTCCCAGGAGATTTACAGGAATTCCTGTACCCTGCCTGAAACTCAAGGATTGCAGAAGCTGCAGCTCTGTCAGAAGGGTGCTTTTCTGGTGGTAGCAGTACTTGTGCATCTCTCCTTCCAGTCAGCTGCCACTGTAACAGCAGCTATGGAGAAAGCACCATAAAGAACAAAAACCATGGGACCATATTGCACTGGTTTGTACTTCATGAAATGCTGTTTATTTCAGTATATGACTTACTATGGCATATGTAAGTTAGCAAAAATTGTTTGACCCGTGAGACTTGAGAATTAACTGAAAACAAGGGTTTGGAGCAAGTTAAAAAAAAATAATGCACAATCTTCAACATTTCTGAAGTGTTTTGATTCCAAATCTTCAGAAAAATGACCCACATTTTAAAGTTTAGTTTCAATGGTACAAAATGATGACACAAAAAAGACATTTAACAAGACTTGAAATTGTGTCTCATGTCTACAATGTGTTTATAAGAGCTGGCCAACTGCAGCACCATGTAGACATTAACAGTAGAAGATACAGATGGTTTCTGCTTAGCATTTGTTTACAATAATAAAGTGTAAGTCAAGTTGCATTTTGTGCTGCATTTTAAACAGCTGTTTAAGACTCAGTACAAAATCTAAGGCCAAGGACTACTTAGAATATAACATGCCTTGTTTTTCAGAAAGAGTCAGTGAACTGGAGAATGTTTTGATTACTTTAACTGGATATCCTTTGTACATCTTGGTTTGCTAAGAAAATTAGACATGCAGCTCATGCTTTTCCTGCCTATCACTGAGTTCCCCTCTCCTCTGCCAACTAACTGCAATGGAACCTGATGAGAGCAGAAGTCCCAGGAATATTAGATTCCATGTTTTGTTTAAAGAGACAAGATGAGCAACAGAAAAGCTGAGTGCTCAGATGAGGGAAAATCAGGAAGAGCCTATCCCTTACATGCTCAGTTTGCTGAGCAATCAGCCCATGCATCACCCCAAATCAGCTACAGCATGTGACTGCCCAGGTGGCCTACGTGGTGCTCAGGTAGCCAAGATGGCCATGGCATCACGGTTTGTGTTGTGGTTTTACCCCAGCCAACAACCAAACCCAAGACATCTGCTCCCTCACTGTCCCACCAGTGGGATGGGGAAGCAAATCAAAAGGGTAAAATTTGTGAGTTGAGGTAAAGACCCAGTGAAAGCAAAAACAAAGGAAAGAAAAGCAAGGAGTTAATTTGGTGGTTCCCAGGGCAGGCAGGTGTTCAGCCATCTCCAGGAGACCCGGGCCCCATCACACATAACGGTGACTTGTGAAGACCCCATCACTCCAAACATGCCCCTTTTCTCCTTCTTCCCCCACTTTATATACTGAGCATGATGTCACACGGTCTGGAATGTCCCTTTGGTCAATTGGCTGTGGCCACCTGTCCTGGCTTTGTCTCCTCCCAGCCTCCTTGGCCACTGTGGGCAAATGAAATGCAGAGAAGGCCTCGGCTTAATGTAAGCCCAGCTCAACATTGCTAAATTATCAACCCTGTGTTCAGCAAAATCCAAAATACAACCCCATACCTGCCCCTGTGAAGACAATTAATTCTACCTCAGTCCAACCCAGCACAATTTGTGTGGCCAGCAAGACTGAGGAAGGTATGGTTCCCCTGCACTCCACACCTCGAATCCTGTGCTCAGTTTGGGCCTCTCCTGACAAGGAAGAGCTGAGGTGCTGGATTGTGTCCAGAGAAGGGAACAGAGCTGGGGAAGGGTCTGCAGCACAAGTTCCTTGAGGAGCAGCTGAGGAACCTGGGGGGCTCAGCCTGGAGAAAAGGAGGCTCAGAGGAGGCCTCATTGCTCTCTACAGCTCCATGAAAGGAGGGTGCAGCCAGGTGGGGATCAGCGTCTTCTCCCAGTGACAAGAGATGAGAGGAAATTGCCTTAAGCTGCATCAGGGGAAGTACAGATTGGGTATTAGGAAAAATATCTTAATGGAAACGGTTGTCAATCACTGGGACAGAGAAGTGGTTGAGTCACCAGTCCTGGAGGAATTTAGAAGACATGTAGATGTGCTGCTTTGGGACATGGTTTAGTGGTGGACTTGGCAATGTGACAGTAATGGTTGGACTTGATAATCTTAAAAGTCTTTTTCAAACTAAATGGTTCTATGATTTTACACTGCTAGCACAGAAAATGAAAAATCAGAGCAGGAATGAGAGGCTTTGACAACACTGCAATATGGGGACAGATAATGGGGAATGTCTTCACTTCAATGTAATGTACACAACTTATGTAAGCACCTGTCTCTTCACATAACAAACTTCTGACACCTTAGGTAGTCACAGTTGAAAATATGGCATTTTTACTGTCACTGCTACTTCAGCATGTCTGAATTCACCCAGCTGAGTACACTATGCATTCAAATATAATAAAGAAAGCTGAAGATCAGTAAGGAATTGCTCCTCTGGCTATTGGAGTACAGACTCTGGCAATACCATCCCCTGGTGGTTCAGATCATATAAACATTAATTCACTCTCAGGCTTTTGAAGTGAATAACCTAGTCTTGAAATGAAACCTGGTAAAATTATGGAGATAAGTTGCTCAAAAACCTTTTCTAAAAGGCAACTAGAACAGGACTTTACAGGGTTAGGCTGCCATCACCTTATACAACTAATAACCTAATGCCAGGGCTTTGCACTTCAGATTCCTTCAAGGCCCTTTTTCCACACAAAGAGGGATGAAGAACAGTTTCATATTATAAAAGCACTGCCCCAGTAAGCTGTATTACAGCTCTCACTATTTCAGGTAATTTAAACTAAAATTCCCTCTCCTCAGTTATATTGTAGGGCCACATAGTGACCTGAGGAGACCATGGGCCAAGTGTCTTAATTTATACAATCTTCTCTCTCTGGCTTTGCAATTGAAGATGCTTTTCATCATGGGGACACCCTGTAACTTTGACACTTAAGTGCAGGTACACAGTTTGTGGTGACTGGGAGTGGGGCTGTGGCTGAGCCCCATCCCCAATGGGCACAGATGTGAGCAGCAGGTGAGCAGCACTGACAGCAAGGAGCCATGGGGTGCCTAGGGGCACTGAGCAACCACCAAAGGAACAGGGGGCACACAGGTGCAAGGCATCAACAGGAGGAGATAAAAGATTGGGATAAAGAACTGATGTGACTCTGTATGGGCAGACACATGAAAGCTTTCTGAAGCGCTAGGTGTTGCTGTGTATGGGTTGAAGCTTTCTGAAATTGTATGGTGTCACTCCGTGTATCATGGCTGTCTTGACTTCAATTTATGCTGTGACACTTAAATATGTAAAAATTGCTCGAAATGGAAGGGTTAAATACTTTTTCTCTCCTTTTAGTCCTTGTCCTGCCAAAATGAAAGGTAAGAGATAATGTGAAAATATTATTTCCAGAGTGGTAGTTGAAACATAAATAGATGCAGAGCAATTTTCCATCTATTCTGGACAGCATCAGATATGGACTAGATCTCACCTGTCCTCAATATATGCTTCATTTATAGTGCAGGCAAATATTTCACTTTTTTTCCATTATTACATCTCCACAGGATCTAGAATGTGGTTTTGCAGATATAGGCAGTGAGCTCCCTTTGGAAATGAAAATTCTAGCATGAACTCCACAACTCCTTTATGCAGACATTGTTATTCCCACACACAAAGAGTTTGCTTTGGCCTGTAGCTGTGCTATTTGTGTATCTGCACTGCTAAGGACTTAATAAAAGTTATCTGTCAGGAGGGTGACAGGAGCAAGACTGATGAACCTTGTTAGAGTTATGTGAGAGACCACATCTGCACAGCATTAATCTCTACCCTGGCTTGTCTCACTGTGGTTCAACAAAGAAGTTGAGAAATTAAATATAATCCAACTAAGGTTGGCCAACAAAGCTTAAAAGAAAATTCATAAAATCTAGATCCCTCTGCAGTATTGAGAATATGTTTATCCTCTTCTTGGTGTGCTGTGGACTATAGTTTATGACCAGGTCTGTGACAACAACAGTGAAATTTCTTATCAGTGAGACTTTAGTTCTTTTTTTCTGTTGAGAGAAATGGACTTCAAAGTAACTCATGATAATCTGTGTTAGAGCTACCTCCCTACAGCAAGTAACATTACTAATGCTAAGTGGAGATATTCCCAAAATGTTTGTAAAAGGATAAATGAAAAGTCTGGTAAGAATAGGTAAGCCACATAGCAGAATATTTCTGGGTATTATAAGCAACCAGCCAAGGAAGGTCCTTCCAAACAGAAAAAAATTCCTTCAGCTGCTATTGTTAACAAGTGACTCATACAGAGTTTGTACACAACGCTAAATTGTAATTTGGAGGCAGCATTCAAGTTATGCACAAAGTTCTGCTTAACTCCTGAGAAACTGAGGTGTTGAGCAAACTTCCACTTCTATATTTGTGATATTCTGTAGCAATGTTTTTCATTTATTTCCTCATAATATCCTGCTTTGTGCTAATAACATTGATACGTGCCCTCACTTATAGGTATGCATAAAATTACAGGACCAGGTACTTTTTGCCAATCTTGACCAAAACCCTTATTTCCTCTTTACCTTCCTGTCCCTGAATTCCTCACTGTCACACTATTTGTTAGTAGAAGAAGTGATCAAAATGTTATATTTTGAGGTTTTTAAAGAGGGTAGTAAAATTATTTTAAATGTAAACCATTAAGTAAGGTTTTTGTTTTGACACCCCAACCAGATATTCTGGTCTGCTTACAACAACCCTAAAACACAGATGCACTTCTGATATACTACCTTATCCAGGCTTTTAGTAAGGCACATGAGGTTCCTTTTTTCCTTCTTTCAAATGATTGTTTGGGAACAAACCTACTTCTGGCACTGCAGCAATAGGAGTATGCTGTTCTCTGACAGACAGTACAAAGCAGGGTCTGCATGTGCCAGCTGCAGTCCTGCAGGGGGTCACCAAGCCCAGTGCAAAGCCTATTTCCACCTTGTGGGATCTCTTGAAATAAATTGTACAAAAATCACCGCCCTAAACATTGGGCTTTGTTTTAATTCTGATTTCTACAGCAAAATCCTTGTGGGGAATGTTCCCCCCTCTTTAACAAATATTTGTTTCATAATCTTCCAAATGCTACAGACAGGAAGCTGCTAGTGGGCAGACAATCCCTGGGAAAGCCCCAAATCCTAAGTTTCAGGCTAAATAGACACTTGTAAAATAAGGAAGGAAGAAGAAAAGCATCAGCAGTACAACCATCAGCTTCTGTCTGCCTCTTGCAAACCTGTCTGGAAAAAAGTACAGACAGGGTAAATGAGAAGGTGTGCTGAGGCATGGGGTTCCTCTCCATGTGGCTTTGTAAAATACTGATTTCAGTGCCCCACCAAATGTTGTCTGACAACTGTGATACAAGATCTTTGGCTTGCTGAGGTTTTGTTATTGAAGAAAATACACTTAAAGATAGAAATGAACATTCCTAAAGGGAGTCTACAAGAAATCTAGAGGGGGGCTTTTTGTAAAGGCCTGAAGGGGTAGGACAAGGGGTAACGGCCATAAACTGAAAGAGGGAAGTTTAGATTAGATTTTAGGAAAAAGTTTCTTGCTGTGAGGGTGGTGAGGCACTGATGTGGATTGCCCAGTGCAGCTGTGGAAGCCCCATCCCTGGAAGTGTTCAAGGCTGGGTTGGATGGGGCTTTGGGCATAGTGGAAGGTGTGCCTGCCCTTGGCAGGGGGTGTTGGAATTAAATGATCATTAAAGTCTCTTCCAACACAAACTGTTGTATGATTCTATGATAAATTCCAGAAACAAAATTGGTACAAAAGCAAAGGGTACCAGTAGGGTTCTGTGATGCTCAAAGTACAGCTGAAGCTGGGATTGTGTTCCTCTCCTCTCAAAGACTTATTATTAGCAGAACCTCTCTCAGGAAGGTGATGGGTGGTGATTGCAGGGAACTGGGGTAGAGCAGGGCTGGCATCTGGGATGCTAAAGGTCATTCTCAACCCACCAGCTAACACCATTGTCATGAACCCCCTTCACTCATAAAGAAAGCCTTTACTCATGGCCTTCAGGAAAGGGCTGGTAGGCAGACTCTCCCTCTTTTTCAGGTATTTTAACTTGGCAAACTTTGGGCCTCATTGTTTATGAATATAAGATGCATTTGTCAAGTGGGAGGGACCAACCTCTGCTGCAAAGGATAAAGAATGGAACTTCTTGGTAAACACAAAATAGCATTTCCATTCCTGAACAAATTATGTTGAATTTTTTTGAAAGAAACAGCTTGTGTAGGCATGGGACTTTTTAGACCAAATACCTAACTTAGACAAACATGTATAGTAGAGGAAATGTATTGTACTTGAATATCTGTACTTGAATATCTGTATATAGGCTTTGCCCCAGAGGTCCTGGTTGTCCTTGATGGGCTGCAGCTGGGATGTCCTTAATTGGGCTGCAGCTGTGACCAATGGAGACAACTGGGATAAAAGGGGGCGGGTTAGCCAGGCAGGGAGAGCCTTGGAGGAGCCCAGAGCTGAGAGAGAACAGCATGTGGCAGAAGGAGTCTGTGCTGTGAAGATTTGCAGCCATAAGAACGCACCAAGGAGGTATGGGACTTTAGAAATAGAACAAGAACAATTGGCATCCTCAACGTGATAGTTGGTAGGAGATAAGAAAGCCAAGAGCTGGGATAGTTGGTAGAAGAGAAGACAGCCAAGAGCTACGGATATTTGGTAGAAGATAAGACAGGCAAGAGGTGTGAGAGAACATAGCCTTTGGGTCAAGGAGCTGTGAAAGAGTATGGCCTTAGAGCAAGGAGCTGTGTGGGTTGTACATGGCCTGTGAGTCATGGGGAAATATGTGTGTATTGTACTTGAAGTATTGTATGTAAAACCTGGTTCTGTAAGTAAAAGAAAAGGGGAAATATAGTAGAGGAAATGTATTGTACTTGAATATCTGTATAGAGGCTTTGCCCTGGGAGGTCCTGGTTGTCCTTGATGGGCTGCAGCTGTGATGCCCTTAATTGGGCTGCAGCTGTGACCAATGAAGATAACTGGGATAAAAGGGGGTGGGTTAGCCAGGCAGGGAGAGCCTTGGGGAAGCCCTGAATTGAGAGAGAACAACATGCAGAAGAAGGAGTCTGTGCTGTGAAGATCTGCAGCCATAAGAACACGCCAAGGAGGTATGGACTTTAGAAATCCGATAACAACAGTATGGGACTCTAGAAATAGAACAACAACAAACATGTGATTAAAAATTAAATCTTTTGAAGGAAAATAATACTAAGCAAAAGTATCTCAGTGTTTGAGTAAACACTGAGAATTAAATTATCATCTCATTCTCATCATTGGAAAAGCTCATTTGATGCAATTACAGTAACATAGAATTTGTCACTAAATAACTGAAAGCAAAATCTGGTCATGGTAATCAAAATGATTTTATGCCATTTATCAAGACAAGTCAACACAACTAATGTTAAATATGTTGTATTTCCCCATACTAGTGTTTTTTCTGAATTATTCTTTTCTTAAGATGCAGAAATCATGTTGTATATATATGATATGACTATATTTTACAAAGAATATAATGTACTACTCCTACATTATCACCAGAGATCTTACGCAGTAAGAAAATGGAAAAAAAATAGTACCATAACACACTAGTTTGTTTTGTCTCACAGAAGAAAAGCTTTGATGTACAAAGCATATCAGGGACAATAGCAGAAGAAAGAAAAAATATTTTAAAGTTGTCTAAAGGATCATATAAAAGACTTCTATCTTGTGATTAAGTTTAGGAATGATGTTTGATGTATTTTGAAACTCTGCTTGCTCAGACTGGTGAAGTTTGTGAAAGGTTGCCTGTCAAACGCTATGTCAGTGATATGAAAACAGACAGCCAGAAAATCATCCTTCCAATATACACATCAACTAAAAGTAAATAAATGTCTGCAGCAGAATGCCAGCCTGATGTTCCATTAAGATGAATGTTATAAGCCATGAAGAAAACTAAATATTGATGACAAGAAATCTGTAAAGAGAGACAGCAGCTTATGGTCAGATTAGCAAACTGTTAGTAAAATGAAGGAACTGAACAGTCAACAGAAACAACAGTATATCCTTGAATACAAAAATTGTGACAAATTGACCTTGTTGCAACCAATAACAAACCATAAGCATATGAAAACATTTAGAACTATTTGAAAACTGAACCATGCAGTGTAATCTCATAATTCTACACAAGGCTCAAAAATACTTTTTAAAATATATTCATTATTTTGAGAACATTGTTCATTATATGTTTACATCATTGTCTGGTTTTAATTTGAAAAAATGTTGAAGTTGCTATCATGACTGGTTCTTCACAGTGTTAGACATAACTTCTGGAAACATAAACATATACTGAAAATAAACATATACTGGAAGCAGGACCTATGAAAAGGGGTGTTATTTGAACCTAATCAGAAACAAATACATAAAAATAAGACAAAGAGAGGAGGTGAATTGAGAGGAGGTAATGAAGAAATCTGGTATAATAAAAACAGGTAGCAAACAAATTGCATTTGCTAGTATCCAGGATCTAAGCTTTACAAGAAGTATTAGATCATTTCACTAACCTTAAAAGGATGAGGAAGGTAAGAATTAAGATAGATGACAGGTTATATAGGTTAATGCACAACACCCAGACTTTAACTACGGCAAGCTATTGGCTTTTTAATTTAATTTAAAAATTGATGAAATGGGAAAATTACATGGAAAACACAAATGAGGCAACCAGAGAAAATGAAGGGTCTTGGAGCAATCAGGAGCCACGTGGCCACTGGGAAGGACCCCGTGCGGGCAGGAGGCCTAATGTGCATCCAGAGTCACAAGAGGGTGATAAAATCTCAATCTCAACAGTGACTGACTGCAGCAGTAGCTGGAGGCAGGCAACTGCTGCCAGAAAAGAGGAGGAAGAAGAGATCAGAGACAATGGACACAAAAAATTCCCAGCATACTTCAAATTCTTTTTTTTTTTTTTTTTTGGGTTTGGCTTTTTTGGGGGGGAGGTTTGGTTTTCTTTTTTTGTTGGTTGGTTTTTGGTTTTTTTTTTGTTTTTTTTTTTTTTTTTTTGGTTAACATCATAGCCAAAGAATTGAGGACAAGAGGTGAGATCTGCTGAGCACCTGCCCTTTACTACATATATAAGATCCCATGTACTCTCATTTGGCACCAGGCAGGCATCTTTTGTCTAAATGATGTAACGAGGCTCGTATATCCCGGAACAAGGGATTGGCAATTTGGTGGCCGTACTTCACAGGTGCTGTCCTTCTGGGCAACCTCATCAACATGCAGTATGAAATCAAATTTCAAGTTACTATCTCAAAATCCTATTTATTTACAAAACAGAAGGAATAAAAGCCCAGGCACGTACAAGCACTTTCCTAGTGGACACGACACCCTGTGCAGCAGCAGTGAGGTCCCACCATGACAGTGACACAGATGTTTCCAAGCTTATCTGGACCGTGCAGAGGCTCTGTGCGGCTGCAGGGGCTCTGCACACCCAGGCACAGCCGCACGTCATTTCTCGGAGTTTAGTTGTTAATTGCAGCCCTGAGATATGTGCAAAGTCTCTGTTTCGGCCTATGCATCCAAAGAATGAGTCAAAGCTCTTCAGTTTTTCGGTCTTGAAGCTGTTTATTAAATCCTATCTATAAAACTTTCTTTCTGCCCAGCTGAGGTCTGCTCAGCAGGGCAGCCAGTGGCACTCTGACCGTGCTCAGGGCGGTGTTGTCTTTTTATACTACAAACTATGTATAACATATTTACAGTTATTTTCCAATACCTATCACCTATGTTAGACAGTGAACTTCTATTCAAAACCAATCCCAAAGTGCCAGCATCCCAGCAGATGAAGACCAAGAAGAAGAAGAAAGGCTAGACACACCCAAGTCCCTCCATCTTGTCCCCAAAACCCCCATTCCAAAAATCCTAAAATCTAACTTTTCAGTCTGATAATTTTATTATTATACTACTTAAACTTCTGTGACTTTCAGGTCCTCATACGAAGCTGGAAATTTGCTCCACGGGTCATAGTCAAATCCCCAAGTGTTCTGGGCTGCGTGCCAGGGTCTCCGAGCTCCCTGACAGGGTCCCCGGCAACTCTGGACACCCAGAGGGATGTGCTGAGTTCCGACAGTCATTGAAGCGGACATTTAAGTCATTTAACCTCACCTACTGCTGCTGACCTTGCCCTTTTTCCTCACCAAGCCTTTGCATCAGTATATCGATACACCGGCAAGGCGTGGGCGAGCAGCGCGGCAGCCCTCGGAACATGCTGATCTCGGGTGTTTTGTTTTGCTGTTTTCTTTAATCTGGAAAAGCAAGCAACAAGCTCTGCTCAAAGGTCGCTCCTTTCATAACAAACGGAGCTTTCGATTTTCCTGAGAACTTCGTGAACAACGCAAAGGTATTTCCCAGAGCTTTCCCTTCCATCCCAGGCCCCGCTCCCTAGGACAGACACGGAGCACGGACAAACACGGCCCCATGGCCAGCCGGGCAGGCCCGGCCCCGGCCCCGCCGCTCGGGCTTGGGGCGGAGCTGCGGAGCCGAGGCCAATGCGGGCGGGGCGGCGGCGCCTGCGCCGGTTCCCGCTGTGCTGTGCTGTGCTCCGCCGTGCGGCCCGGCCCGCCGGCCCCGCTCAGCCATGTGGAGCCGCTACCGGGGGCTGCTGGGCCGCGGCCGGTGAGCGAGCGCGGAACGGGCGGGGACCCTCGCCCTGCACGGCCCCAGCCCCTGGCGCTCGGCCGAGGGGCGCGGAGCCCCGAGCCCCTGCCCGGGCACGGGGCCCTGCTCGCCGGGGGAGCCCTCGCTGGAGCGCCGGGGCCGGTGTCGGTCGCGGCTGCGGCACCGCCGGCCGGGGCGCGTTTGTTCAGAGGGAATTTTGTGTCGTTTCAGGTCGCTGAGCCGCAGGGCGTGGAGGTGGAAGAGCATCGCCGCGAACGAGAGAGCGCTGCAGTACCGGGTGGGAGAGCAGATCCACGGCTTCACCGTGAAGCAGGTGAGCGCCGCCGCCGCCGGCGTTTGCTCTGTTTGTGTACATAAACTTCCCTGGGCTTACAAGGCACTGGGTGAGGCCCGGCGTCTGCGCATTAAATACTTGCTTTGGGTAATCACTCATAAAAATGATTCAGGAGTTCCTTGTAGTTACTTCTCTGCAGATAAATACTGTAGATGCCATTAATAGATATTCTTATGGAGAGCTAATTCTAGAGAAAATACTGCACCCCACGAGCTGCAGGTGTGTCTGCTGCAGATGTGACCAGTCCGTGTGGCCTTCTAAAAGTCCTGATAGATAACAGGACTTCACTGTGTGAATGTGTTTTGATAAACGTATTCAAGTAACAGTGTTATTTTCTAAGATGCTTTTAATACCTGTGTTGGAAAGCTACCATGGAAATATGTTGCATTTCTTTCTACTTTTTCAAAGGAAAAAGCGGGAGTGGAGAGTAAAGGTTATTTGTGAGAAGTGATTGCTAGTGACAGAGCTAGTGGTATAACAGTGTCCTTTTTCTGTACCTGCCCTAGGCTACTGACATTTGAATATATTTATATTTCAGATTGAATTTTTATCTGTACCATAGGAGTATGGTTCTTCAGTGACAGTATACTTTCATTGGGTTAAAAATTTCATTTAAATTTCATTTTCCATTCACATAATTATTTTTTCCCCTCGAACTACAGGAGCAAAAATTCTTTTTATACTGTGTAAGCCAGCATAAAAAAAACTATGTATATGACCAACATATATTATGTATAAGACCAACAAATTGTAATTCCTATATCATGCACGATTTATTTGACCTAGTTGAAGTCACACTGCAATACAGATGTTTCTTCCAATGCAGGTGACAGCTGTTCCTGAGCTGTTCCTGACTGCAGTGAAGCTTAGTCACGATGGTACAGGAGCCAGGTATTTGCATGTGGCTCGGGAGGACTCCAATAATCTGTTCAGGTAAGACATTAGCATAGGTATTGCACATTCAATCTCCACATCACCCTCTGTTTTTTCAGTTGTAATCTGGCATCATGGCTGGATTATTCTGTGATAACAGGGAGGACAGTACTTCTTTTGTACTTCTTAGAATTTTTCAGGTTGGAATAGATATTATGAAGTCTGTTGTTCAGTCTGCTGCTCAAAACAGGATCAATGTTAAATTCAGATCCAGTTCCTGCCTTGAAAACTTTCAGAGACAGAGATTATGCAACCATAACCTTCCATGAAGATTTTTTATTTGAGCCTTTTGGATAAAAATAAATGTGTTTACTCATGTGCTGAAAACTTCTGTACTAACTCCAGAAATAGAAGTGCAGAGGCTGTACTCCATCTGAAAAAGATGGCTGAGCACTCAGGAGTCTGAAGAAGTCAAACTTTGCATCTGGTGTGTGCCATGCTAGCTGTTGGGCAGTGATGATGCTGCCATAAATCACAGGTGCAGGCAGGAGTGGGGGCACTTGTCCTCCCAGTGACTGCATTCCTCTCCATGCTCTCTCCTGCAGCATCCAGTTCCGAACCACTCCGATGGACAGCACCGGCGTCCCTCATATTCTGGAGCACACGGTGCTCTGTGGTTCCCAAAAGTATCCCTGCAGAGACCCCTTCTTTAAAATGTTAAACAGGTCACTGTCCACTTTTATGAATGCATTCACAGGTAAGTCCAAAGGAAATAATGCCACTTCAAGTGCATGAGGTTTTATTGCAGTAGAGCTGTCTGCTGGCTCTCCTTGATTTGGCTTTGGAGAGCCATTATTATTGGGTGGGAATGTTGTGAGATATTAAAAAGCTAACAAGGCAAGGCAGCAAAATAAGTCTTGTTCATTTGTCCATTACAAAATCCCAGTAGAGCTGGAGCTTTATAGTATCCAAAAATACATTTAATTATTTATATGGATATAGGGGTAGAGCAAAGTTTTCGTGGTAAAATAGCTGCAGTGTTAAATGTGTATTCCTCAGCAAAAATACACTTCATTTAGTACATTTCTTCTCTTCCAGTTATTTATATGGATGAGAAATTAAAAATCAACAAGGGCAAAACATGTCTTAGACTTTCAGAAGTTCTGATTATTTTTATGTTTATTTGTATGCAGCTAGTGATTACACACTCTATCCATTTTCAACACAAAATCCCAAGGACTTTCAGAACCTCCTGTCGGTGTACTTGGACGCAGCTTTCTTTCCATGTTTACGTCAGCTAGATTTCTGGTAAGACAGTTTGAGATGTATGCAAACCTTATTAAATTAAAAAAAAAACAAACTCTCCCCCCGCCCCAGCTCCCACATCAACAAAACCTTCAAACTCTCAACACTTTCTGTTATTAATTTTTCAGGCAAGAAGGTTGGAGGTTAGAACATGAGAACCCAGCTGATCCTCAGACACCTCTAGTCTTCAAAGGAGTTGTTTTTAATGAAATGAAAGGGGCATTTGTAAGTTTTGTGGATGTTTGGTTTGAGTTCTTGCAGATGGTGAAGTGGTTTCAGCTGTAGGTTATCAATGGCATTATTGCACCAGAGATTCCCATTCCTCCCTTTGAAAATTTAGATCCTCAGTAAAGTCAACACTGTTGCATAGATTTTTTGAAGTTAGCCTATCAAAAGTTTGTTTACATATAGAAAGGCACTTTGTTAATGGATTTTATTGTAAAATACTTTCTTAGATCAGTATGGAACCATAGCTTATTTTATTAAAGTATGTGTGAGGAGGTTGTGTAAGTTAGAGCTCTGAGGTCTTATTATTGAGCACCTTTTCTCTTTTAAATGTGTTTTGATGGCTTTCACTGAAATGTGGTGTTTTCCTATTAAGACAGATAATGAGAGGATATTTGCACAGCACCTGCAGAACAAAATCCTTCCTGATCACACTTATGGTGTAATTTCTGGTGGAGATCCATTATGTATTCCTGACCTTACATGGGAGCAGCTTAAGCAGTTCCATGCCACACATTATCATCCAAGCAATTCCAGGTATGTGAGATTGGTGACTAACTTCCTAGGTTACTGGGTTAGTGCTTTCTTTGTACTTTCATGAGGAGAAAACCAGAAGCACAGTGTTCTTATCCACATGGCCAGCAACAAAGATAACCTGTGCCCTAGAGCAGTTAAAACAGCATGGAAGCAAGGAATTTTTTCTAGAAAGAGCAGTGAAGAGTGAATTGAAAACAGGAGGGAAAGGTGGCTGATTTTCTCAGGTATGTCTGCCTGATCATGCAGATGTGTTTTGGATATCAGTTGACCTGAACTCATATGAGCTGGGGGGAAAGGGAATGTACTAATAATTATTTAGCAGTAATATTAAGGGGTTAAGATGTAAGTAGCAGAGATTAATCTAAGGGTTCCTGTCCTCTTTGAAGTAACACAGATTGAGTTAGAATTTACAAATGAATGATTTCATTTCCTCCTGCATCACATATTACTGTACTGAGTTCTAAATAATGGATAGTTATTTGATTCAGGTACTGATTTGGTTGATACTAATAAGGTATTTAAACTGGAAGTCAATTTGAAAGTTACATGCAGGGTAATAAAACTTTGTCCTGTACTAATTTTGTGGCCAATCTGTTATTCTGATTCATTCACTTGTGGAACGTCAGCAGCTTGTGTCATGACTGTGCATTTACAATCTGTTGATTTTTCTCATCATCCTAAGTATTCTGCTGTACTGGTGTTGAGATTTTAGTCAGGGGATGAGATTTACCTGTGGCAAACCTTGTGCTCATATTTGGTTCAGTGGAAGTGTTTTAGCTGTGGGTATGTGTTTGGTGGAGTGACCCATGGAACCCAGCCATGTTTTATAGACAGACAAAACCCAGGACATGGATCATTGTATTTTATACTTAAAGTGTGAGGACCATAAGAATTTTGTCTTCTGAAACTTAGGAGCACTGGGTTTCTGGCTTCAATTACTAATTTATTTTTTTTCTGGAACATTGTATTTTTCTGCACCTGAACAAATTGGAACATAATAAAACTGAACGTAATGAAAATAATAAGGTGTTTTGTGGCCCACAAGCTGAGAAATGTGGATTTTTATCAAGAGATTGTGAGTTTTATATATGTTGTATAGGTTGAAGACACACCAAACTATTTTCCACTCCAGATGTAACAGAATTACTGGAAAGCATATGAAATTCAGAGTATAATACAGATAGCTACTGTAAATTTCATATTAAATCAAGTGCTTAATCCCAATATTTCATTTGAAATGCAGATTTTTCACTTATGGTAATTTTCCACTGGAGCAACATCTGAAGCAAATACATGAGGAAGCATTGGCAAAATTTGAAAGAATTGAGTCAAATACTGACATCCCTAAACAGAAACTCTGGGATAAGCCTGTAAGTAAAACCAACAAACAAACAAAAACCACTAAACCCAAAAACCCCCTAGATTGATATTTTAACTTAACCTGCTGGAGTTACTGATTTGTTTAAAATTGTGTAAATGAGCTAAGTATTTTTATTTTTGGTTACATGGGGGACAAACTACAGTTCCTTTTGAGTTTCAGTAATGTAATGATTGCTTGCAGTTGTTTGTTTTTCTTATTTCAAAATTTCAAGTCCCTTGTCATTTGAAACACTGAAGCACTTATTAATGGAAAGCATTTAGGGCTAATGAAAGAAAAGTGGTTCTTAGTGTCAGGAAATATGCTTTCTAATGGTATCTAATCTTCCAAACATGAGTGTCAAAAATAATTCTCATGTTCTCTTCCTCCCTCCTCCTCATTTTCCTCCCTGGCTTGTCCAGAAGTGTAAACATTTCTTTCAGAAATAGCTCAGAATTTTATTTATGGCCAGACTTTCTTCAACCTCTCCTATATTGTCCACTTCTAAACATTGAGATTATTTTTCAAGATAGTGTGTGTTTGTGTATTTGCTCATGGATCTTGAATTTATTCATGAGCATCTGTGAAATTATTTTAAATAATTGGAAAGATGATGCTGTGAAGGTGCAAGTTACATTTTGTTTGTAACTTCTGCTGTGAGTTTATTGTGTATCATTTACTGTACTTTATAGAGAGAACACAGGGTAACATGTGGCTTAGACTCCTTTGCTGCTGATCCTTCCAAGCAGACCACTGTCAGTGTCAGCTACTTGTTGACAGAGTAAGTATATCAAAATGAAATTCTGAATAAAAGGTTCATTTAGATCTTAAAGCAAGGTGCAAGCATGTTTCTTGTCCCTAGTCCCTCTTGATAAATGTCATCTCTAAAGAAAATAATGCCATGGGAAGATAGCTCAGTCCTGCTTTACTAAATAAAAGTTTACTTGCTGAATAATTTGCTTTAGTGGATAGACACAAGAAAAATCAGGTGTTACTTTACAGAACTGTTCAGCGGATGAGACATTTGAAAACACTGTCTTCCTTTCAGTTTCCTGCCATGTGCAAGCTCTTCTGTATGACCCTGCTGCTAACTTATCTCCCCTTGCAGCCCAATTCAAATTGCTTTCCTGGTAGTTATAACAAGTGAAAGATACAGAGCCCTCTTATTTCCCTAAGGTCTGATGTGGGCTTCACAGCTGACAATAATTTCTCCTTGCTCCCTTTGCCTTTGTTTTCTAGTTCTTTTGAAATGGACTCAGTGATACTGGGTGTCACAAACAGTTTTTAGGATCTGATTGTTTTTGTTCAGTATTACAGACACTTTTGAAACGTTCACCCTAAGCCTGTTGTCTTCACTGTTGGTTGATGGGCCGAATTCTCCTTTTTACAAAGCCTTAATTGAGTCTGGTGTTGGTACAGATTTTTCTCCTGATGTTGGGTAAGTGTTGCAATTCACATTTCATCACTATAAGCAATGTTATAAATACTAAAAAGCACTTCTAAGTTGGAAGAACTCATCTCTTATACTGGCAATTTACACCACAGTAATCTTATTTTAATGTTAAAACATTGTAAGGGTTTCTGCTGGTGAACTGTAAAGTATTCTCAGATTTTGTCTCATCAAAGTACTTGGATAGAAGCTAAGCTGGTTTAATCAAAGTTTTATTGTTTACAGCTTATGAACCATAAAAAATGGATAGACAGGATAAAATATGGAATACCTTCAGTGCCTAAATTTTTCATCCTGGGCATTTAAGTATTACTCAGAAGTATTTGTGAGGTTACAGAGCTCTTCTCTGTAACCATGTTGCTTTAATTGCTTTAATTCTATGGTTTAGTAGTAGTTAAGCTTGTCACAAGTGTGTATTTGTGCAGTCAGGTGCTGTTAACTTGCCATCACCTCAGTACAGAATATTGCACAGAATATTGTTATTTGGAATGATCATTGAGTCCAACTCTAAAATAAATGGCCCCATACAGGGAGTGAACCCACAGCCTCAGTGGTATTAGCACCATGCTCTAACCAACTCTGCTAATCTCAGCAGGGTATTTCAGCTGACACTTGCTCCAGCTGCAGCTCCCAGTCCTTGCTTCCAGCTGCAGCTCCCAGCCCATCTCCTGAGCTTGCTGCAGGCTGAGGGTGGGTGCATTATCTGCCCTGAACCTGGGCTCAGCTGCTCATCACATTTTGCCTTTTTTGTCAGCACAAAGAAGGAAGTGCTTTCCAGGCATGATTCATCTGCCTGATTTTTAGACTTGGGATGGCAAAAATCCTGCCTTTTTCTTCAGTGGCTGTCTCAGGTGTTTTGAATGGAAAACCTTATTATGCTCGCCCATAATTTTAGTGTCTTACTCTGCCTGGCTTGACCTGTCTCTACATGAAGTAGTGGGCTTTGTGCAAGGCCTGTGTCATGCATGCCAGTGCCATGTAGACATCTTAATATTCCAGAGCATGGCAGTAGAAATCCTTCTTTAGACACTGAAGTAGAGATTATGTTGTATTTTTTGTCAGCTGGTCTTTTTCCAGGTTGGCTGGATTGATAGAGAGTTGAACTGTTCAGTAAGTTGGCTTTAATTTGTCTTAGTGACTGTGGTGATGAATCTACAAGCATAAGTTTGAGCCCAGAGATGAGTATTGCAAAATCCAGGGCCTGAGCCTGCCATTGATTTCCTTCTGTGGTTTTTAGACCACATGTAGTAGTGGTTTTTACTAGTGTATGAGCACCTATTGCTTGTTTGTTGGCTTTGAACTGCTAGGTGTTCTGTATTTCTGCAAGTGCCATTTTGTCTCTATAAAGATGAGCCTGATAGCTTGGACAGAATTGTCTTCACTGTTATATTTTTTTTAATACATATGATAACAATTGCAGTAAACATGGAAAACTTCACCTTAACACTTACTTTACAAATACTGCTTCAGAAATACTGTTCCACTCACCTGCTTAAGTAGAATGTACATGTTTGGTGTTACACACAGCTAAAATTTCCACATTAGAAAGACTTCTGTACCTGAAAGAAATTACAGATGAATGGGAAGATGAACAGAAAATTCCAGCTTTACTTCTGTAGCTGTTTTTCTTTCTCTAAAATCATATACTGTGGGTTTTCTTAACAGTGGCTACTACTACTGAAATTGAACAAAAAATGCTTTTAAGTTCCATTTCTTGCCTCTTTGGTAATTACTTTACTTTCTATCTAGCTTTTAAATCTCGTGTGTTTGTATATGTGGAAACAATGGGTGTTTTTTCCCTTCTCTTACCTCTGTTGGCAGCTTTAATGCTTAAGTTCTAGTACTTACCACTGAGTTGATTTTGTTTTACTCTAGGTTTAATGGCTCTACAAGAGAAGCTTATTTCAGTGTGGGTCTACAGGGTATTGCTGAAAGAGACATTGATACTGTGAAACAGATCATTGACAGAACAGTTGATGAAGTTATTGCGTGAGTAATGCTGAATTTTTCAGAATACTCATGGTTAATATAATAATATGTAGGCATGTAATAATTCAGACTTGTATATAATAACATGCCTTAAAAATTGGGTTATATTGCAATTAAGGCCCCAAAGCAAAAGTAATATTGTCCAATACTCTTACAATTTGTGTCTTCTACTTCCTTTATTGTAGTTTGTTCTCATCAGTGTAACCTTCAGGAGTTGAATGATGTTAGTTCAGTTTCTCTAAATGATACAACATGATTACATTATTTCATATCAATTTTAATTCAGTGTGAAAGACATTATATTGTAATGCTTCCTTTTTCAATCTAATAATTAATTTTCATAACTTCACTTAAAGTGATCAGTGTTAATGGATATGATTTCCTTCTCTCATCACCCCTTCCCAAAGGAAAGGATTTGAGGAAGATAGGATTGAAGCTCTACTTCACAAAATTGAAATACAGTTGAAGCATCAGTCTACGAGTTTTGGACTTGCCCTGACATCTGTAAGTCTGTGTGTGTGTTTCTTTTAAGAATAGTTACAAAAAATCTACCACCTATGTCTTTATAAAATACAGGGTCATTTTGTCGGCTCCTGATATGTAAAACTTTCCACTTAAGGGCTCTTCCTTTGTCATATTGTGTACATCTTTCTTTTCAGTAGCTGTCAGACTGTCTGTGGCCTTCCCAGTGTATGAGTTAATCAGGCAGTGAGCCTGTTGTCTTTGCCTGAATAGCAGCTTTGATTGCAGTAGCACTGGTTATTCTGTGAGGGGCATATCATACTGGCTCTGGGAACTGTGTGTTTTGGCTAGATGCCTGTGTATTTTCTAAAAGCCAAATAGAAGGACTGTATTTTTCTGTGGACTTCAGGATTGTACTGCTGCAAGTTAATTTCTAGATTCACAAGGGAAAATGTACAGTAATGCAATTCTTGGCCTCAAATTTTAATGCCAAACTGTTACAGAAAATCCATTCCACAGCAGAATGTTGTGTCTTGAAGGAGTCTGCAAGTCATCCTTAATTTGGAATGAGTGAGGTGCAGCATTTGCAGTCACTGTGGAAATCGGGGTCTCCTGCAGCCACTCATTCTTTAATCTCCTCTGTTCCTTTCTGCTCTGCAGCAACTTCAGCTCCTCAGTGGCTCTTTGCTTTCTGACTTTCAGGTGATGTATATTCTTTGCATCAGCAGGGTCTCATTCCTAGATATATACAGTTAGGCAGAGAAGCAGAACCCTGGATTAATGGGAGATTTGTAAATGGGTGAGCACAAACAAAAGCTGTTTCAAACCAGATTGCCATACAGCCAAATAGGCAAATTATGGATATTTAAGTGCCTGTCATGTTTCATGGTAAATCTGGCCAAATATGCCTGGCTTTAATAGTCAGTACTTTCTGGCATGTCTTCAGATGTTGCGAGTAATTCTATCTGATGAAATATTAATGCAGATAACTTTATCCCTCAACATTTTTAAGTCTTGAAATTGATTTAACTGCTACGTCTTCATTGTAGAAAAGAAACCTCTTTAATATTTCTTGCTTTTAAAAACCAGTCTTGCAGCATTCAGTGTTAATACTCCCATAGAGGAGAGTTATGTTTCTGTTTGTTTCCCTGAAGTCATGTTTGAGAAGTTGGCTTTGAAGAGGACCTAGTTACAGGGCCCTAGGTTATAACTAAAGTGATCACAGATAGCATAGAATGGTTTGTTTTGGCAGGGACCTTTGAAGATCATCCAGGTCCAACCTCCCTGCCATAACCAGGGCCATCATTCACTAAATCCAGTTACTCAGAGCACTTTTGACATGTCTTCAAACACTTCCAGGGAATGGAGCACCCACAGCTTCTGTCAGCAACCTGTTCCACTGTCTCACCACCCTCATAGTAAAGAATTTCTTCTTTATGTCCAGTCTAAATCTGCCATCTTTCAGTTTAAAACCATTGCTGATTGTCCTGTCTCTACAGGATGTGTAAAAAGTCCCTTTATAAGCCTCCCATATATTGAAAGTCCACAGTAAGGTCTCTCCAAAGCCCTTTCCCTCTCCAGGCTGAACAACCTCAAGTCTCTCAGCCTTTGTAGGAGAGGTGTTCCAGCACTTTGATCGTTTTTGAGGTCCTCCTCTGACAGGTGAATGTCTGTCTTGCACTGCAGGCCCCAGAGCTGGATGTAGGACCTCAGGTGGGCTCTAATGGGAGTGGGGTGGAGGGGCAGCATCACCTCCCTCAGCCTGATTCTTCTGGTGCATCCAAGGATACAATTGGCTCTCTGGGCTGGGAGCACTCATTGTGGGCTCATTTCCAATTTCTCATCTACCAATATCCTCAAGCCCTTCTCTGCAGGTCTGCTTTCAAACCTTAAATCACTAAACTTGTGCTGATTATTGGTCATTGCCCCAGCCCCAGTGCAGGACCTTGCACTTGGCCTTGTTTGAATTTCATGAGGTTCATGTAGGTGCACTCCTCAAGCCTGTCCAGGTCCCTCTGGATGGCATCCCTTCCCTCCAGGGTGTCCACCACACCTCTCAGCTTGGTGTCATCTTGCAAACCTGCTGTGAGTGCCCTCAGTGCCACTGGCTGTGTTATAAATAAAGGTGTTCAATAGTATTGTACCCATTACAGTCCCCTGAGGGACAGGCAGTGCTTGTCACTGATCTCCCTTTGGATTGGCCATTGGAGTGCAAGTGCTTGCATGTCACCATCCAGGCAATTTCCTGTCCATCCATCAAATCCATGTCTCTCCAGTCTAACAATGGAGGATGTTGTGTGGGACTGTCAAAGATCCTGTGAAAGTCAAGATAAGTGGCATCAGTTTTGATATTAGGAAAAAGCTGTTCACAAGGGGATGGTCAGACATTGGAACAAGTTCTCCCAGGTGACTGGGATAGAATTAAATCTCCTCCCAGTGGCTGGAAGGGGCTGTGTTCTGGGTTTGTGCTGCTAACACAGGGGTGTTTTCATTATTGCTCACTCTTGGCACAGTCAGGGCCTTCTCTGCTTGTCCTTCTTACCCCACCAGCCAGGAAGGTGGTGATGGGCAAGGAGCTGGGAGGAGACACCAGGGGACAACCAACCCCAAATGACCCAAGGGTTGTCCACACCTTGCTCAGCAGTAGGAGCTGAGGGAAGAGGAAAGGAGGGGGTGTTTGGAGTGGCGGTGTTTGTCTTCCAAGTCACCAGTGGATGTGATGGAGCTCTGCTGTGCTTGGCATGGTGAATGAACATCTGCCTGCCCCTGGAAAGCAGGGAATGAATTCCTTGGTTTGCTCTGCTCACACACAGCTTTTGCCTAATCTGTTAAACTGCATTAATTTAAGCACATGAGTTCCTTCACTTTCACCCTTCTGATCCTCTCCCCACATCCTGCTGTGAGGAACAGAGTTAGTGGCTGTGTGGAGCTGAGCTGCCAGGGGTGAACTGTGACACTGAAGAAGTGGTCATGGCCCCAAGCCCGTCAGTGCTCAAAAACTGCTTGGACAATGCTCTTAGATACATGGTTAAACTTTCAGGCTGCCTCCTGAGAACCAGGACTGAACTTGTAATGACCCCACAGCAACCTCGAATAAGGAGTGACTGCTTCTATTCCAGGAGAATTAGCTCAAGCATGTTCTAAAGTAATACTCTGCTTTGTATCATAAAAGGGAATTTCCAAAGAATAGATGAAAATAGTTATTATTTTTAAATGGTGAAGGCTTATGAACCTGCCTGTAATTAAAGAGGTAAGAAAAGAGAAGGTGGATTTGACAGGGATTTTATACTTTGTCTTGTTTTTGGTTTTTCCCCATTCACACAGAGTAGAAATGGAGAAACTTTTGCTATCTTGCACTTGAGTTGTTTTGGAGAACTTTCAATAGCAACTTGAGCATACTCAAATTAGAAAATAACCAGAAATATCCCCAGGATACTTTTTTTGTCCAGTATTTTTTCTCCAAAGTCCCATCTAATTTGCATACTTTATGTGTTTGAGTTACCTTCCTATAAATAATTTCATCTAGCTGATACAAAGCTGTAGTATGCATGTACTACTTTGTCTCTACCACCTGTTTCTCTTTTCCTTCTTTCTTGAGCTGAAAAATTAATTTTAATGTGAGGGACTAAATAATATTATAGTATATTTCCAAATGTGCACAGCTATGCAAAAAAAAGGGTAATAACTTAAAAAATGGCGGTTTGGTATGGTGAAATTAGAGGCAAGAATGGCGAAAACAGGGAATGGGTGATGATGGAATAGAACTTTTGTCTGAACAATATTTTTCCCCCTACAGCTAGGTTAGGATTACTCACTCTGTGTCTGCTATTCAAGTATAAATGTTAAGGTGGTTTTGGAACACTGATGCTGTCAGTTAGAGAAATGCAGATGGATTGTCCTGCTTGCCTAATTATTCTTTTCCATTCAGTACATAGCCTCATGCTGGAATCAAGATGGGGATCCAGTGGAGCTTCTGAAGATTGCAGATAAAGTCTCTCAGTTCAAGCAGTGTCTTAAAGAAAATCCCAGATTTCTTCAGGAAAAAGTTAAAACATACTTCAAGGTAGGCAAACTTACAGAAAGTTATCTTGTATTAATTTTTAAAACACAATTTTGTATTTGAAGTTAAACTGAAGGCTAATTTTTTATCACCATAGTGCCTGTTTCCAGGTGTGGCTTGAGCAGCAGCATGTTCAAATGAAACATGTTAGTTTTAATGGTTTAAGTTTCCACAATTTCAAAGGGGAAAAAAAATTATCTGGCTGGTCATTTGGAACCACATTCAATAGAACACTGATAAAATGCTAATGTTTTACCAAACTGTGACTCCTGTAGAAGGGCACATCTTTTTCCTGATGAGAAGTTCAGATGTGAACAGAGAATTTTGGACCTAGTGTGTTCCTTAGTATTGACACAGCAAGGTGTATCTCATTTTCCTTGCAAAGGATTTGGTTTCAAGTAAGATTGTCTTGGTGTTCCTCACGTTCATTGAGCTGCTGTCTGAATCTTGCTGTCAGTGCCAATTACTTTCTGCTCTTTCTCTTCCTCTCCATATGGTCTTCTGGAGTTTTTGCAGAAATAAAAAATACCCAGTAAAGGCATTATAATGCTGAATAGTTCTGGAGCCCTGAATTAGATAATTCCAGAAAAAAAAAATCCACTGATAGCAATGCAGAAATGGTGTAGATTTTTTGTAGGCTTTGTTTGTTGGCTTTGTTTTGTTTGTTTGCTTTTCTTGGTAGGTTTTCTGTTTGGGTCTTTTTTCTGTAGTCAACTTGTTTGTTTTGAAAGGCAGTTTTATTTAAAGTAACTGTCACCCTGATTGGAGTAAAGCTAGATTCTAATATACTCAGAAAAAAACCCAAGAGTCAGTAGCATCAGTTGAAATCAGTTTTTCTAAGAACATTTACTAGTGTCTGGAGGTAGTAGGGAGCTGCTAAAGTTTTGGCTTCTGTAGGGAAGAAACACAGGTGCAGTGTTTTTGTGAATGTCCTTTACTGTACAGTTCTGTGAGGGGGCTGAGGCAAAGGCACATCTCAGTAGGAAATGTGAGAATGGTTGGATGTTATTACATCATAAGGTTATGCACTGTTGTACCTTGTGCTGGGAAATTATTAAAGCAGGCAGGCAGGGAGCAAGGGGGAGAATGCTATTAATCCTGTCCATTTTACTGGTTAATCTCACATTTCTCTCTTTAACTCTGTATTCAGGTTTCTGTAGTCTTTTCACACAGGCACGGGGGAGATAAACTCATAAAACAGAATCTGATTACATTGTCCCAAATTATTGGTGTCTGTCAGTGCCAGATGTTGCTATTTGACTCCTACATTGAAATGGACATTTTTTGAGGTCACTGTCTTTTGGCTGGCCTCCCTTTCCTATTATGGAAAATGGGAGCTGCTTGAGTAATTTTGATATTAAAATTCCACAGTCTGGTGTAAACAAAGAAGAATTCAGCAGCAGTTATGACACTTGAGTAATGCCTGCAGTTCTGTGGCAGTGAGGCTGATGTGTCAAGCATTTCTGAGCAGGATGAAGCATGCACATTCTACATCATTTGGGATCTCTGTGCACTCAAGCTTGGGCAGGTTGAAAGAGGTGTTTATTCAAACCCTCCTGCCTTTAACAGAATTTCCCCATCTTACACCCTCCAGATAAAACTTAGGGCATGTAGTGTTATGTACAGTTGTTTAACATGGGTAGTTTAATTAAACTAATGACTACTGTGTGCTGTTGAGGGATTGTGACTCTAGAGTGAAACTTAGCAGAAGGCTGTTGGTGCTTGTTCCAGTGGTGAGCTGCCTCTTCCCCACAGCAGCTTGTTCTGTATGAAACCAAGGGCTCATCAGTATGTGTGGTTGTGATACTTGTGATAAGGTGCAAGCCAAATGATGCTCAGGCTGTTCATCTGCTGCTGATGGAGCAATAAGCTGAGGCAAGGAAGTTGCCCTCAGAATTAATGCTTTGTTTTGGGGTTTATTTCTGCAGGATAATCCGCACAAATTGACTCTGTCAATGAGTCCAGAGGAGGACTACCATGATAAACAAGCTAAAATGGAAGCAGAAAAGCTGGAAAAAAAGGTCAATGCACTTTCTGAAGAAGAAAAAACACAAATCTTTGAAAAAGGTTAACTTGCTTTTTCACATTTTTATTTGTATAACAGTTTTTTAGCTGTTATCCTGTAGACTATTTTAAATTCTCAGGCACTCTCCAGTATTTGCTCTGAAAGGGATGGGGTTTTTTTGTTGCAAATTTGTGTGTATGTGTTACAGGGCTATGCAGGGCAGTGCTTCCACTACAGTGTATGGTTGGTATATTTCATTAGTTTTAACAGTCAAAAATAGAATGATCAATGTTTTCATTAGGGCAGAAGAAAGGAAATTGTTTTAAAACACCAATCTGTTTATTCTTTCCCATGTTAAATTGCACTGAGTGGAAGATGAATTCACAGAATCCCAGAATGGTTGGAAGGGACCACAGTGGGTGATCTGGGCCAAACTCCTTGCTCAGGCAGGGGCATCCTAGAGCACATGGCACAGGATTGCATCCAGGGGTTCTGGAATATCTCCAGTGAGGGAGACTCCACACCCTCTGTGGGCAATCTGTTCCATGCTTGGACACTGCACAGTAAAGAAGTTCTTCCTTGTGTTCAGCTGGAACGTTTTTGTGCATCAGTTTGTGCCCATTGCCTCCTGTCCTTTTGCTCAGCACCACCGAGCAGAGCCTGGCTCCATCCTCTTGGCACCCTCTCTTCAGGTACTTACATACCATGTACCTTGAAGCTGTTTATTTATGAGCCTCAGGTCTGCTCCATGCTCCTGTAAAACTTATATTTTGTAATTATATTTCTTATATTTTCCAGTTAAAAAGCCAACTATAAAAGTAATGCTGGGTTTAACTTATTCTGGAGAATAACTTATGCTTGAAAACTGTGGGCAGTCATCTAATTTTGTTAAAGCAGTGTCTAGTCACAGAAATCCTCCAAAAATGTGGCATTAATCTTCTGAAGCTTTGGTGTGTGACAGGAGATAGGGGAGCACGAAATCAGAGGAGGCTTTCTACTTACAGAGATAAATTGGAGAGTACTCAGAGGTGACCAGCTAGTATCTGAAAGTCTGAAATGTGAAAGTAATCACAACAATTTAGCTGCATCAGTGTTCTGACAGAGCACTTGAGTAAGAACTGGAACGGATTGGGTTAGAAAGAAGCTCCTTATCTGCCAGGTCTGGGTTGATGCTTGCTGAGTGACAGGACAGACTGGCAGGTGTCACTTAAAGATTAAATTACATGTTACTGTAAACATGTTGTGAAGAGGGGATTGGAAAGAGAATCTAACAAGAGTGTTTTCTTTGCTGTTGTTACATGATAATCTGCAGAATTTGCTTTAGGAAAATATTTGCAAAATTGCTGTTAGAAGACTCCAAACTTGACTCTTGAGTTTTTCTGGTCTGTATCACCTCAGTAGGTTTTAGGTCTTGACAGCACCTTCACTACAAGCTGAAAATGACAATTTGGTATTCTCTTCTTTACTAGGTTTGGAATTAATTGCTCTTCAAAGCAAACCTCAGGATACCTCTTGTCTCCCAGCTTTAAAAGTGTCTGACATCGAGCCCAAAATCCCCTTCACTGTGCTGGAGACAGCACTCACAGGTTGGTGTCCCCAGTGTCTCATGTCCCAAGGAGCAGCACTGTTGGGTTGTTCCCTGGCTGCTGGCCCCTTGCCCAGCACATGGACTGGCTTTGTGGCCCATAGTTGTGCTCTTTTTCCTCCACTCCAGCCCAGCACCTGTGGGCAGACATGGCAGTGGATCTGCAGAGCCATGGCCTCTGAGGGGCATGGAACATCCTCCTGGCTTTCCCAGGGCTGGCAGGAGCTCCCACCTTGCCCTGCTCAAGGGCACTGCATGTGCCAGCCAGACACTCCTCTGACTGGCACATGCAGGGCTCTTGAGCAATCCCCTCACTTTCCAAAGGCTTACCCAGGTTGCAGAATCTTGGCAGCTGGGGCAGTAAGCCTTCCTTGCTGCAGTCCCTCCCTACCTGTTTTTACAGAATATGACATAAAGGAGCCACAGAAAAAAAATAAGTTACAGTAATTCCTCATACCTTCAGTGCAAGTTTTTCCATTTTGCTAGTGGTTTCCCCAGGGACTGATAGGAGATGGTAGTTCTGAATTTTGTTACAGTTCTGTCAAAATTTTGCAGGTAAATACTGTTCTTTAATATATTTCTAATGGACATTTTTCTTCAAAAATTATCAGCAAGTGTCAAGACTGTTTAATTTTGATGCAAAAAATGACCTGGTTTTGGGAAAATTCTAATGTCTGTATTCAGGTGGCCTGGTTCAGGAAGAGTGTACAGTACAAGAAACTGCTTTCCTCAATTTTTGTACAGATGAAGGCAAAAATAAGGAAGAAAAACTTTCTGACTTGTTCAGGAACAAGTTGCTACTTGATTGTTATTTCTAAAATATGACCTCTCTTAGAAGAAATCTCTTTTCAAATTGTCCAGATGTTACCTTACTATGGACAGAAACAGAAAAACCCCTTTGGTCCAGTGTTGAGTATAATGTGCAAAATTTAAACAAGAAGTGGCTCTGAAACACCAACAGAAAATTATTCTTAATGAGATGTTCTTGTAAGAAATCATTTTGCTGTTGTGTGTTTGTAGTAGGAAACTGCTGGTTATTGTTTGCTTTTGTTTTTTTATCCCTAGGTGATGACATTCCTGTCCAGTACTGTGCTCAGCCAACCAATGGGGTGGTTTATTTCCGAGCTGTGTCCAGCCTGAACACCCTTCCTGAGGAGCTCAAGCCATATGTGCCACTCTTCTGCAATGTCATTACCAGGTGAGAGGTTTGCTTTCTTGGAAGCTGAGGCCACAGGCTGTGACACAGCTTGCCAAAATACTAACACTGACTTGAATGATTCCAGCATCTGTTCTTAATATAAAAGGGAAAGAAAGGCTGGTAAGTTGGTTTCCTGCAGAAAAAAAGTCTTTATTCCCCAATGTTGCTAAATTGTTTCCCCTTCTCCACCAGTCTCTGCATTGCCTTTTTGCCCAGTGTCAACACAAGTGTTCCCTCAACAGATTGGAAAATTTCTGTAAATGAGAAATAGCCTAGCAGAGATTAAAGTTTTTGCTTGAATAGACTTCTGGTGCAATTTTGCCATGTGAGGACAGACAGAGTGATCCCATCACAGGGAAAAGAGGAGCACAGAGCAGAACAAGTGACCTGGGCTGGGAGGAGTATGGTTTTATTGATGAGAATAACTTATGTTATTAATGTAGTTCTTAAGGATGTTGGTAGCAAGCCTGCACATAAAGCATGCTTTTTAATATACAGCATTTTAAATTAGCAGGATGCTTTAATTGAAAAGCTTGGTGGGAAGCTTTTATAAGACATGAAGTATTATGTTTGCTTAATAATGCCCCAGATTGTTTAGTTGCTAAATTGGTATTGTCCTAAACAGGCTGATTTACTAATGCTACATGGATTTTGGCTTTGGCTTACACTAAAAAGGGAAACAAATCTCTTGTTTTTCACAGGATGGGATGTGGAGCCCTTGATTACAGGGAGCAAGCCCAGAAAATAGAACTAAAAACAGGTGGTATGTCTGTCAGCCCACATATCATTCCAGATGATTCACACCTGGATGTTTATGAGCAGGTAAATTAATCATAACCTTGAAGATGTTACAATTGCAGTAACAGTTCTGTAGTTCAGGGTCAGTCAGGGCTTCCAGGCAGAGGGTCAAACTAATGTGCAGTGAAAGTCCTTGTAAGATATAAATTAGATAATTACAGTAACTTAGTGTTTTGTGTTAAGGGGAGTGCCTGATGTGGGTGTTGTGTCTAGGGCAGTGCTTCACTAGCATCTGTCACCATATTTTTGAGTGCTCCAAAATATTTTGGAAGCAGAGGGAGGGAACAGAAAGGTGTGGTTTTACACACAGAGTTTGCTGTTAATGTGTTATGTCACTGTTGGCAGCATCATTAGATCTATGTGTTAGGCATAACAGTTCTGCAATATTTCTTGAGATTTTTGCAAATTTTCTGGGGGTTTGCTCTGTATGGATCCTGGAGTTAAATTAAAGGAATTCCCTTGGAGAAAGGTGCACCCCAGAACAGAACTTAAACTTCGTGGGAAAAAATACAAAATTTTGTGTCTGAACTGCTGCTTGGTGTTGAGAAGAAGAAATTGAGGAATTACCAGGCTTGCTTTGTGAGAAGAGCAATCACATTTCATGTCTGCTCTCTTTTCAGTAGCACAGCCTGCATTAGAGTGATTTTGTAATGTGCAGCATTAGGTTGGCATCATTGTATCACATCCATGAAAAGTTCCTGTGCATTTCTTGGGCCATTGCTGTGGTTGTCTTGCGTGAAGGGTTTTTGTGTTTTATTTTTTTCCTTCAGGGTGTGCTCTTTTCATCTCTGTGCTTGGATAGAAATCTGCCAGACATGATGAATTTATGGAGTGAAATATTTAACAAGTACAGTACATTGGGTTTTGTTTGTTTGTGGGTTTGCATGTGTTTTGGGGTTCTCTTTTTCACTCTTTCCCCAGCCATTCTTCTCTTCTTAGAGATCCTACTTAGGGATTTATTTTCATAATTCTGTCTCTGTCTTTCTAAATTTACATATTGCATCAAAAGCATGGCTATATAGTGGATTAAATGGACAACCAACAGTTTAAATGCACTTTGTTGAACTTGGGATGATGAAAAATAAATTTCATTGGTGTCCTTTTGCATGAGACCTGTTTGTGTTCCTTTTCAGCCCAAGATTCGAGGAAGAAGAACATTTCAGAGTGCTGGTTAAGAAGACTGCCCAGGAGCTGTCAAATGGCATTCCAGATTGTGGGCATTTATATGCCTCTATTAGAGCCAGCAAAAACCTTACACCTTCTGGAGAGCTGCAGGAAATGTTCAGTGGGATGGATCAGGTGAGAGGTTAATAATGCCCTTCAGCAAGGCCCAAATCCTCGACTGTGGAGTTACAGGCTGGTTTTTGTTAATTCTTCCTGTTGATTCAATCTGTGGTCTTTCTGCCTTCCCTTCTTGCACAGGTGAAGTTGATGAAGAGAATAGCAGAAATGCCTGATATTAAACCAGTACTACGCAAACTACCACGCATTAAGAAGTATTTATTAAACAGTGACAACATCAGGTGAGCTAAAAAGAAAGGGGAATTTTGGTTAAAGAGAGGCCATGGCCTGTGAATATGTTTTTCTCAGTGCACCTCATGGTGTACTGGGGTTTATGAAATGGGACATTTGTGACAAAACTACAGAAATGTTAATTTACATCCCCTGTGCTTACGGAGCAGTAGCTATGGTGTTATGGTAGCTCGTTTTGTTCAATTTTTAAATGATTTGAGAAACTTACAGCACATTTTATAGGTAACAGTTGTACCCAAAGCTTGTAAGTGACCTGTGCAATTTTACAGAAATAGTCAAAAATCTGCCTTTTGTTTTTCCTTTCAAGGTGCCACTTAGACAAATACTGTTATATTGTTTTGTAACAGTTAAATATAGTTTGGTTTGGATTTTTGTTTCACTCCTAAAAGGAAAGCAGTGACATTCTGAAACTTGCTTTATGCATGTATTGGAAAAAGTAAAGAGAGCACATTAAGGAGTTTAATGTCAGGTGCATTAGTTCCCAAAATGGGTCTGTTTGAAGTGACATAAGTTGCAAAGTTTTGTTTTTTAAAGCATGAAATGATAAATGAAGTTATGTAAATGTCTGTAGTGTTCAAAACCATGTTAGGCCTGCCTGTAAACAGAGGATACAGAGGGCATTATTTTCCTTGAGAGACCTTTTTGTTTGCAAAACTGAGCTAGTCCTGTCTTGTGCACAGAAGGGGTTTGACAGCTACTGCTCAACTTTTGGTCTGAAAGTGTTCTAAGATGAGCAAAAGAACAGCAATTGGATTGTAATTTTTTTTCCACATCAGGAAAAAAATCACTCTCTCTGTTAGTGATTACCTGAGATCACTGACCTAACATTCTGATGATTTAATAGAAAATGTTTAGAAAGACAAAGTGGTACAAATTATAAAAGACTCTCTGAAAACATAAAACCATACTTAAAATTCTGATATGTATTTTTGACAGATGTTCTGTGAATGCAGCACCTCAGCAGATACCAGAAGCATCTAAAGAAGTAGAGAAATTTCTAAAAGGAATAGCCAGAAGTAAAAAAGAGAGAAAACCTGTTCGTCCACATGTGATTGAGGTGAGAAAATGTCATTCATCATTAGGGCATCAAATACAGTTGACTTGATCATGTCAGTACCATTGTGCAATCAGAAAAGTTTGAACTCAGATATTGTGTCCATGTCTGAAGAAGTCTGGCAGACATCCCTGTGATCTGCTGCTCTGTGTTTTGCCATGGAGTGTCTTCACTGCAGCACAGTGGACAATAGAAATGCAGGAGATCAGCTGTTAAGCCTTACCCTGGGGTTACTGCTTCAGTGTGGGATGTGGAAAAAGAATTTCTTCCTTTCCTTGTTGCATAAAACTTTTAACTGAGCTTTACTTGAAATGGTGGCCAAAAGCAAATAGGGCATGATGTGCAGTTCTTCAGTTGCATGTGAGTTTGTTTTGTTATCAGGGTGTTCAGGACATTTGGCACAAAATATGCTTGATTCAGTGGAGTTGACAAAGGATCTGCTCTGTCACTATGCAGATCTGTCTTAATTTCTGATGAAACTGGAATAAGCTCCCAGTTCCTTACCCATGAGTGAAATGATAGTTTGTAGCTTTATGGGCCTCATTTAATCTGGGTCTTGGTGTCTCTCAGTGCCAGATTACTCTTGGAAGAAAATAATATGGCATTTGTTTAGGAAATATAAAGAAGCAATTGAGTACCTTGCTTATGTTTGTGAAAGCATGGTTTGATGATTGCCTTAGAGAGGTTTGAGTGGAGGGTTTGCATTTGTAGTAGTCTTGGTCTAAATTGTTAAATCATCTTTTAATATGAGAACTGGCTCTCTTCTAGAAATCTTCAGAAGTGAAGCCTGTGGGAAGTGAAATGGGTACTGGTGTGCAGATCACAAGGAAATTAGTTAATGTAAGTACATTATTGGTGAGGGATATTGGTATTACAGGGCTGTTACTGATGGTAATGGTCCATCTTAAACTGTTACAGAAGCACTGAAATATAATTCATGCCCTTCAGTTCCATAACTAACCATCAAACTCAATCACTTCCAGTTAGTCCCTTCCTTTCCTTGGTCTCCTCCCTGAATGATTCTGGATGTGACTGACACCTGACAGAAGAGCATTAGTGAAAAGGAAGAGCTGTATTTGGCTACAGGGATGAAGAGCATACCCTGAACTCTCCTTTTAGAAGAGAGGGGCATGGAGAGCTCAGCCCAGTGCTGCAAATGCACTGCTCTGCTTGGCCCAGCCAGAGTTGTATGAGGATCTGGGAATGGGGTTTCTGAACTTAAGAAAGGATGGAGAGTTCTGAAATAGTTACACTGGAGGTGTGTAAGGATCTGCTTGTGCCTAAGTGAGCACACAAGCAGATGTATGTGTGAAAGAGGCAAAGGAGCAAGCTCTGCCAAGGCCCAGAGACATGAAGGGGACTGGAAGTTTGGAAGTGAGGTTGTAAGGAAGAATTCAGTCTGTTGCAGGGGATGTTTGAGCAGGAATTTATACTACAGCTGCTATCATAAATAGCTTACTGTTTTTGTGGGTACACAGTTCCTGGCTCTGTTTTCAATGTCTAGAATGGATGGGTTGGGATATGATGTGGTGACATGTACATGTGTGACACAAGTGGAGAGTTGTGAACACGTTTCAATCAAAGTAAATCCGTGGCTAAATCCAAACTCCTGGGTAGTGATTCAAAATCTGCAGAACTGAAAGGAGGGGCTGCAAAGGATGGGTAGCTGATGCATGGTACCCTCTCCTTTAGTTTTCCAGGGCAATTCTTTGTACTGGATTGCTGATACATGCACAAGGGAAATGTCACTGGTTGCAGGGTAGGATAAGTGGCAGCTTTAGCATTTATTTGTGTGCATGTTTGGCAGAACTTCCTAGTTCTCAAAAAGGTGAGAGTTCTCAGATGGGTACATTATCTCTGCTGCTGTGACAATAATGTGTTCTTCTCCTAGGATCCTACTTTCAAGCCATGCCAGATGAAGACCCATTTTGTACTTCCCTTCCCAGTGAACTATATTGGGGAATGCATTCGAACAGTTCCCTACACAGCTGCAGACTATGCCAGGTGGGAAGCAGAACATCAGGGAGCTCTCTGTGCTCTGCACAGCACAAAGCAAAATGGAAAGGGTTGGGCTGACTGCAGAAAATGGAGTGTTGATAGAAAATGATTTGTAGTGCATTTGTCACAAAATCTTTACGAAGCAGCTGGGCCCAGAGCAGCCCTGTAAATGCTGAGATTAAGTAATGAGGGGCTGCTGTCCCCTACCTTGGAATAAACAGCCCCACCTACTCAGACATGTCCTGAGTTTACAGTCCTGATGCATGTAACAAAGTTCAGAGCCCCTCTTACAGTGATGTGACATTATTCAGCTATTATTAAATAGTGAGCATTGCTGTTGAAACTGTCATAGATTACAAGCAGCAGTGCATGGCAGATGGGGATCTGGGGGACCTTTAGAGGCAGTTGAGACTATCACTGTTGCCCAGTTCACATCTTCACTGCTTCTGTTTCTCTCATTTCAGCCTTCGAATTCTAGCACGGTTGATGACAGCTAAATTCCTACATACAGAAATCAGAGAGAAAGGAGGGGCTTATGGTGGAGGTGCTAAACTTAGTCAAAATGGCATATTCACATTCTACTCCTACAGGTAACAGTGCATTTCTTTCCTCTTGATGATTGAGGGGACCACTGACTGCATTTTGCTGTGTCTTATCTTTGACTTCCTTGTAGCAGTCTTTCAAGAAGAAGTGAAATAAAAGGGATGAAATTAAGTGAGTGATTCAGTGCTGATGAAGTTAGATTGCCTAATAAAACCATTCTTGCTTTATCTTGTTTGTATCCTTGGGAAAGCTTAATTTATCTCTGCTGGTAGCAACCACTGCTGCACCTCTGCACTTTGGTGTTCACTGTCTCAGTCTCACATTTATGTATAACTGGCTTGCACTTTATTTCTTGGTAAAGGAAGCCCTAAGAAAGGAAATTCAAGACTGCTTTAAATTTGAGACCATGAAGTAGAATGGGGATGTTCCCTAAGGTCCTGAGTTTGAAAATATGCATCTTCCTTAAAGCAACTGGCTGAAATCATCAGAGATTCAGCAGAAAGCATTGCTGGTGATAAGCTAGAACTACTTGCTCCTTCTTTTCTATTCTTCTCTTTTGCCAGTCCAGAACAGTTACCCTGTATTTAGCTCACCAAGGCACTTTCTGATGAAATTTCAGCTGGAGGTATTATAGTTGTAATCCCCACTAGCAGTGTTGTGTGGCTGGAGTCCTGGCTTCAGTTGTTTTCCTAGCCCAGAGGCAGGCTGGCACAGTGCTTGGTCAGGGTTCCTGGCTGAGGTTTGAGTAGTCTGGCCTTTCTGTAAAGTTTCAACATGGTAGGACTTGTCCTGGCAGTAGTCCTCAACTTGCCAGTAGTAGCTAACCTGTGGCACCTGTTTTACAGAGAGTAAAAACAGGTGTGGCAAGAAAAGCAACTGAGAGAAGATAGGGCATATCATAAATATTCCTGGTGTGGGCAGTAATGGCAGTGCTGCTTTTTGAGCCCACTGTGAACAGCACTGGCTTACCTGACCTGCTTTTATTACACCACTTCACTCTACACCATCTTGGAACTACTTTTAGGCAGCTGGATTCTGTACCTGTGTATCTAAAATTGTGAATCTGCTTGGTTTGTAACAATACTTTTCTTCTGGAAAAGAAATGCAGAACCAAACCCCAGAACCTCTTTTTGTACTTAAAAAGTGATACATAATATTATAATTTGTTTTCCCCCATGTGTGATGCATAGTAAATTGTGAATGAAGTGAGAATAAAGGAATTTTGGTTTTTCATTTTTTAAGACTGAAGTAATAAATTTTTATGTTCTTTTTCTCTTCTAAGAGACCCAAATTCATTAGCCACCTTGAAAACATTTGAAAAAGCAGTCGAATGGGCCAAATCTGGAGAATTCACCCAGCAAGATATTGATGAAGCTAAACTAGCAGTGTTTGCTGCTGTGGATGCACCAATAGCTCCTTCAGACAAAGGTACATTCTCATCATCCTCCCAGGGCTGTCAGTGTTTATTTCCTTTTTAATTTCTGTTTAAAGGGAAGAAAATAGTTTGCTAAACTGTGTTAGATGATAAAATTTGTGTTTGGAAGATGAGAGATAATGGCAGTTTTGATGAATCTATTGGTTCCTGTTGCTCCTTTTCAGAAACACCTCATCCACTCAGGTTCTGCTGAAGTTTTGTGTTACTGGTCCTCTGTGTCACATGGAGGTAGATTGAGGAAATTATTTTAGGTTTGGAGAGCATTATATGCAGACAAATGAAAAGAAATACTGGTCCTCTGATGCAAAAAGAGCTGAGGGATTACTTTCCTGACTCAAGCAGGCATACTGACTGTGAATGTCACCTGCCCTTTGTGCATATGTTCTCTGAAGTTAGAGCACTGAAGTCTGTCTGCTGGGGTGGAGGGTGTTTTTAGCTTCTTTGCAGGTCTGCACATTCATGATGCATTGGTAGTATCTGTGCAGTTTACTGACATGTAGCTTTGCTGTGCTCACTTCCCTCCCTTGTTCTCCTGCTGAATTTCAGTCTGAAACTTGCCCAGTTAAAGCACATTTCCTTCCCATACAAAAAGGAATTGCAAGGTTAAGATCAGCATTATTTTAAAATGTGCTTGTACTAGCACTAACTTTTTAAACAAGAACACTTCAAATTAAGCTTTTACCTGTCAGGATCTGGTTTTGGTGTGGGCAGTTAAAAAGCAATTGGTGCCAGGTGCACATGAGTGCAGTGCCTGCACTTTGGGTGTTGGTGTCAGCAAGGGATGATGAACATTCTTTGGCATTTGAACACAGATCTTAACAGAGCACTGAAGAGGAGAGCTCTGTTCCAGAGGCCTGGGAACTGGTGCAAGGAGCACCTGTCCCTTCATGCTTTTGAGTCACTGGGCACTGCAGATGGATGTGAAAACCTTACCTGGCTGGGAAGTCAGCCCTGCCTTGGGTAGGAGGTTGGAATAAGTTGACTCAAATCCTTCCAGCTACCTTTATTTCCCTATGGTTATGTGCCTGACAAAAAACTTTTCTGTGATTATTTTGGAGTTCTCTGGTTGTTCAAGAAGCAATTAAAATGCTGTGGGCAAATACTCCAACAAAACATTAAAGCATTTGTGTGCAGATTTCTGTGTAGTACAAAACTGTGAGTAAACCTTCACATTGCAGATACATCACAACTGATTGGAAATAAAATAGCTCCAAAAACAGAAGCTTCATGAAATGCAGTTTGTTTAAAAAGTTGTTAGAGCTGACTCTCTTCAGAATGAATTATGTCTAAGTTTCCTGGACCACTGTTACATGCAGATTTTTGACAAACTAAATCATATGCCAAAATAGAATTGCTTTTTTCCTAAATAGGAAACTGTTACTACCTCACCCTGGTTTTAACTTACTGTGCTTGATTCAGTTCAATATTCTCTCAGCATGATGGTTTGATGGAAGTCTCTATTCTTTTGAGCACACATTCCTGTTGTAGTTTGCTCTCATTCCTTGCATGTGGCTGTGACAGATTGCAGTGCACCAGAGCAGTGTGTGGTTTTGTTTTCTTTTCCCTAGGAATGGGTCATTTCTTGTATGGCATTTCAGATGAAATGAAGCAGTCGCACAGAGAACAACTTTTTGCTGTCAACAGTGATAACTTGGTTGATGTATCAAACAGGTAAGCCTCTGCTCAGTTGTCATAATTAAGTTACTGGTTTTCTTCCCTTGGTCTTTCATACTACTTTCACTATTTTCTTCTGTAACCTAGAAAAGGATATGTTAATTATATCCTGTTTATTGCACGTTTAGCAGATGCAATTCCCTCCTACACTCTGAGTTTGTGGGAGATTGGGTTTGATTTACTTTTGAAAGGCCCAGGAACTGTCTGGTGTATGACTACATGAGTAGGTATGAGTGCACTATAGGAGCTGGTATCTACTCCACTTTCAGCATTTTGTGTGTGACTTCTGAATTCCACTGTAGATGCAAGTACAGCCAAGTACAGGGTTAAGGAGAGACTGTTGTGATGAGTGGGCACAACACAAGTTGTTTGCAGCAAAGGACACTGTTCCTGAGATGGGAGTATTTTTAACTTCCACAGCAGAGCTGTGGTTAACCAAATGTAGCAGTTTGTCACTTGTTTATGGTTTTTTTTTTATTTCCAGGTACCTTGCAGCTGGGAAGAGCACTCGTGGTCAAGCTGTACTTGGCCCAGAAAATGCAGATATCACCAAAGATCCCTCATGGGTCAAACGATGACTTTGGCTTTTCTCTGGGTGTGACTACAACATTAGGGGTTTTTAGTAACTTTTAGCAGTGCTATGGTCCAACTGAAATATTCATTGCTGGTTTTTAACAGTGTTCACCAAATCAGTTAGAAGCTCACCTTCTCAAAATAACAATGTGAAAAATTTTCTAACCATACAGTATTTGAGAGCAAGAATTACATGCTCTGCATGGCAAAGACAGACCTTAATCTTTTACTGAAGCCTCACTCCTTCTATCACATATGAATACTATATAAATGAAATATTTTTGTATATGTAAAACTCTAGTTTTAAATGGTGTTTTGTTTGAAATCATGTCTGCTGTTGGGTATATAAAGAGCTGTCTCTCATACTGACAGATTTCATTCTGTGGTGTGGTAATTCCAGCTGCCTTTGCATAAGCCACCTCCACCCTGAGCAGTCTGTGACAGTACATTCCACCAAGCTGAGTGTGCAGTGCAGTGGGAAAATCCCTAATCAATCAGGGGAGTCTATTTTGTATAAAGTTCGGTTGTGCTTGACAGTTAGGGCAAGGTTTTGGTACACCATGATTTAGTATTTACCTTGTGATGGTCCAGTTAACATAAACTAGCATGAGAAAACATTTTTGTCTGTTTTTCAGCCTCGTTACCCTTTCTGATCAGTATTGGGGGTGTTAATCTTAAAGAAGCTCTGAGAAAAAGAAAACACGAAGCAAGGGCCAGGTTACACCCTTATGAATCTCACCTTGCTAAAGCTGTTCTTCCCCACTCCCAACCCCAAGAACTAGTTTTATCTTTCCTGTACAAGGGGAAATTATTCCAACTCCTAGCCTGATCCTGAAGCAGCAATGAAAAACCACTTGCTCTGGTGTGACTACTTCCTGCAGCACTGAGGAATGAAAAGGGGAGTTTCTTTTTCCTTCACTGGAGTCTATAGAGAATCCTTCAAGTATTATTTCCCCAGCTGTTTAAAAGCAAGTGAACACACATGTGATGTTTGCAACAGTATTTTATTTCATTTTGGAAACATTAAGCACATCCTGTAACTCAACACAAGAACTAGCCATCTACACTTATTTTTGGGTGTAAGTACTCTGAAACAAAGTGCAGTAGATGAGTAACTTACGGAGTGCATAGAACGGTGTTGCACTTGCTTGTTAAAGGGCAGTATCAGTACTGGTGTTTTCCATTAGATGCAAGGGTTTGTTTCAAATAGAACACACAAACAGGACAAAATCTGTGTGACAGCTGAACGTCATGTTTCACATAAAGTGCTGGAACAATAATTTAAATGTTACAAAACAAAGCTTTAACGATTCTAAAGCATTGTTACTCACAATGTGCATCTATGACAACAATCTAAATGTGGTGTGTTTAGATGGCTCCAGTCTCAGCTTCCTTTGGGAGCATGGCCACATGTTCCAGCTGGCCTGAGTCTGACACGTCATAGCTGGTCTTGTACTTGGCCAGGATCTTCATCAGCGGCCGCAGCTTCAGCCACCACTGCTCCTTGGGAATCCTGTGTCTGGGGGGGAAACAGGGAGGTGAAACACATGGGGTAAGGCAAACACCTTCATTAGGAATGGAATCAAGCATTGACCATCATGGGGGGATGTAAAACACTGACACAAACGAGAAGAATCAAGGACAGAATCCCAAAGAAATGAACAGTGTTAATACCAAATCTGGCACAAAAATGCTGCCCCAGTGAACTGAAACAGAAGTAAAGTAATTCTAGGCATTAAGGCAATCACATGGAGGTTACTTAACAGGACAGCAGTTCCAGACTTCATGAGACTTTCAGGTGTAAGGAGGATGAAGTAAAAGCACAAAAGCAAGAGAGAAGCAAACAATCCAAGTGGATCTGGGAGAATTCAGGCCTCAGGCAAAAGCAGGAAGGCGTTGGGAAGTGTTTGTTTGAAGTGGTGCAAGGCAGGCTGTGGTGAGGTGTTTACCACCAGGCAGTGCATACGTACACAAAGTCTGTTTCACTCTTCAGCTCAGCCACGGGTTGGAAAACAAGGTTGCGTCTCCGCATTCCCAGCAAACAAACGGAGTCATCGGTATTGGCAAATACTTTTCCTAAAAAGAATGAAGTAATTCAGCATCCTTCTTACAAGTATAAGAGCAAATACCACTTTTCTGTAATTAAACTTAACAAACTAAACAAAAACTTACAGTAGCCTAATTTCAGCTACTGATTATTTAATAGATTGATATAACATCAGATTAGTACTTTAATAGGATTAGATCTTTTTAGCTTAACTTCAGTGATTAGCAATGAAATAACAGTGCAGTTAAACAACAAAATGATTGAATTTTAGCATCCAGTTTTAGATCAGATTTTAGGAAGTAGTGGTTTACAATAATTCTCAAAGACTTAAGTATTACCTCCTTCTGTCTCCCATGAAGGCAGCATGAAACAAAAAAGAACAAATGTAACTATACAAACATCAATTCCTGCAAGCATGTAAACCTTCCATCACATTGGCTATTTTAAGAGGATGATGAAGCAGCTATCTGAATTATTGACCTCACTGAATTGGAAATGCTCATACACCAAGAAGCACAGAAAGGCACTACTGAATAATAAAAACACCAAGATGGGAAGAAGTATGTTGACTAACAAATTGTCATATGTTTGCAAAGTGGAGGAATCTTACATACTGACAGACAATCAAAGACAGTAACAAGAGACTGCACCAAATTTTTGTGCACCTTTCCGGTAGGTTTCCTTCAGTTTTTTGGAGATCCACTGCATAGCTTTTGCTGAAATTTTTGTCCCGAAATTTCTATCAAATGGTGAAGGTGCTCCACCCTGTGCAAAAATTGAATTCTGGGTTAGCTTATCAAAGCAGGATTGGTGTTTGTTCTAGCAGTTATCTCTGTTAATGGCCTGCTCTACCTCTGATTTCCATTTCCCCCACTTAGTAAAACAAACCAAAAGCCCCACCCCATTAGTCAGTCTAAGGTGTTTAAAATTTGTGTTCAGCACCTGTGGAATTCCCACAGAATCAATTCTAATTCTCATTTAGAAGAATGGAGGGGACTGTGCATTCTCCTCTAGGTCAGCCTCAGTGATAAGTGTAGCCAAATCAGGAACTCCCTTTGCCCAACCACCAGCTGCACAGTGAGATAAAGCCATGCAGACAACACAGGCCAAAGGAGTAGCTCACTTCTGTCTCTTCCACAAAAACACCCATCTGCATAGATTTTCTTAATGAAATCTCTGCTCTTCAAGAGGGTTCAAGAGGCAGAGACATTATGGATGGGCAGATAATAGTATTATGAAGAAAGTATTACAATATAAGACAAAAAGTGGAATTATTTATTAATATAGACAGAAGAGGAATAAAAATGAAATTCATAAAGAATCTAATGCATTTTTCCTAGATTTTTAAAAAGGGTTTGCAATAAAACCTGATGCTAAAAAATACTTCTGAGTTGCCTACAAACAAAAATTCAAATTTTTTTCCCTTAATCTTGAGTCAGACGTGTTTCAAATGCTTGAATAGTGTAGTGTATATACTTTATGCACACAGAGTTAGTGCTGTCTGTAACTGTAGGGTTGTATTTACCTGCTGCATATGGCCCAATACATTTTTTCTACAGTCAAACACTCCTTTTCCTTCTTCAGAATACAGCTGATAAATGAAATCAGTTGTGTAGTTCTCATTGCAGTTCTCATTCCTGTAACAATTAAGGCCAGACAGTTAGCAATTTTACTCTAAAGCACTGGATGTCTTTGCAGCTACTGAATGACAAGTCTTTTTCCTTTTCTCCTTTTCTTGATAGCAGTAATTCTGGCTGGGACATTTTCATCTGATCACATACACTCACTTTCATGTAACAGGCTCATGATTTTTAGGGGTTTTACAGTAAAGGCTACAGTGTGGCACACTACCTTTAGTAAGTAGGAATCTGGAATAAAAGACAAACCCAATGAGAAAACAGACTGAAAATAGGATGAAGTATTAGATTACAGAGCAAATATATTTACATAGAAAGAATTTTTAGACTTGCACTTCCAGACAGGTCACAGAATTGCCTTTTGGAGCACAGCTTTTCTAAAAATCTCAAGTTAAAGGAATAATCAAGGAATATAGACTTGGAGTGTCATTCCAAGTGGCCAAGCAACCTACCTGGCTGGGAATGCTCAGTATCACTGATGCCATATATTACAAGTACTTTTACTTACCTCAGCACTAGACCACGCTGGATACTGGTTTTCATTTTTTCAGTCAAATGTTCCACATTAGCCTGGAAACAAAAGTATTTTTAAAGATCCATACAGAACTCTGTATCTGAAACAACTTTAACGAGCCTACATTTCCTGAGAACTTCTGTCAAATATTCCACATAAAGCATTATGTGCAAATTGAAATTATCAAGATTTCTGGAGATATAGGATAACATGCTGTGTATGACAATTCATCTTGAGTTAAAACTAACATCTTTCTCTATATCAGAAGTAACAGATTTTATTAAATCAAAGGATTTTATTAAATCAAATTTATATTCTATACTGGTACAGCATCCAGCTTGATATACATAAAAATACACAAATTGCCACTGAAGTTTACAGCCTGCCCTTACTTCCAGTCCTGCCAACAACTGCATGGGGATAAGTTCTGATTCATTTCACATCTCTGTGCTTCTCAGGAAAGTTCAATCCTTTTAGCTTTGTGTTTGTCCATGACTGCAGCTAGCACTAACCATCTCAGAAGTGTAAAGTCCTCACAACAGACAAGTTCCATATCAGCTTGTGTATGTACTACACCATAATCCGTAATCCTTAAAGCCTGAGGGCTTTATTTTAGTAACACTTCCAGACATGCTCTGAATAGCTGTGGTAACAGAGTCAGTATCTAAATAAACCTGACATACTGGTCAGTTCTTGTCCTGAACAGCCTTTAAATACAACTCTACCGTAGTAAGAAAATACTGTTCTCTTCTTTTTGGCTTTATTTTAAAACTACCCAGGTCTGTTCATTTAATTTGAATGTCAATCAGAAGACTAAAAATGAAACAATTAATCTAGTAGTGCTTAATGGCCAATACAATTATTTTTGTCATTTTACTGAACTTGGTTGTCAACAGTGATTGTGTCCACATTCCTTTATATAATGTTATGGAACTGGCATGACAAGCCAGATTTTAGGCCCAACCTCAGCTGTTTCTTTCTTTCATGAGCCATCTGCTTCAAGTACACACATTACGATACACACGATACACAGCTTTAGATCTGCTTAAGAATGAGCAAAAAAGGTGCAGAGTACCTGGAGCTCCCTGATATCAAACTGCTCCTCAAAGATGTAAGCAGCATCAGCTCCTGCTGCCAGGGCCCCCATGTTGGCCAGGTAGCCGCAGTAGCCGCCCATGGTCTCGATGATGAAGACGCGGCGCTTGGTGCCGCTGGCCGACTGCTTGATGCGGTCACACGTCTGCTCAGAGACACCACAGCCTGAGTATGCACTACAACCCCTCACTGCTTACGTTTTTGTATGTCATGCAACTTTGTGTCACCTACTGGTAATGAAAAAGTTAAAAATAAAGCATTTGTAAAGAATGAATCTTTAAAGAATTCCAAAATGTTATAGCCCGTGTAACTGCAATAATTATCCAATAAAGGATTTCTTATAAATCATATACTGAACACCAGGGTAGAAATAAAATGTTTTTCTACTAGTAATTCTTAACATACACTTGCTTCCTGTAAATACTGAAACAAGAGTTCATTTTGGTTTGTAGTGGCATTAACCAGTTGTGTATCTGCATTTTCTAACACAGATACAAGTAGATATAATGAAGCTTTTCAAGGAATTGTGGGATGAATAAACTTCTCTTCTTTAACTCTATTCATTACTTCTTCTTAGCATTGATATTAAAATTCACTGCATTCCTATCTATGCTGAACTTCTTAAGTCCTGAGCAGGTACTGCCCAATTACTTTCCAGTAATGATTTCCAGATAAATATAATTCTTTCAAGCACTACTGGTGCATGTTTTAAAATGTTTTTGGTTTTTTACTAACAGGTGCATAGTTACTGTAAAAAGACTGAAATCTCCACTTGCACCTTACTCTGACCAGCATAAGGAATGTTCTCTACATGGAGATCTGTTACTTACATGTAACCAGTTAACACCAGTATTTCTTAGAGCTGCTTAAGAGAAGAGGAAAGTAACAAAGACAGAGGCAATCTCCAGTGTGGCAAGACCTAGGAATCTTAGGAAAATATTGTAACTCAGGAAAATGCAGAAACTTAGGAACTAGTTTACTATCCACGTTTAGGTTTTAGTAATACTCAAGAATCTATTTGACAAACTCACCTCCTGGAATGAATTTTTCTACCATTTGAAGTTATTTTAAAGTTGTTCATTAATGTATTTTCCTTTCAGAAAGCAAGTCAGAGAAATAAAGAGGCTCTATTTTCTTCTTTGTCTTAGAAACAAATAAATAAATAGGATATACCACACTTTCTGACAGGAAGAATTTTGTGAAACTGATGTAGTGTCCCAACACCAGTTCTGTTTAATAAAATTGGAAATGAAAGTACCTGGAAAGTCTGTCAACTTGCAACCTGAATTATGGTAACATTAAAAAATCCCCCAACTTTCTGATTTTTTGAATGAGTAACTGTAGGTGCTGTAATATTTGAGGTATTTCTAGTTCACAGTTTTTCAAAACCAGAACTTCATTCAGCTAACTGAAAATACTACTTCTGAAATTCAGATTGTGAGCAATATGGCCCTTAAAACCATACCTAACACATCACAGAACAAATCATTACTTGATATATCAGAAAACTTAATATAAAAACTCTAGAACTTCTAACATAAGAGAGTTTAATGCATTTAAAGACTAAGACCAGTATATGCATGTATTTAGGTCAAGCTAGCAAAAGATACATGCAGTTTTATTTATACATATTTTATTTATGTATTTGCATATATGCATATTATGTGCTTACACACAAAAGTGCAGCATTCACATGAATTTATTCAGAATATGGATATTCTGTTATCCCAAGCAGAGAATTATCTCCATAACATACTATGTCACAAAAGTCTATGTTGACTTTCTGTCAGTTTTTCAAAATGACACTTTTACTTACTTATCTTGGGTTTTACTGTGTCACCAAGTACTTTACTTTCTCCTTGCAGACATTATTTCATGAAAATTTTTGCAGAATACTGTAGCACTGGAGAAATTTAACTCGTTTTTTAAAGAGCTGCCTGAAACTGGATAGGTACTATGTGTTTAACTTACGTTATAAAACAATCTTGTCTTTAGACAATAGAGATACATGTGAAGGTTTCCACCATTTTGAGAGACTTCTAGTATTTGTAAATCCCAAGATTTCTAAAAAGATTTCCCATCTGCTGGCAGGAGAGTGGAATTTTCTGCCTTTTGAGAATCTCCAAGTACTAAGCAAGGAGGTAAATCAGTCATTGCCAATGGGACTAATCACTTGAAATCTACTTAGAAGGGTTTCTGTCCTTGACCATACAAGAGATGGAGTACAAACTTCCTATTACTCTTGCTTTCTCAGAATTACTGTGACAGAAATACCCAAATATGAAATTGGCACAGGTAGACTTAAATGAATTATTAATTCATACACTACACTACAGGCTGGAAGAGCCAAACCTCAACTGCCTGGTGCAGGTTTCAGACATCATAAACAAGGTCTGATGACTTGTTTTGGAATTCTGTTGCTAGTTCAGTTTTTATATGAACTGACCCAGCTTAATGAGAAATCCTAATGTTTGAAACACCAAATCAAGTGTGCTATTAGCATTAACTCAACATCCTAATGACAAAAAAATTCAAATGATGCAACCATTTTTTTTTTTTACAGAGAGCATCACTGATATCTATACAAACTGTAATTACATTAGTACCAAAAACAATTATGTAAGAGGAAGCAGCACTATAGAAAATCATTTGTTACCCCATTGTGTTTCCAAAGTTATCACTTTTGAAGGGGCGTCATTCACAATTACCAGATTTAGCTACTTGAATAAATGTCAGGACAAGGGGGAAAAAGCTAGAGGAGTGGTGAAGTACCCATTTCCTGCCTATGAACATTGTTACATGATGACACCAACACAACACCTTAGGACATCTCAGCCCAGGGATGCTGCATGCAGCTCCCAAAGGCCACCCTGTTTTCTGCCACAGCTCTTCCAGTTATCTACTGAGCTTTTTCACTCACTGTGTAAGAACACTGTATAAAGCAGGAAAACAAACCTGCTTTTCCCAACCCCCTGGATCTGTAGCCTTGATTTTACTTCCTTGGCAAATTACTTCATGGTTAGTTACACGGCTTGCTAATGATGGGTTTGATGAAACTCAGAGCTGGTAAGATTTACTCATTTGTTTGCATTACACCTCAGCTCAGTTCCCTTTGCTGTGTCTTAAGCAGAGCAAATAGGACTGAAAGAGCTCATGAAGCAGTTGTACCCAAGGGAAAAACTATGGTAGACTAAAACTAAGACACTGATTGTTCTGACCCTGCATTGTTTAGCTGAACATCAGTGACAGACTTAACTGCTTATACTATCCATGCATTTATATGCACTTAATGTATGTTAAGCCTAATGGAGTCTACGGGATTATTCATGTGTTTAGTGTTAATCATGTACTTAAAATGCTCAACTGCACTGAGCTCAGTCAATAGTTCATCCAACAAATGGGGCATTTATTTATAAAATATGTGCTTTCTTCTTTTACCTAAGTAATAAGTAAAAATTAGATAAAAAATTAAATTGAAGAAAGCAAAATATTTGATTCTCAGTAAAAGCAAATACCCTAAGTACTAATGCAGGAGTCTTGAAGAACTAAAGATAGTACCCAAAAATTAAGCATTTAAATAATATTTTTTCTAAGGTTAATCTTTAATCAGTCTTGGAAAACTGAAGTATTAACCATTAAAAAACACAAGTAACTGAGTTCTTTAAGAAAACCAGACATTTCAAAGTCTTTAAGTAACCTCATCTTATGCATTTTATCATCTTAACTTTTAAAAGATATGCAGTCTTACCTCCACAATAGCATTCAAGGCAGTGTCAGTACCAAGGCTATAGTCTGTGCCTGGCACATTGTTGCTAATAGTAGCAGGCAAAACACACATAGGAACTTTAAACTCCTCAAAGCTGGCACGCGCCTCGTAGAGCTGCAGACAACTTTCAAAGGCCTGAAGCAGTGGTACAAGTGTGAGTGAAACATTCCTTGTCTTTGGACTGCTCTGCTAATGACTCCTGGCATGTGATGGTAAATGTGGCTGTCCATTGGCCCAAGTAAATACAATTGGTGAGATTATTTGGGGGGGGTGGAAATATCCTGTACATACCACAACAGTGCACTGGGGTTGCATTGGCACAATGCTCTTTGAAGAAATGCAGAGGATTAGTACAAGTTAGTACAGACTGAAGGTGAAGTGTGCACAGCAGAGAGGTCTGAAGCAGCTGGGTAGGAAAGGATAGCAAAAAGCTAGACTGGAAATCATTCCACAAGAAAGAACTTAAAGAACAGAGTTTGATACATGCTAAGGAGCTTAGAAAGTTAACTAGTAAAACCCTTGCAACTTGAAGAAAATGCTTAAAGAAAGACACTTTTTAAAAAAACTATGTTATCCTAGAAAGTCAAGACACGCATCTATTTCCACCAAGAGAAAGGAAAAAAAAGTTCACCCATGCCTTCAAAGTTTCTATCAACATCACACATCTGCCTCTGTGAACACAGACTGGATGTAGGCCTAGAAAAATCCAGGAACATATGCACATGGATGAGTTAATAAAGTTTGCAAGTATAGTTCAAGGTTTCTTTGAAAAGCAGTTTTAGGTCCTTGGAATGACTCCAAATTCTACAGAATATATTATCATGTCAAAAGGATTAGGTGCTCCTAGTGGATGTCAAAATAAATGTTGAGATTCTGCAGCTGTTTTAAGTAAACATGCATTACATTATTCCAATTATTTCTAATCTAAACTCATCAGTATCTCTCATGAAGTGTGGCAATTTTTCAAACTGCCTGTGTTATGGCTCTCTACCAGAAAGCCTGATTACGTAGTACACGATGTTTTCATCTCTTTCTCCCAGAAACTGATGTTCACAGAAGTCTCATTTTCTTAATTTCTCAAATTGGTTCAGAGAAGCCAATTACTGCAGATCAAAATTAGATACCTATTGAGGTATATCCAGGCACATCTGCACAGTGATGTGTTTAAGGAAAAACATAGAAGAAAATTATGGGTAAATCCCCTACCTGTGAGAGTTCTTCTGAGCTTTTGTCCTAGACAGAGCAGATCCTGTTCAGTGAGAAGACAGGATATTTATGGCTGTAGGTGCATAAATGCAAACTGACTTTCTAAAAAAGCTCTCTCTCCTCACTGTTTTCTAAATGGAACAGCTCAGTGTTATACTTTCAGTTTGAGGTTGAAACATAGTCTGAAAGATGGCACTTTCAGACCCAAAGAGCTCAGAAGAACTACAACCAGGAGCAACAAATAGGAGGGGTTTATTTGGGATTTGATTTTTTGAGTGGCTGAGACTTCACTTAGGAAATTTCAGTAATTGCCTGGCTCAGTCAGGCTGCTTTGAACTTTTATTTCTATTAAAAGAATAAAGACATACAAAGTAACAGCAGTTTGGTAAAACCACACAGCTTCCTGGAGATCTGCAGAACATGAGTTTCTCTAAAAGGTTTCATATTAAGACTTCTGGAAAAACAAGTCAAAGGGAGATGTAGAGCAATAACTAACATAACTGGTTAGTCTGCATTTATGATATGTTAAGATGCAGTTATGATATGTTGTACTTGCATTAAATATTGCCATTTTATTTGATGCAAGTGATTCAGCCAACATATCCAATGACTGTACCTTCACCACGCACGAGCATTAGATGATTATATGCAACATCTTTGCATCACTGTGGCAAAACATGAAAATGCTTTTAATATATGGTCACTTAATTATAAAGGGTAAATAAGTAATCAATGGTTTTAGCAACTGCTATGAATTTATTTTTTTTTAAGTACTACAGTAAGGCCATAGAGGGATACTGCACTATGTTAATAAAATGGTTTAATAATTTCCTACCCTTTTATTGGGTTTGTTTTACTGAAAAGTTTGTTGCCATAACCAACATAACCAAGGATGCTTTATAAAAATTCTGCAGTCAAAAAAAGACTACTGTTTGTTGACTTGAAGATGATCTAAATACAAATGCCCACTGAAGGGAATGGAGTTACTGCCCTTACTCCACATCAGCTGTTACTAGGACTGAAGGAGATGAAAAATTAACAGGTTAGCTAGTGGCCTGGCTAATTTTCAGCTTCCTAGCTCAGAGTAATGTGGAGCCACACATGCTACTGGGAGGGTACAGGTGTCTGTTTTCCATGGGAAATGTGTGGAGACTGCCTTAAGGCATCTGACTGTAGCTTTCTTTGCTCCTCAGGGAACATTTTATTTTTTTTTGCCCCACAAAACCAAATCATCAGTCTGTACCCCCTTTTCCCTGGGTGAAAAGAAAGGTAAGATTGTCAAAGAAACATAGTGGAAAGTTTTAGCCTCTCCCTTTTTCAGGTTCCATTATTCTCATCTAGCTGATACCTTTCCTTTCCTTTCATGGCTGTGACATTCCTGAGGTCTGACATCTAAAATAATATCCTATTCATTTCATAGAATTAGCAACATACTTGAAAATATAGATATTTTTATTATGGTAGTTATTTTAGTGATGCTTCATTTAATAGAAAATTTGAAGTTCATGTTCTTATCCTGCAATCCTACAAGGATAACTTTTTATGTCTATATAGATCAGCCTTAAGCATATTCTCCTCAGGTAGAAAAATCCAGCTTTTCCCAGGTACTTTATGTTGTCATTAGCAGTTTTTCTAATATTCTGAAAAGTGAAGTGAAAAATACAGTTTATCACAAATTTAAAACACTATTCAAAAGATAAATCAAATTTGAAGCCAGGATTTTAAAACAGAAATGGAAAAAATGGAACATTTCAGAAGGGTCCTCATGATCAGTTATAGAATCTGAAGTAGTTGTTGAGCAACATTCATGCCTTTGTGAGGAGCACACTCTTTACTAATCTGTCATTCAGAAGTTATGTATCTGTTAAGTCTGTTTTTTGTTTTTCTTTTTAAATGCAGAATTTTAACACATTTTATCAGCCAATGTTTCAGCATACTACTTACACTTGACAAGTTAAAACAACTGCCAAGTGTCTAATGATGCCAAAGAGCAACAATCCCTGATTACCAGCACAATTGTACTTACCTGACTAGAGGTAGGCAAGAGCACACAAGTAAGAACCATACCACAGAAAAACTAAGTGTGATGACACTTTGGTTTCAGACAACACTGAAAAACTGAGCAGTTTTGGTGCTCTGACAGCACTGTAAACTATGATGCATTTATTGACCTAACTGTGGTAACAGGAATAAAACCTATCTATAAACTTGATAAAATGGATATTCATGTCCACCTCCTACGTTTGTTTACCACTGCCAATTGTATGACATGTATTGAGCCTATCTGGTCACATTTAATAGAGGCACAGTTGCTACTGCACCTGATCTGAGCATGGCACAAGAATGAAAGGATGCATTTTTCACTGGGAGTTCTTGTGAATCACATTCAAACAATCAGAGCAAAAAACTGAAAAGACGTCTTCCGAATGCAAAAGTCTGAAAAGTCTGCTCCCTCCAAAAGGAAAAAACAAAAAAACAAACCAAAAACAAAACAAAACAAAAAAACCCCACCAAATTTAATTTTCCACTCAACTGAATATAAATCTTGCAAAGCCGTTACTTTTCATATTTAATCCAGAGAAAAATCTAGGCAAAATTAAATGCAAAACAACCAGAAGAAAACCATTAGCAAAAAAATTAAAGCTTTTGAAAAGTTTTCAACTCTCACATTGAAAATACAAACGTTTTATCTAATGAAGGCAAATGACACCTAGAAACCTAAACAGAAAAGCAAACCACAACAACACAGACTGACTACTACATATCTCCTTTGCATGAAATAACCTATAAAAAGAAGTCAGTATGGTTAACAAAGTTTATGAAGATAAGAAAAGAGGGAAAGCAGATGTTATGCACAATCATTTTACTCACCTTAGCTCATGATCAGTCATTTTGGACAGATATTTTTATTTACCAGAACTGGAAACAACATCAACTTGTTTGATATATAACCCAAGTTGTCAATAAACAATTAATTCAGTGAATTTTAGTTAGCTTACAGTCTTATTCAAGGCAATACTTCAGGAAACTGATATTTCCTAACTGAAGGGTTTCCTTTGATGAAGTTAAAATTATTTAGGTTAGAATGGTGGGAAAAAAATATGGTAGTGCATTCAGAGTTGGTGGAATCTGAAGAATCCTCGACATTAAAAAGCTATCATGATTAAAATTTTCAAATACATTTAAGTGATAAGAGAACTGTCATTTAATTTTCAAAAGCAACTTGAAACTCTTTTTGTCCAACTGACTAAGCTTCCTGTTCAACTGAAATTAGTATTAGAGAACTGAGGAATGGCTGGGGTTGGAAGAGACCTCTGGAAGTCGTGTGGTCCAAACCCTTGCCAAGGCAGGAACACCTGAGCAAGGGACACTGGAACAATCCAGGAGGGTTTGGATTATCTGCACAGGAGACTGCACAACCTCCCTGGGCAGCTTTCTCCACTGCTCTATCACACTCAAACTAGAGAAGCTTTTTCCTCATAAGAGATTAAACATTCACTTTTTTACTTTATGTTGTATTACTGGATTTGATTTTTTTAAAAAATTACTTCACATGTCTCAACTCTTTTTATTAAATCTGCTATTAGGAGAATAAATGTAATGCCTATTACTGAAAAATAAGGATTTTATCTATTGTCTTAGAGGAGTAAAGATGTTACATAACTAAGAATCTCCTTCTCAACAGAGCAACTTTCCTCAGTGTTCCAGCTGGGTATACTACAACTCTCTATTATGAACACGGATTTTTTTTTCCCCTCTACACTGCAAATGATCATCCAAGTCTCAGCTTTAGGTTTCTTTCTCTCTTATTCAACAAGAGATGCCATCTTATCTTGCACTTAAAAAATTCAGAGGTCATTGCAGTTTCGGCAGAAACTAAATGGAAGCATTTGGGATCCTAGACTTTCTCTTTTCTGCAGTGGTGCCATGACTGTGTTTATATCAAGTAACTATAATTTCCCAGATCACATTTCTGAAGTTCTGGTCTACAAAAATATCCAGTAGTAGCCAATTGAGTAAGTTTAAACAACTGCTTTGTTAGTATATGCACACCAGAGCAGACTTACATCAGTTATAGTGTTCAGAGCAGTATCTGCACCAATGCTGAAATCTGAACCCGGTACATTGTTGGATACAGTTGCAGGAACCATAACCATTGGAACACAGAATTCGTCATATTTCTCCCGAGCTGCTGACAATTCCAGAAGTCCAAGGTAAGCCTGTTGGGCACAGGCATCAGGTGAAAAATTAGGATGAATAAAGGAAGGGCAGAGTTGGGAGTGACAAAATGAGAAGGGCCACAGGGGGAGCCATTTCTACCACAGCACACTTCAGCAAGTCAGAGCACTAAGGAACCACTAAAATCTAACACAGACAAAAAAGAAAGCATTAGAAACAGGCATATATTTGAAAACAATAAACAGAGCATATGTTCTCTTGAAAATGAACAATTTAGGCACAGAAAGTTGGTTTTCAACAAAACAAACTAGTTCCCCAATCTTCAGGTACTGTTACTCCTGATTTAAAAATCTTGATATTCCTGAGTTAGGGTCATAGCTAACAACTTGGACAAAAAAGGAAGATACATTCTTTATCAAAAAGCAATGAACACATTCTTCTCTGCAAGGAGTAGGCAAAATACTTTCCTCAATCAAAATTTCCAAAATTAATTGGTTTTTTTTAGAAAAAAACAAACATGAAATACAGGAAAAACTTCTCTAGATCCATTACAGATTTTGACATGCACTATGTGAGAGGAGTGGCTTAAATAAGGAACCATAGTGCAATTTCTACTAAGAGTCAAGAACTTCTGCAAGGATGTTCTAATTGTTGATACTGTATAGACTGAAACTTGCACAGCAGAAGTCATTAATTTATTTTAATACAAAAAACTATAACATTATCTCATCTCATTTATCCATTTAGCACATGTTTAGCAGTTCTAGGCACTGTATTGAATGCCAGCTTTCCAGAGAACCACTGACTGACAGCACTTATGATCCCAAACACTATCTATGTCATGTATCAAATACACATAGAACCAAATGCATCTTACATGAAGATTGGGTAAAAATCAAACCAAACTATTAATTTTGTTAGAAATTCTAGTCTACTTAGACATAATTAGATATTTCAGTGTACCTCAAATCCACCAATAACCATAAGGGCGTTAATGTTGTTAGTGCGCATCTGGTCAGCAATCTTCTCCAAATATTTTGCAGGAAGAGTACTAAAAATCATTAAACCAAAAGAAAAATAAAAACAGTTTACAGACTCTGAAGCACTAAGAATTTATTACTAAGCTGAAACCATAAAGTCAGCAGGCAACACAATGGTTTTTGTTTTACATATTTATCCATGCAAGTAGCTCCTCCAGATAAACAATAAGGACTCATGTCAAGTGTAAAGAAACTGCAGGTTTGAAATCCTTTAAAATGTAAGGACCCCAGGAAATTTTTAAGTTGAGGTCCCAATTCCCACTTTTCAGAGCTGGTTCAATACTATAAAGATACCCAAGTTGGAACAGAAGGATTTGAACAAAAGACAAACTCAAAAAACCACAATGTACAAAAATTGAGGACTTAAAAATACTAAGTGGGAAGAAAAGAACATGGAATCATACAGAGGGTATATAAAGCACTACAGTTCATCATATCAATTGACAAAAATATTGATGTTACCGTTTTGTACCAAGAATTGATCCTCCTTGGCCAGTCCAGCCTCCAACATCTCCCCAGGAAATTTCCTTAATCTTTGAATAAAAGTAAAAATGGAGAGTTTGTTAAGTGATTATCCAATTAATTCTCTTGAGCTGCAGCAAACAACAGGTACTACTTCATGAAAATCTGTTGGAAGAAGTTGTGGGCATTGACATCACTAAAACTAAATGAAGCCAAGGAAGAAAACAGCATCAGGAGTTTAACTCTATTTGTCTTCAATTACTATAATCCCTTTCGGTGTTACCCCTGGATACCCTAATTGTTTTGTTGCCTTGCATTAGGCTGCAAGTCCTTTCCATTCCATTTGTTCTTTCTTCTTCCAGACCAAGATGAACCTTGTCTCTGTGTTTCATATCTCAATCCTATTTTCAGCTATCCTCTCCTACTGAATGTGAAGCAAAAAAAATCTGAAGTTAGGTTCTTGATGTAAGTTTTGGGATCTGTGGCTCCAGCCAGGCACCAAAATTACTAGTCTTGCATTCAGTTTCTCTTCAGTACACCAACCAATGCATAACATTTAAAAACAGGTGATTAGAAGAATCTAACTTACCTAAGGGAAAAAAGCTTCCTCCCTCAATAAGCACCATTAAAAAGTTTCTTACAGCAAAGGAATACATGTGCAATAGCTCGTTGTTCAGAATCAGAGATTATTCTGCTACTCTGAAAAAACTTCAATATGTTCAACATAGACCAAAACGCAAAGGCAGGATTCATCTGAACTGATTTTGTAGCTCTGCACCATGTGATTAGTAACACTCAGCACAAATGAATTTACAGACTTGAACAGTTGAGAAATACAATTACAATCTAGGTTTTAGAGATCTTTAAAATAAAATAAAAGCACTTAGAGAGGCAGTTCCCTCAGCAGTTATGACAGAACATACCTTGCAAGAACATGAACAAAGGTGGTGGTGTGGGAGGGGGTACCTAGCACTTGGTAACGCACACACGTGACACTGACCTTGCCTCTAGCGAACCCTTCAAAACCATCAATGACAGCAAATATTTTGTGACCTTCAGTCATGCCAACTCTCACTGCAGCCCTCACGGCGGCGTTCATCCCAGCTGCAGGGGCACCCACATTTAAAACTGCCACATTAAAATTACTCTGGAAGAAAAAAAATTATATTTAGTAAGGACTTTGATTTCTATACCATAGTTAATTTGTACATCATATGCAGTTGCCAAATACTGGAATGCAGGAAACAAAATTTCAAAGCCTCTAAACATGGTGAAAATTTGAAGTTAACTGCAAGGTGCAGACACATTTCCCCACTTGCAGAATATCAAAGAGACAAACAATGAAAAAAAATATGAATGTTTGTTCTTAAATAAGACTTTATCATAATTCCATTTGGTTTACAAGTTAAATTATTCAGGTTTTTATATTCTAGCCCAGGTTCAAGAAACTTAAAATAGAATCACAGAATAGTTTGGGTTGGAAGGATCATAAAGATCATCTCATCCCAACCCCCTGACATGGCCAGGGACACCATTCACTAGACCAGGCTGCTCAGAGCTCCACCCAACCTGGCCATTGTTATTCAACCAGATTCATGTTACTAAAGCAGGAATTTTTTTTGCAAACACACCAACAACAGCAAAAGAAAAAACAAGTAGGAACTGACTCTAGCACCACAGCATTTATGTGCGTATCATCAGTACAATGCAGAGAGGAACAGACAAGTTTCAAAATTAAGCTATTGGCCAGGTTTTTCAAGCAGTTGACAATACATTAGTGAACACAAGCACTCAGCATCTTTCCCAACACCACACATTTTCAGATTATGGAAGTTTTTAAAACATTTTTGAATGACAATTATAACAATTTGGTCCTGCAGAAGAGGTAGAAGGTATTTAGCTTTATTCTGGAAGATGAGAACAAAAAAAAACCCAAAACAAAAAAAAATAGAACAGTTGTTAAGTAACTATTTTGGAATCTCATCTGATTAAAAACCAAAGCAAGCAAACAAAAACAAACAAAAAAAAACCCAAACCAACAACAGCCCTCCCCCCTCCCCCCACCACAATAAAAGAGACACAACCCAGAGTGTATGTAGGGGGCTTTTTTGTTTTTTTTTTGTTCTTGTACAGTTGAGGGATTGTATAAAAATGCAATGCAAACACAAACAGCAAAATATAATATGTGCAGAAGCACTGCTGAAGCAGAGCATTCAGCTGGCTCCTCTGATCCGATCAGCTTAGCTCTTTCCTCAATTCCTGTGACATGCACATTTCATCTACTTTTTAATTCCTATTCTACCTCTTTTACTGAATACACACAGATTTTGTTAGTATGGTCAAATCTGAGTAGTTAGTAATTACACATGGCCTACATTTCCTTCTAATGTCATTTATCACAGAAGGTATGACAGAAGTATCTAAAAAAATACAAAAGCCCAGTGCTAACAGTCCTGGACTTGCATTGCTGTATTAAAAACAAAAAAAAACCCCACCACCCAAACACCTGATCTGCCAAAGAAAATGTTAAATATCCACCTAAAATATCCTGAATTCTTTGATCTCTTGAAGGTCACTCTTAGGTCCTTACTGTATTATCAATACAATTTTGCCCCTTAATAATATTGAGAAGCTACCACCAGTAATCATTACTCAAATATTTAGTTGGGAAAAAGATTTCTAGAAAGTATAACAGCAAATCATTATGCAAATAAGGTAACAAATGGTGACAAACCACAATTAAAAGAGGAATTAATGAGTGAGATGACATAGTCACCAACTATGATCAAACAGAATTATTCAGTAAATTTCTAATAAAACCAAAAATAAATCCCTTATATGATTTGTTTGCACACAAAATTTAGTGTCTGCTTCCTAAATAAACCCAAATTTCCTCTTATACAAATCCTAGGAACTATAAAGAAACTAAATGTCCATTACTCTATTATGCAGAGTGACTTATTTCACTTAAAGGTGATGGATCTGTCCTCAGTACTGCTTCCCATGAATTCCTGTATTTGCCCTTGCCCTTGAGTGGTTCTACCCTTCAAAAGGAAGGCTTAGAATTATTTTAATATAGAACTCTCCTTTATCTAAAGATTTTCAGAGTCTTAATCATGACCTTAAACATCACCCCTCCTTCTCTCCATGGTAAGAAACAGAGGGCAAAACAGTAACTATTAGGACCAGACATTTTAACAATTGGGACCAGCTGTACATCCAAAACAGAAGGAAACTGTCTACAGCAATTTTCTAGTTACAATTGTATTTAACTTTAAAAACATTGCCTATTATTAGAATAAACTAGTGTGCTTCAAGTATCTTCATAATATTTAATTTGTAACCTATGCTATAATAGAGGTTTGAAGGGAGTTATTAATGGATCCCAAAAGCAGACATTCATTGCACATTTAACAAACCCCCTTACCTTTGGAAGCTCAGCATCTGGCTTTTTGTGCGACAGTAATTTGTACGTGTTAAGGTTGTTTTCAAAGCTCCTAAACAAATGAGCAAATATGATAAGCAAATCAAATAGTAAAATTTTAAATTCAGTTATTTTAAAGAAACATTTGAATTTTTCAGAAACATTAAAAAAGTGGTATGAAATATTAACACCATTGTTATTGCAAATGCAAAACATGGCAAAAATTGGAAATGAGAGAACAATGAAAAATATTCAATTCTTTAAGATAAGAGTCACAAAATGTAAAACAACTATGCAGCTAACAAATTAAGTTTTCTAGACTGGGGAGAAAGCATTTTATTATCAGATGACTTGAACCAGAAATCACTCTCCTGACAGGACTGAAGAATACCTCCTCCAACATTACTGCTGGAAAACTACCAACTACTTAAAAACAAGCTCACAGGACTGGCCTCAAATTCATGAATAAACAAACTTATGGTAGCTACCAGTCAGGTCATACAGCACAGCAGCTTTTTGCTTTGTGACCAGTTAGCCTAGGAACAGCTCCCAGTCTGACACAGCAGAGAATTACAGATTGCTTTGTTTGGGTGCAAGTAAGAATTTCAATTATTCTATTTAGGCAACTCTTCTGTCTCCTCTCATTCTCAAACCCATAAAAACATACAGTTATTAAAATATTTAAAATAAAATGTCATGTGCCAGCATAACAGCAAAGCAATATGCTTTTCTACAGCAAATAAACTGATATAAGCTATTGGCCATACCTTCCACGAAGCCTCACAGCCTCAAGAAATCTTCCTTCATCCATGGCTTTTTGGACTTCTTGAGTCTTGAAAAAACAAGTTGATTATTCAGTATGTTTAAAAAACACAGGAGTTTGATTATTTAATATATTCCACGTGTTAATATATTTCTACAGTGAAAAAAGAAATACAATTCCTCAATTTATGAGCTACCTCCTCTCATAGCATAGATTAGGGTAGAGAAGAAGAAAGTAGAAACAAATATCTAAAGCCTTAATATGACAAAGAAATCAACATATCTATTGTGCATTTTCTTCTTTCAGTTTAAACTGTGCAGTTTTAGTGAAGAAACCTGACTTGTGTATGACATGTAAATGGACACAAGCATCTGAAGAATTTGTTGTAACAATAAAAACAGAAGATCTGAGATGAAATTTTAGAAAAAATTAAGAAGCTATGTATTTCTTATTCCTTGATAGTTTGCAAATGAATAGTGAATAGTAACACAAAGAGAACATATATGAACTTCATTATTCATTCCCAAATATGGGAAAGACACATTCCATCAGTGTCCTAATGAGAACAGGCAATTATTGTACACAGTAGTCTGTTGTAGTAAATAAGTAACATAAACTGGCTTTTTGCCAGAGCCTCACCATCTGCACACACTCCATCAGAGGCAGGCGGACAGCCTGGTTTCCAGACAGGGACACAACACAGGCAGGGGTATCTGGAGTAGCTTCTAAAAGGGCAAGCACGGCTTCCACACCCATACGACTCGCCTGCAAGGAGAGAACGTTGGAGTGTTCAAGCAAGCACTGAAATGCACAAGGCCTCCAATCACAGATATGGTCCTGATTTCTCTGTAAGTCAAGCTGACACAAATCACTCCTTGGTAAGGTGAAAAAGTTGTAGGCTGTTTACAACCATAGGTACGGACAATTAAGCTTTGCATTTTGATCCTAAGCAAAGATTCCTTCACACCAAGTGCTTCATCACTCTGAATTTGAACTATTCAGACAGTTGGTGTGAGGTAACAGTTTGATTTGTCAAGTTAATCAGGTAGAGAACCATCCCACCCCCAAATAAGTAATAAAATGCAGTTGTCCTACGTGGTGCCATGAGCAGTTATTTAGGAATACTCACAAGAATTCTGTCAAAAGCTGAAGGGGTTCCACCTCTTTGCACATGGCCCAGGATGGTTACTCGGGTGTCAAAACCAAGCCGCTGCACCACAAGCTGCAAAGAATTTCAAAATACAGTGGGCTTACCATTATCATTATTTATATGGATGTTAGCATCATGTACACTTACACCACTTAGTGCTAAATGGTACTTCACAAAACTGCAATTCTGAATGAAGTCAAAGGTTTCTCTAAAACTGACAGCTATGGAAAACAGAGCTTCACAGTCACAGGACAAATAAACCCCAGGTAAAGCCAAAGTATCATAGCTCCTTTCCAGCAGTGACTATTTCCCAATTTATTTCTTAATGAGCCCTTAAAAAAAAAAGGCAGAAAAATGCAGCTTAAAAGTTTTTTTTAATCTTAAACACCAATGAAATTTTTATCAAAGCAACCATTTGGACAAGACTTTGTCCAAAGCACACAGTATTAGTTCACTGTGAGACAGACTAACAGTAAAAATTTTACAAGACATACGAAGTAAAATAGGATTATAAATATAGGTTTGAGCTGATTTCAAACTATCAATTAAGGCACACATGAAGCAGATGCTTTTGAACTGCTCTGCTGCATTACAAGGAGAAAAGGTTCCAATTAATTGCCACTGAAAACACTGCCCTCTAATTTGACTATGGAATTTTAGATGATAAAGCCCAAGGATAAAATACAATTGTGTGATAAGCTACCTAATGGGAACAGATTTACTCTACAAAAACGTTACTGTTAACAATAAGCTCCATCTTATCAACAGAAATCTGGTATCACAGGGATGTTGACACTTACATCCTTAACCTTCTCTGATGTTATAGGTTTGTTGTGGCAATCAATAGCTCCTTCAGCTACAATAATAATATTCAGCCTTTTCTTTCGTGCACGGTTCTGTAATAAAAATAAAAGCACATTCCTGTAGTTAAAAAAAGCGAGAGTAATTTACAACATAATTTTATAATCATTTGCTCTACATTAAGCTGCTAGGATTTGAGGAAACATTCCTTGTATTTGATCACTCATACGCTATGTGTTCTCACACCTTTCATTTTCATACACCTCTTTTCACTGATGAAGTAAAATGTCTAACATCAAGTTGCTGAGGAAATGCACACATATGGCTTATATAGATTTAATTTTATGCAATTCCCAGGGCAGGTCATATGATTCCTCAAAACAATCAGAGAGTACAAGAAAAGAAACGTTCAAGATCACAGAGAATTTTATGTGACACCAAAACCAAAGACTTGCCTAAAGTCCTGATCACACTTTTTAATTACTGTTTTCAAATAAACATCCACAAAGACATGAGGGAATCTCAAACACATTAACAAATTACCTCTGAAAGCTTAACACACATTGTATCTTCCCAGCCTTCTTCTGGTGGGTATTCAGGAATAAACACCCAATCTGCACCACAGGCTAAGGCACTAACCAGAGCTAGATAGCTAAAAAATAGAACAAATTATTAGACTTTTATGGTTCAGATTTCTTTCATAATTGTACCTATACAAGACACAAAATGCTGAAGACAATACATACCCACAGTGTCTCCCCATAACCTCCAGAACAAATGTCCTCTGATGGCTGTCAAAATAAGAAAACAAATTAACTGAATCTAGTATCATGAAACAGCTTGTGTTTACTATGATTACTGAACTCAGAATTCTTTAGCAAAACAGAAAAACATTAGGAAAACAAAATCATTGTCATATTAAATAATATATTTAAAATTAAGTATCTTCCAATGCATAATTCATTTTCACTTTCTTGCAAAACATACTATGAGAGAAGATATGAACCTTTCTGGAAATGTAAATGATGCAGACCCATAGTTAAGAACTATAATGGTATAGCTGTATTAAAAAAAAAATTAATTGCTTCACTCTCACTGAAACAAAGCTTATATAACACAGATGCTATTTTTGTATTATTCATGGTGTGTCTGGATCTTCTCTAACAGACTATGTCTGAAAAAGACTAAAAACAGTGAAACCAAGTCTGCCCCTAAGGCTGATGCAGTGTCTATGATTGCATACTTGAAATGCTGCCATGACAGGAATGATGAAAAAGCAGTTACTAAGAAAAAAAGAAACCAAGACATTTGAAACTTGCAGCCAAAAAGAAATTTTATTTCCCCACCTACCTAACCTCTATTTAAAATGAACTTAAAGAAAAGCATAAACATGTGTGTATTTGTTATCAGTCTCTATAATATGCTCAATTTACCTCTGAGCAGTGGTCATGATGGCATCCACAACTTCAATTATTCTGTGCAGAGCTGAGTCAGTACCTATGGTCATATCAGTGCCACAGAAGTCATTGTCTATGGATCCAACCATTCCCACAATGTTAAGGTAAGCATATTTCTTAACAGCCTCTGCATCAATCTTTCCTGTAAAGAAGTATTCAGAGAAAGAGCTGTAAGACTACTACTAAAAAAAAAAAATTAGAAGTATTGCTTGGGTGCTCTACTTTTATAAACTAAACATATCCAAACATTAAATTATGTTTAGATATTTTAGGTAACAAGGTTAGTCAAAACTACAAACAAAAGCCAATCAAACATCCAAACAAAAGAATCCTGCACAGAACTCCTTACAGTAAGGAAGGAAATAAGAGCTTTTCAGTCCATCTCAAAGTGTCAAAAAATTATCAAGTTTTGTAACCAACCTTGAAATTGATGGTTTCAAACTAAAACAATATCATTCAAACTGTAGTCTCAGTGTAGAACATGCAACGAAGAAGCAGAAGGATGCAAACTGGATATGATTATGGGCATATGTAAACAGTTAGAAACCAGCATCCAACTTCTGAAGACTTCTCTTTTGCAACACTGAAAGGCTCTGATTTCATGATTAATAAGCAAACAGAACAGAAAAGCTCCTATTCTATGTCTTAGCGATGTCTCCCAAGACAGCAATGAAAATGCTGCATCATCCAAGAGCTCTAAAGGATCTCAAGGATGAAACACCTTAGCTGCTTAAGCACTTAAAACTACCTTAGTATCTGTGGATGGGATGGTAGTAAATATAATGCCAAATTTTTAATATGAGATTTAAGAACTACGTATCAGTGTGTTTAATGTCTACATTACAGAAAAACAGCAGAAACCATAATGAAAAAATATAACTAATGTCCATGAAGATAAATATAACATTGTGAAGAAGAATCAAAATGTTTTCTGTGAATGTATACCATGCATTACAAACCTCTTCTAGAGTTCCAAATGTGACTTAATATCTGGCTGACATATTCTACTTAGATTTCTAAAAAGCCATTGACAAAGTCTTTTGCCAAAGGATTTTGAGGAAACTAAGCAGTCACTGTACAAGACAGAAGGCTTTTCATAGAGTAAATAATGTGAAACAGAGGGTCAAAAATACGAGGCAGTGGTAAACACAAATTCTTGTATCTTAGGAAGGTAACCAATGGAGCTCTACAGGGATCTGCGCTGTTCACTCAGCAATAACCTGGAAAAGGGAATGAGCAGCAAAGTGCCAAAGTTTACTGATCAAACTGCATTACTTGGGATCTAAATATATGGAGTGTTTGAGAAGAAATGAAGACTAGCAAGACACAGTGAGCAGTAAAGTATCAGATGGAATTCATTGCAGATCAATGTAAACTAAGACACATGAAAAAAATGTACCCTAACATCACAAACGAAATAACACTATTTCCAGCATAATATAAAAATGCTGTTTTCATTAATAAATCAGCTTCAATGCTCAATAGCAGTAAAAAAAAAAATCAAAATATTAGAAAATATTAAGAAAAGAATAGAGAACAAAACAAAGATCATTATACTACTGTGTAGATCCATGGTTTGCCCTCATCTTGAATACTGGGTGCAGTTGTGGTCCTCCCCACCTCAAAACAGGGTAGAACTGGAAAAGGTTCAGAGAAGGGCAACAAAGATGATCAAAGATATAGAACTTACATATAAGGAACAACTAAGCAAACTAGGATTCTTCCATCTAGAAAAAGAGATGATGAAGGGAAAATAAGACAGCTGTAAAATCTCAAGTGGCATGCAGAGAGGAAGCAGGATTGATCATTCATGGTTTACTGTAACACAGAAACTATGGATATCAAATGATCTAGAAGCCAGCAGGATCAAAATAAACAGAAGAAGATTCTTCACAATCTTCATTATTCAGTGAAGCTGCAGAACTCCTTACTACACAATGTTTTCAGCAAAACTCCGTAAGCTTTCAAGTAGACTCTATACATTCATGAAAGAGAAATTCATTAAGGACTGCTACCAGCATCTGGTTCAGGAAGCTCTGAAGATAGAAATGGATGGAACCTATCAGAGTTTTTATGTATTATGAGTAACACATAGCACCAACACAGCATTATTTTAGTCTTTACTCTTCCCTATACATTCTCCTGGATGCTATCTCCTGGATGCTATGGGCTGGCTGTATTTCTATCAACAGCCTCTTAATATTCTGATCTTAAAGAAATAATGGCATACAGAAAGGAAAGCATCATAATTAAATAACATACAAATGTGCAGCTTTTTGTAGGAAAGGAATTACCACCTCAGATTGGATATGAGGGCATAGGGCTTTTCAAGCAAAAGGCATGAAGTTCAGATCCTGAAAATTATTCATAATAGAGGACAAAAGTCACACAGATTGCTGCCCAGTAACTTATTTGGCCTTTTTTGGACCTCTATGATTCACATGAGTGGATCTACAGAAACCAAAAGCTATTCTTTTATGAAGAACCATGCGATTTCCTAGAATGAATGTCTTTAATTTTTAAACTTTAGATCTACCCTCTGGATACAGTCTGCACACCTGCAGTTAGGGTTCATAACTCCCCTGCAGGCCGGAGGGGAAGTCTGGGGGGCCTGAAGGCACACTGACCTTTCTGTGCCAGCTCTTCCAGCAGCCCGCTCCACTCCTCGCGGAAGAGGTTGGCACCGGTCAGGCTGCCGTCGCCGCCGATCACGCAGAGGTTGGTGATGCCCCTCTGCACCAGGTTGCAGGCGGCCTGCAGGCGGCCCTCGCGCGTGCGGAACGACTTGCAGCGCGCGCTGCCGATGACGGTGCCCCCCTAGGACAGGGGAGAACAGCACTTTTGGTTAGAGGTCCGGTATATCGCTGTGCATTTCTGTCACCCTGGGTTTTTAAGATTTTCTAAGCCTTCTGATGTTGACATTCTTGTAGTGAATTTTCTCACACGCTTTCTGTAAATAACTCATTGTTTTGCATTCTTTTATGGAGGAAGAGAGAGTTGATAGATTGTTGGTTTAACCAGTGGCATTGGAGAGGTGCCACTGTCACCCTCCAATCCACTGTCACTTTTGGAAAACTATAAATGTTGGAGTCAGAAAATGAACGGCCCTTTTTTCTCTTTCACCTTGAAAACGGTGTGAGTGTGTGTTCTTTTGTGTCCTATAGCGACACATTTCTAAGATGGATTCGCGATGAGTTTTGTAGCATAACCTCCGTCTTTTAATTTTACAGTGAGGTAAGGTAATGACATAGAAATTATCAAACCTGTGGGAATTTATGTTCAAGAACAGATACATACACACACAGATATATGCACACACAAAAACAACAAAAAAAACCACTCAAAAATGACTGATAAAGAGCTACTCTGGAAGGAAAATGTTAAATTACATCAGATTAATTTTAGCAGTATTAAAATAAATAGGTTGCTACTTACATTCAAGAGTAAAAGTGATATATTAACTAGTTAAGTATTTACATTAATTTGCCTCAGTGTGGTATTTTTCCCCCTAATATCACAAGATACATAGACAATAAGAGAAAAAATGTATCCCTGAAATTCAAAATTAGCACCCATTGTCATTCCACAGAATTATGGAAATAAATGCCTATAATTCCTTATAGATCAGACTAATGCTACATTTTCTGTTTTATTGATTATCTGTTGCATTAATTAATATGAATTTAAAAGCTTCTTTTGGAAACAGTGGTATTTTAAAAATAACTGAACTGCCTTGTCACTGAAAACTGCTGAGGGTTTTGCTGGACACATATCCTTTACACATCTTCTGTGTTTCTGTTGTTCAGTCACTCAAGAACTTTAATTTTTGCCTTGTTTATTGTCACAGTAAAAAGTAGTATCAATTAAGACTGAAAAAACTATTTTTTTTCCTGTAAGCAAATCTGGAGATGATTACATCCCTTTTGCATAAACATTCCCTTTACTTTAACTTATAGTAAATCTGTCACATCCATCTAGATTTGAACTTTAAATCTGCAGTGGCTGTACTGACACAATTTACCCTATCAATAGATGTTTCAGCTCTCAGGCCAGTTTGCCATCTGTGTTGCATAGCTGCTAGTGGAACGAAAAAATGAAGTGGAGCAGAATTCAGCTGTCTCCAGAAAAAAAGGTAGATGTGTACCCATGGAGATGCTGAAAAAAAATCAGAACTAAAAATGTCTCTAAAACTAGGTATTTTCATACTTAGAAGAAAACAGCTGCAAGAGGAAAAGAAACTGTACTAGAAACAAAGTGCTACTTGTTCTGGATAAACAAATACACAATGGGCTGTAAAATCTGTCTCATCAAAACAACTAAACACATTCTATTCTGTAAGATACATGCTGAGGTTCATTGTTGGTCTGTTGACTTAACCAGCAATAAAGCTCAGAAAGATGTTTTTCTTTTACCCTATACACGTACAGGAGCCTACATCCTGCTCCTGCCTATACTCTGTGTGGCTTGGCCAAGAAAACTCAATTTTCCTGTCATCATAAGATACATTTGGATGATGCTCCTAGTCATATTTAGTTTTAGGACTCAAAGATCTTCATGGGTCCCTGTCAACTTGATATATTCCATGATTCTACTTAAAGATTCTGCAAGATAGACATGGGGGAAAAAAAGAAGAAAAGAAAAACAACCAAACACAGGGGACAAAATACCTCACAGTACTCCAGGGCATTGGTTTAAAAAAAAAAAAAATTGTCTCTGCTAACTGTTTTATGTTCTTAAACTTTACAAAAAACTCCAAAGAAACCCACGCTTCACCTGGAGGTAGTTTTCAGAAAGCTTGGCAAGCAGTAAGGCCTCTTCGCCAAACATAGCACCTGCTCTGGAAGAGGCAACAACATTACCATGCTGAGCAAAAGCTGAGGAGATCCAAATGGCCACACTGCAGAATGTTGTAACCAAAATGTACAAAGTCACTGGCAGTATCTGAGCTCTGCAGAACTGCACTGTAATTACATCCGTTACTATAATTCTAAATCCACTTACACAGAAAGACAACAGGGTTTCGTAAGAAATTAATTGCCTTACAAAACACAGCTGTTTCATGGTTTGGCCCTATAATGTCTTTTCTATTAAATATAGACTTGCCAGTATGGCTTTAGGAGGCTAATGACAGGTGACATTGCAAATCTAGAACAAAGGTTTTCAAGATTATTTCTGGGCTCCAAATTCAAGACCACACCAAGATCTCCAGCAAGTGTCACTGCAGAAAGCAGGCTCTGCTGGAAGTGGCACGTGCTGGTGACTCATCACACACAGCCCAAATACATAACTCCAGCAGGTGCCTGCATCTAGAATTTTGGCTCTTCTGTTTGAATAAAGAGGTTTTGGGTCCCACTCTCACCCCTTAGCACTTACCACTTGCAGGATACTCGAAACACTTTCCCATGAAACTTCTACAATATTATCACCTCCATCAACCATTCCCTGGTAACCCTGTAAAAAGGAAAGTATTTCATAAGTCTAATTTTAAAAACTACATCAAATTTCCACTACAGTAGTTACTCACTGTGCACTTTATACAACTTTAATTAAAAACACTGAATAAAAAAATACTCAATTTAAATGAAACAGTATTCAAGAAGGTATCAGTGCTTCTTTAATGGGGGAAAAAGCAAAACAAACCCTCTTCCTAAAGGATCAGTTCCAAAAACAACATCAAGATAAGGTAATACTTTACAGAGATTACACAGCTATAAAACTAGAATGGTAATGTGCTTCTTCTTTAAGAATAAATATTCAAATATATTTTCAAAAATTGACAAAGAACTTTAAAATGCATTATAAAATATGTTCCTTAAAAACACAACCTCAGCCTGGGGCCATGAACTTAGGAAATCTTTGTAACACATTGTACATTTTTCCCCCCAGTGCTGGTAATAACCAAAACATGATAAAGAGCAATAACCCAATTTTTTTCTTGAAAGAACAAGAAATCAGATTACACAACCTTTTTTCTTTTTTTTTTTTTTTTAGGCAGTCACACAATAAATAAAAGACATTTAACAGGAAAGAAATACAATTTTTAGTTATGCATTTAAGAAATTCCTAATACCTTAACTTAAATGGTCTTCTGAAACCACAGCATGCTGTAATATGAGAAGAACTACATTTATCTGGAAGAAGGAAAACTATCCACCAAGGGTTTTGTCTGGCTTTGCTTTATTTCCTCTCTACAAAAATACTAGCAGGATGGCAATTACAGATTATTTTCCATTAGGTGATATAGTGAACATTGATTAAAAAAATAAAATAAAGAAAAGAAAAAGAAAAAAAGAAAAAAAGAAAAAAAGAAAAAAAGAAAAAAAGAAAAAAAGAAAAAAGAAAAAAGAAAAAAGAAAAAAGAAAAAAGAAAAAAGAAAAAAGAAAAAAGAAAAAAGAAAAAAGAAAAAAGAAAAAAGAAAGGAAAAAGAAAAAGAAAAAAAGAACCCAAGTCCTGAGTTTAGAAAACCCTAACTGACAGACACCAGAATAAAACTGGAATTACCATTCAACTTTTTGACATTTATTTAAATCCACAGGGAAAATCAAAACATGTTAAAGAAAATAAACAAAAACTACTAAAGAAAAATAACCATGGCAATGTTTACATCTCCATTTTTAGATTATGTGTACATATTCCCCATACCAAGGAACAATTAGTTAACAGTTTTTCTCTGTGAAGTTTTTTTTTTTTTCAGTAAGTCAGGAACTAGAAAAAGAAGAAGTTCAGAAAACAGCAAAATTGACATCATAACCTGGAAAAATTTAATTTAGCACAATTGAGGGTATATGCAGAATCTACTCAATAAGCAGTAACTTGGAAACATACTAAGCCTAAAGTGGCTTAGTATTCATATAATATATATGATTTTTTATGTCAAACTTTGAGTCCTCACCATCACAAGAAAATTAGAATGTAAAGATAACCTGAACACAGCAGAAGTACCAGTTACTCATTTAGGCATTTCAGAATTCCAGTCCAGATTCCAAGGGGAAAGCATGAAAGTTTCTGCTCAGTGAGACTTGACTGAATAATTTAGAGACAATATGACCAAGCAATAGCAAAAAATGTCCAGATGGAAAACTACTTATATCTCTAATTCCTGCCACCCAATAGACCTTTTCAATATCTTGTATGGTCTCATGTGTATGAGATGTATCTAATGTCTACACACAGAATGGTGTGGGCTGAACAGGACCTTAAAGACCATCAGCTTCCTGTTCCCCAGCCATCAGCAGGGACATCTCCCCCTGGACCAGGCTGCTCAATGCCCCATCCCACCTGGCCTGGAGCACTGCCAGGCCTGGGGCACCCACATCTCTGGGAAGCCTGCTCAGTGACTCACCACTCTCACAGTAAAGAATTCCCTCCAAATAGCTCACCTACATTTCCACCCCTTCACTTTGCCCCCATTACTCCTTGGCCCATCATTACAGTTCCTGGGGAACATTCTTCCCAGTTCCCTTGTGGGCCCCTACATACAGGACACACTATTTCTATGTTAATGTACACACACAATGACTTGAAGAGCTAAGCCATTATTTACACAGTTTGTTAAAATTAGAGCAAAGTGGAAAAAGAATAATGCTTAATATACATAGCAACTTTAAAACAATTCTCCCTCAGATAAAGTGCAAAGATCCTCAGAAAGAAACATCACAATAGATACAACTAAGCTTGATGATGGCTAATAAGTTACTAAGTTCATTCATCACCAGCTTTGCTTTGCTTGTTTTAAAAACATAGAATTTTATGTTCCTTATATCACTCAGTAATGGAGTGAAAGCTTTTACTCTAAGTATTTCTACTGACAGCTACAATAACTCAAGAGATCCACTGGTAGAAAATAGTATAATGTTGCATCTTAATTCAGTGTGTAACGCTGACTACAGTAAGCTGCACTGAGAGCTGACAAAAACATGTACAGTACATGTGTGCCCAAGTCATTCACCTTCCTTTTTAACTTGAGAGGAAAAACAAAAGTGCATCCAAAGAAGTATAACATATAATAAATTTATACATAAATAAGACTGATGGAATAAAATTCTCAATTTTCAGATTAACAAATCTAAGCACAGAAAAAAGCAAAGAGATAAAATAAGTTGTCTATAAGACATGAAACACCTCATAGCTAGGCTAAGGATGAGCTATGACCCATTCCTGCACCATGTTTCTTTGAAATAGAAGGAATTTGTGCATTTTGGTCAGGAGTTCCTATCTGTGCAGACAAGTGAGAACTGGGGATGCATTAACAATTCCTCCCAATACAAGGTAAGGGCAGGGAACCTTTGGAATCATAATCTGTTTGAACTGTTATATGTTATATGTTATATGTTACTTTTCCTAATTCAGTTGTCTGCCAAGTATGTGTATGCTACCTCTGAAAAAAGTAGATAGAACTGTCATATTGTTTTCCACACCATTAAAAGATACAAGCTATAGAATTAGAACAGCTTTCTAAAAAAGCTATTGGGGAAAAAAAATTATTACTAAATACAATTGAGTATAAATGATGATGATTTCCATTTATTGTTTTAGTTAGATAAACACTGATGAGGACTGGACAACGTATGTTTGAATGTTTACCACTGCTCTAATTGTAACCAAATCTAATTGTAACCAAAAAACCCTGGCAGATGTGACTACAGACCTTAATGAGGGTGGGAATCTGTCAATTTATATTAAAAAAGTAAATTCTTACTGAGATCCTAAAAATATAGGAGCTTGTGTACTGGGATACTGAAACTGTGTAGCAAGAATGGAAAAAATGAACTGTCAAAAAGTGCGTGTGTGAAGATCAGCTCCATTTTGTGTTTAATCCTTCATGTACCCAAAATCTAAATACTCAAAGAAGAAATCTCTGTGGGTCCAAGGCTCACAGGGTACATTCACACACACTGCAACTCCAGGAGAGCATGGCAGGAGCAAACATGAAGACAAAAGCTTTTGAAAAAGAACAATCATCTTCTGATGTGTTACATGAGAGACAGTTATGTGAATTTACTCACTGAGGATTCCTAGCCATTGCTCAACAACATAAAATAATATTGCCACTGAGTGCACAAACCCCCAGAGGAAGGACATGAAGTTTGCCTCACAGAAATCCATGACTGCTGTACCATTGCACTCCCAGTGCTGGCCTCTTGAGAAAAAGACTCTGAATCAAGATGCAGAATCTAAAAGCTCCATAGCTTAGTAGCAAGAGCATGCATCCATTGGGAACTATGTCCTTCAATCCTGGAAAAAGGGCAGGTTATTTGTATAAATATTGAAGACCTCAAGTTTCTAAAACTGAGCTGCCATAAATGAGAGGCATCACTTTTTCTTCCCATTCTCAATTAAAAAGGAAAAACAAGACAAAACAAAAATTATTCTGAGTTTAATAGTTTCTGATTAGTGAAAAAAAACCAAACTAGCTCCCTAGAACAGCCTGATACTCTACACATACTTCCAGCTCCTAGATTTCCATACCATGAGTGAAATTAATCCATAGGTATTCAAATTTTAATTCAGACTGGAGTAGATTTGAATAATGAGATGATAGTCAAGAAGGATAACTACAGACTAAAATACAATATTAAACAATACAAAACTGTGAAGCTAGCAGAATTGTATAGATTTGCAATTAATACCAAAAATTTGAAATGTGCTAATTTCAGTGAATTAAGAAACACAAGGGGTTTTTTAAATTTTATAGCTAAAAATTCACAGGTTTTATATAAACTATAAAAAACCTATATAACAGGTAATATAGCTTTTATATTATTTATCTTCTAGTTTTCATTTTCACATGAGTTGATTCTTTTTTTCTTTTGGGACTTGAAGTCCAAATAGGCCATGAAGTCCAGTATGTAACTGTTTCTTTCTTTGGGCTTTCATAAAACTAATTTTAAAAAGGCTAGAAAATTACTTAGATCTTATTCATTAGCAATTTTAATTCATTTACCTTAGTAATCTCTTATAACATGATGAAGAAAAATGGATTTAGGAAAACAGAGTTACTTTTTTACTTAGAATATGGAATAGTGCTGGCCACAGCTGTAGAAGACAGATGGTTTTGCAGAGCAAAAAAAGTTCATTTGACAGACACAGCTACAGGAGAAATAAAGCCTGTGATGTCTAGAGCAAAGTAAGCTTGAAAAGCTTGAGACCTTTAACTCTAGTTTTGGATCCAAGTAAGAATACTTTTTTTCTTATTTTGGATATGGTCACTTCAGGTTTTTCCTTCATTATTTCAGAGCAGCTTCAAATACAAATATTATTTTATCCTGACCTATGGTGTAAAATGCTCAAAATGTAGACTTAAGATACACTATTCTCTTTGCTTAACACACTCAAGTCACACTCAATAAACTGTAACTCAGAGGGAACACCTTATTAAAAGCATTAAATAACTCAAACTATACCCAAAAATCCATCCCCCCTTTATACATCATGCAAAGGCTTAGAACAGGGAACATTAGTGACAAGTATCAGAAGATTTTTACCTTCTATTACACTTGACACCTTCATCTGTTTCCCATTTCAAAGGGGTAAAATTAAACAGCTGTTTAATTTCAATGCTTGCAACTCTGTTTCTCTGAAGTACTTGCAAGCATTGTGAAGGAAAACTGAGTTCATATTTCAATTATCACCAGCAAGAGAAGAACAAAGCTTAATGTTCAGTGCTTTATGAAACACAGAACTGAATGGACTAATCTAGAAGCAAGATCTTTTTCAGAGCCCATACTTGCACTGAAATGTGCATTTCCTCACAGACCCTGCTGTCACACTGAAGACAGTAGGATAATATATATGGGAAACTGAAAATTCCCAACATTGACTACTTCTTTTACAATCACTTTTCATTCTGAATTATCTGTGACTTCACACTGGCCAACTCTACCAAACACAGGAACATCATAAATTAAATAGCGCTATTTTGATAAGTCCAGTTCAGAAAAAACAAATATTCACAGTTCTCTTGAAATTCATCACTCTGTGATACCAAGTATGTTTAAAAGGTGAAAAAATATGGCAATTCTTGACTTAAGATTAATTAAAAAATAAATTCAAATCGAAGTTCTGGCCTTAAAGATGACCAAACCACCCTCCTTACTTCCAGAGAAGTATCTGACCCATTTCAGTGAGCCTGCACAAGAGCTGAACACTGAAGGAATTCCAGAGATTGGCCATGTAATTAGCACACACTAAGTATTCAGAGCAACTTGCCCTAGCACAGTAGTAGGAAAGAATTTTGGAGCACAGTCCTCTGCTTATTTGCATTTCAATATATTTTGCATCTCATTAGTAAATGAGCTATAGGAATAAGCAGACAGGGAAAAAATGGATGAACAGCTACTTTTTAAAGATAAATTCTGTATTTACCATGCACAAAACTAAAATGAAAGCATTTTCTAAGCACTTTTATGAATTCTAGTACTTTATATTTTTATATAAAAGTTAGACTTTACTGGGGACTTACCAAGCTTTGTCTCATATAAATCTTTTCTTATGATTTGTAATAACCTCAGACTACTAATGACCTGTACAGGAATTCCAGTGGGAACAGAATCTAGTGAGTGTATTATATTTATTGTACTTATCTATTGTATCTATTTACTGTATTGTTTAATCTACAAAAGTTGTATAAAAACTGAAAGTGTCCTTTACAAGGAAGTCTAACTGCAAAAGTTTACTAGGAAGACAAATACGTGGAGCATCACCTTGGTACTGACATTAAACTTGTCCCATCTTTTTTTCTTATTGCATGATTGCTAGAGAAATTTACAATATTTCTGCACATACAGTTACAAATTTCAACCACAAAATTCTAATGTCAGGACAGACCAAGGAGGGTCAAGTTTTTGATGTGGCTTTTCTTTTGTTTGTTGGTTGAGTTTCTTCAGTTGCAACCTATAAGCCAGGCAAGATGGCACCAGTGCCACAGTACTCTTGATCAAAACCAAGCTGTGAAGTGAGGGTGAGGATACATCTTATCATACCCTAGGAAAACGGAGTCAAAGGATTAACAATCAGTACTTTAAACAGGTTTAGGAAAATATTTATGAAGTACTATAAGTGGGGCCAAACATCCAACAAGTGCACAGGTATGTAGCTCACTGCAGGGTGACAACTGCTTTCAAGTCTTTGGTAGCACACAAAGAATTCCATACATTTAAGAAATTACTTTAAATTAAATAGTTTAATAATATACCTTGTGAGATGTAAATTTCCATTAAAAAAAAGTACTAAATAAAACACACAGTAAAAAGGAATGGCGCCTACAACATTTTTTAATTTATCCTATTTAGTCTCCATGGTATTTTTACAAAAACTCAAGTTTAGTGAGAAGACAAAATACAGAATGAATGAAACAAAACTAACCTCATAAATAAAATAGACTTTGGCATTTACATAGATTCCCATGCGCACTACTGCCCGCACAGCAGCATTCATACCTGGGAAGAAAAAGCAAAATCACATTGTTATAGTCATCCAGCACTTTCTGTATAGCAAAAGTATTGTGTCTTGAAAAGAAAGGGAGCATTAATTCATTCCTAAAAAAAGACAATGACCAGCGTCCATTAAAACAGAAATTTGCTTAATGACAGTGCAAGCAGCCCATGAGTATGAAGGGTTCAGAACTATTCTTTGTTACAATAATTATGTGAATGCCAGTATGTGTGTTAATCAGAGATTAAATTGCTGCTGACTGCAAAATAGCATTGTAGAGTTACAGCTACTGAACAACGAAGTAAATTAATTTTGCAATAATGGTTAGTTTCCAGTCTTAAATGCAAAACATTCAGCAAGCTAAAATTTAGCTTCTTTGGATGAGAAATTACATTTGAACGGTTTTTCTGGGATTTCCAAAACAACACAGGTGTATATACAGCATTTTGTGGGGAGCAGAGCCAAAGTTGACCTGGACAGATGCTCATTTAAAAAGACAAAAGTAGCAGTGAATTAACATAAATAATACTGCATTGACTCATTTGACAGAAAAGCATCTGAACACCCCTTTGGTCCCAAAAATGCAAGCTCTGATTGGAATTCCCTGCTCACAAGACATCTGACAAACGATAGTCCTGGAAAATCTTCCATTTATGTCCCATGGTCAAACACTTAACCTCCTGAGCAACAGTGGAAGTTCCACTGGTCCCTCTACAGAGGCCAAATGAATTTCTCTTATCATTCATTCCTTCAGATACTGCATTACCTTACCCATTATTCAGGAACTTTCCAGAACTAACCAACAAATTGCTTCCATACCACTAAAACAGACATAAGAGATCACACAAAACACGAAGAGAGAAATAGTTAGACTATACTGTGTGTCTTAGCACACCAGTAAAAAATGGATGCAAGAAGGATGACAACCCAAAGTACTGGGCACCAATTCCCCAAATCTGCTGCATTTAATATCAAAACAGCCAAGTAGCAGGTAAGCTCTGCTGCTCAATACAGGTGTTAAGTGTTCACCTCTCTGCAGATATAAAAAGCTTGTAACTAGAATATATAAACAACACAGCAAGTCCCAAAGATCTAATCTTACAGTATCTACCTTTACTGCAAAAAATATTGAGCTGTACAAGTCAACCTGTCTAAAGAATCAGACCGAGTTTTTCTCAAAGATTCATTACTTATGAGCACACCAGAAAGTCCCTGAAGTTGCTCAAAGTGAAACAAAAAAATTAAGTTGGTCACAACCAAAAAGTTGATTTTGCTGTTTGTGTATATGCCACTTACACTTAACAAAAATCAGAAGTAACAATGTTTTCACATAAGTTCTGTTTTAGGAAATTGTAGCAAGAACTCTTTCAGCAGAGTTGGCCTTGTGGCATAGCTGGAAAAAGCTTTCAAATGCCAAGACAGCTAAAAGCACAGCTTTAGACAAAGAACTGGATGATGCCAAAGAAAAACAGAGAATCTCATCTGACAGTCTGTAATGAAAGGGAAGTTAGCGTGATAAATCTCAGATCAAACAGAGCAAAGTTATCTCCTCAGTGAAACAGTTTTCATAACAAAATTAACACCCCTGAGAGACAAAGACCTTTAATTTTAACAGACTGACAGCTCATCACAGCACTGCCATTTTCCACAAACAGGAACACTCAGCACAAGGTACTCCTTTCACCAAAGCCCACAGCTTGCTTCTATTAAAGCACATTTTGTGTGGGAGGCTTTTTTGTTGTTGCTGCTTGGTACTGAGGTTTTTTGGCAGTTGTGTTTTGGTTTTTGGGGTTTTTTTTGAGGGGGATAGTTGTTGTTTGTGGAAAGTTTGTATATAAATGCTTAATACAGCTATATAATTTCTTAGTGAATACCTTTCAGTTTCCATGTTTCTTGCATGAAAAATAGGTAAAAATCACAATTTGCCTGCTCTGTGACAAGGAAAAAACCCAGGAAAAAAAAAATCTGTAATCCCACAGATCACAGACAGACAGAATCTTCCCAGTACTACCACTGCAGTTTTACAAGTTTAGGTAACCTACATTTTATTGTTATTTCATGTTGTATATTTTATCTCCTTATAGAGAAAAAGGACTTGGTTGTCTACTGACAAGCTCCTGGCTTACATTTGATACCTACAAAATACAGTTAACACATTGCAGCTTTAGACTTCTACAATTTGGCTGTCTTAACTGCAGTAATTCAAGAAAAAACAAAAAAAATTCCTGAAGCCTCTGTAGAACTGTTTAATAAAATTTCACTATTTGTGGAATCTTACAAAAGTATTTGTGAATTACTGAAATAACCATGAAATGTTATTACTCATGCTTATTACTTTATAAGAGATTTAGCAGGTTAACTGTGGATTTAGTCCTGAATAATAAATGCAGTTTGATAAACATATAGGATTAAAATAGCAGCTTCAAAAGAAAGCCACAAGTAAAACCAGTATTTTTTTAATAATATAAGAATTATTTTAAATGTTTCTGACTTACTACTGGCTTTTGCATTAAAGCCTTGGAAAAAGGGAAATATTTATTTTGCTCTTTTGGACTCAGCAAAGATTAAGTGAAATGCAGCTACTTTCAGGGCTTTACATAGCATCTGAATTAATTTAAAAGTTGATAATTTATTGTCCTTGATCTTGTTTATTCAATTGTCCTTAAAAGGAGCACTTGGTTTTTCATAACAGGGTTAAAACAAGACTGCAGAAATCTTTACATTATTTCAGAGGCTTTTAAAGAGTATCCCTCTCTTGTGCCTACATCCTGGTCCATGTGCATATGCACCACTACAACAGAGGAGGTTCTACATGAGTTTGTGTTTAAGCCAAGTTTGCCTTGCTTTAGTCAGCTAGACATGCCTTTAAATAACTGTAACATAAACTATTCAAAAGCAAAATTAAAACTATGCATCTTGGACAAGCATCAAGGAATACTTAAGTATCACCAATTTGAAAGATAAACATTGGCTTTAACGCAGGCTTAATGACTTAGCACATATGTTTCAGTGCTACCCTGAATAAAGACTCAGACTTAAAAGACTATATAACAAAAATCACTAAGGAAAATATCTAAACATTACCAAACAGGAAGACTTTATTCAAATATGTAAATGGTTATGTCAGTAAGAGCCTATAATTACCAAAAGAGAAGGGAGTCAAATACAAGACCTGAACAAATCAATAAAAGCACAACATGAATTTGTCTCATTTACTTTTAGTTACATTACAGATTTTATTGCATAATATCACCGTAATTATTCTAGATACATGAAGAAAACATTACACAGTTTTCCTGAACACCAACTGTATTAGATCAGAACATTCTATTGCACAAATACTTACAATTGCAAAACATCTAGATGGCAAACATATCTCCTTCTTAAAATTAAAATAAAAATCTTAAGAGACCAGTTCCAACCATTGAATCCACTAATTACAGAAGCAGCTTCTCAAAAATACTAAATGCATTGAAATAGTTACACTCATCCATTAATAACTACATTCCTTAATTTTACATACAAATAGTACTTATCTTATCTATAGACACATATATATGAATTTCATATACATGTCTATTTGCATGCACTATTCTTAGCTGGAAAAGGTGCCTTTTGTGGGGGGCTAGAATTGAAAAATTCCTTGTGACTATGTTCAAATCACCTAAGTGGTAACAAATAAATTCTAATTTGGATGATATAAGAAGAGTATGTGTTGTTTTAGTTTGAGACTTTCTTAAAAAATATATTTTTTTATTTTACTGTATTAGTTGAGAAACTTATGGTGGAAAAAGAAATTTTGCCACCCAGACAAGATCAATACATGTACACTACTATATTAAATATGTCCTCAGTCTCTAATGCTTCACGAGCAGAAATATGTAAATCTACTTCCACAGTCATGGTCAGTGGTATTCCAAAGTTCTGGAATCCAAAAGGCTTCTTTAGGGTTCTTTTTAGGCTGTTTTTAAACCCAGTATTTGCTGAAGGAGCTGAGCTTTTTTATTTGTTCAGTGCCATGATTTCTTCTTCCAATCTATGTCACCAGGACAAGACTTGTATATCTACACTACGAACAAAACCTTGGAACCTTGGTTTGGCTTTGGTTTGGTTTTTGGGAAGCCTGGAATGCTTTGAACGCAGAGATACAAAGCTCTTTATTTCAGCAGGATGGGCTATGATATTCCAGACCATTGCACTCCTTACTTATGCTGTCCTCAACACTGAATCTTTGAGTTTGTCTGAAAAACAACATGGCCCCCATTCAGACAATGGCCTTGAGTCAGTTGGCTGGGCAGCAGCTCCAGAGCCACAAGCACATCCTTCCCCAGGAGTGCACAATCACCTTCTGTCAGCAGCTTCCCACGACGCTTCCTGTACCCACCGCGGTCCCGGAATAGGCTCTGTGTGAACGTCAGTCACCTACGGTGGTCAAAACTGTCTGTGGCAGCCACTGGGAACCCACAGAAAACTCAACCCACAGAAAACTCAACCCACAGAAAACTCAACCCACAGAAAACTCAACCCATGCACTTCATGACCTGAAGCACAATGGCCAGAGAATCCAACAAAGTGAGAAGCGTGACTTATTAAACCCCATTTATTAAACCACCTTCCTGAGCTGCAACCAGTACAATTTAGAAATACTCCAGAAACTGAACCAACCCATAAATATTGAGAATTGATTGTCAGAACTTCTTTTGCCTCTCAAGGTACTTGTGATTACAGTGGAAAGTATATTTTTAGCTCACAATTTAACAGCTGGTTAGCTGAAGTGATAGACTATAAAGTTTAGTACTTATACATATTATAAGTGTACTAAATAGAGATCTTTTTTTCCTGTGAAACAGATCACTGATAAATTCTCTAACTCCACAAAGAAAAAAAGTCCAGTATGACACATATATATTCTCTAGTCTTTAAAATTCTACAGGTAGAAACACAAAAAAGAAAAATGAAACTTTTAAGGAAGTAGCACTAATGCGGGTAACTAACTGAAAACTTTGCATGCCCTATAAATAGAAAGCCTTGTGTAATTTACATAACTCTACTTTTAAATTATTAGAAGTACAAAGAACAGCAAAGGGATTACTTTCACCTTAAAATAATTTCGTGTATATTTTAGTCTGTGCTCAGACTTACAGTCCAATCTAAATACTAGCACATATAAAGATTTTGTGTTTAACAGGCATTTTTTCTACTCAATTGTTTGTGAGTTTAGTTTGGATTACAGATATTTTGAAGACTTTTATTGTCTGATGAATCTAAAACAAAACAGAAGACTGGAACTTTATTCCTAATACTGGAACATTTTTGCCTACTTCTGAGTCAGTAGCTTTGCCTCACCTACACTTTGCTTGAACAGATAATTTTCAAATAGTAGTAACAGCAACATACTTCCTTCTTCGTGTACTTTGGGACTTCACTTCTCTCACACATTTACACTCTGTCCTCCAAAGGGCAAACGACCTTGACAGGGCATGACTCATTCTGTCCCTTGTTTAACTCCTAACCTTCAAACTGACTTGAGGCTGCTTATTTTACACATCTCTGCTGTCACCAAGATACTAAGGGGTTATGGTCACACACTGTGTTGTGTGATTCAGGTGAAATAATCAAGTTCTAAATTGCTGGTAAGGTTATTTCCTTGTTCTTCAAAGTTAGGACAACAATGCTGCCAGTGAAACAGCTTGGAAGGCATCCAGTTTACTTTTTTTGGTCTTTGTGACAACCTCACTCCTTAGACAGTAACTTTCATAGGCTGTTACTTTGGAACTCTCCGTGCTTCTGTGGCAACCTGCCAGATGTAAAGTCTAGATGTTACCCGTGGATTCTGCAAGTCCTTCAAATGCCTTAATTCACACAGTGGCCAGTGAAGATTAGTACTTTATAAAAGGAGATGCATCTGCTGCTGCATTATATAATCTCCAGCCACGCGGAAGCAAGTTGCAGGGCTCAGCCTCTTGCTGAGCACGCTACTGCTGCTTCAGGCAGTGCCCTGCCACACTTTTAAATTAAAATGGCGATTTGGCCTCCAGACCATTAAGACAGGGATGCTCTGATTCTCAGTTCCTCCGAGAATCATTTAGCAGTGGAACCGATGTCCCTGAGGGCAAACTGGATAAAACTTGAACAAGTGCAGCCCCACCGAGGGGTAAGAGAAGCCATTTAACCGCATCGATTTGTTTTTTCCTCCAGAACTGCAACATTTTCCTCTTCGATGGCAACAAATCCCTTTCATCCCGATTAGAGTTTCGGCTAATCCTAGGTAAACCCGGGGGCTCCCCGTTATTCCTGCGGGCAGGGGGAGGGAGGATGCTTCTCCCAGCCCAGATGACGCAAAGAGGCGGAATCTGCAGCGACTCGCAGCGGATCACGTACACACCGGCGGAGAGAGGGAGGGAGCGGAGAGGGAGGGAGACACTGGTCCATGCAAGGCACCACCATGGACACGCCGGGAAACCCGCGTAAGGGGAGAGGGGAGGCTGCCCCGGCCTCGTCCCGGCACCTCCCCGTGTAAAATCCGGGGAGAGACCGGTCCCTAAACCAGAGAGCTCACGGAGAACGAAAGGAGAGGCTCCCACCCCCCATTCTCTTCACGAACGCGAAAGAGTGCCGCTGCTTCTTTAAGTGAAAGTACTCTCGAGACAGTCCCGGCGAAAAAAAAAAAAGTAAAACAACCGTAAATTAAGAGAAGGTGCTAAAAGCAATTATCATTGATTGAACAACTCTCCTCGTACAAGCAGAGCAAGAGTCCTCTCGAACAGCACGGAGCATTGCGTGTTTGAAATCTTAATTAACTGAAACTTCAAACTATTACCATAGAATCACAGAATATGCCGAGTTGGAAAGGACTCATTCTGGTAGGAAAGGGGAAACTAAAGTGTAAAAGAGAATGGATTCTTGACTAGGTATATTGTGATCGAGCCTCTTTCCTTTGCCATCCCTCTTAATGTCTGCAGGTCTTTTGTTCGCCCTGTCCTGTAGTAGCTACGACTTCCTCTACACTGAAGAGATTTAAGAAGGCGAGACACGTTTCTAACATACTCCTACGGGGTGGGGAAGTAAACCACCATCTGAGCGTTCTAAACCACGGGTAGGAGCATAAACGTGTTGCTGGTGCCAAAACGAAGTGAAAAGCAGATGAGGCGAGGGCTGGCAGAGCCCCAGCAGCGCAGCCAAGCTTCCCACCCGCCGTGCAGGGCAGCACGACCTCCTCCTCCCCCGCTCGCATCAGCCATCCCTCCTCACCCCACCATCTCTCCAGGGAACGAGACATCTCGGTAGTAAAAGTTACTGCAGCAGCGTTTCTACCCTCTCCCTTGCCCAGCCTGGGGCAGAAGAAACGTGGAGAGGAAGGGAGAGGGAAAGAAGGGGTGAGAAGGGAAGGGATGTTTGAGCCTTAAGAGCCCAAGCCGTGCAAAATTATTTATCTTTTAAATGCGCTTAGTAGGAAAGCCGGGTCGAAGGCCAGCACGGAAAGAGCCCGAGCACCACTGCAATCCCGTGTGAACCGCTCCCAGAGCCCTCTCTCCACACCCTCCATGTGCCGCACCGTGGCTTGCCGACACCAGCCCCGAAGCAGCCCACGCTGTTTCCCCGGCCTCCCGCATGGGCGCCCTGCCAGCCGGGGAGGCCCTTCCTTCCTGCCCCTCACACCGCCCTCGAGGGGCTCCTCGCCCTCTCCTGCTGCTGCCCCACTCCCCATGGTGCCCACCGCTCCCCCGCGTTCTCCTTCCCCCTCGCCTCCTTCCCCTCGTCCTCCCTGTGCTCCCGGAGCAAACGGTGTGAGCCGCTACCTTGGGCATCGCCGCCGCTGGTCAGCACCGCGATGGCCTTCCCGGCGCCCGAGAGGTTCTCAAAGAACTTGGGCTGGTGATCCATGGCGCTGCGGGAGCGGCACCGGCGGGCGAGGCGGAGCGCGGTCGCTGAGGGAGCCCCTGGCCGCCGGGGTCTGCCCCCGCTCCGCTGGACCGAGCGTTCGGCCTCTGCGGGAAAAGAGCCCGAGCAGCCCGCTGTGGGCGTATGGTTACCGACAGGTAAATCTTTGCAGAAAACCTGAGGGAAGGAGCAAGACTGTGTGCAAAAGCCCGGGAAAAAAAGCGAGCCGAGCAGCAGCTCTTAAGCTCCTCTCACCCGCCGCCCCCCGCTCTGCCCCGCCGCCGCGCCCTCCCCGCGCGCCGCTGACAGCGCGGCGCGGCCCCGCCCCCTCAGCCCTGCGGGAGCGGCGCTGACGGGCGGGCGATGCGGCCAATCAGCGGCCGAGCTGGCGCCGCGAGCGCGGCGGGCGGGGCGGGGGCGCCGGCGGGGCGCGGGCAGGTGGGCGGGGGCGGCCCCAGCGGGGCGGGAGTCCCGGCACCGCCTCCCCGCCTTCCTTCCCCTTCCCCCTCTCCTTCCCAGCGCCCGGGGTGGGGGCGATGCGGGAACATGGCTGGCGCCTTGGCACGGCGGCAGCGCGGGGGAGGGAGTTGTGTTGGCTAGAGCTGGCTCATCCTCCCCGCTGTAGCGGCTGAGGAGCGCCGCGTGTCTCCGTCGCGCCTGCGGCTCCCCTGGGCAGCCCCTTCAGCGGAGGCTCTCCGGCAGCTTCCCGCCGCCCTCACGGCTCTGCCGGAGGCTCGAGCCTTCAGTGCGTCGGTTCCTCGCAGCCCGATGCCTCCGGGGCGGCTCGGGCTCGCTGGCCCGCCCGGCTGCTGCTCGGAAGGTTCCGGCAGGGAGCGGAGAGCGCGGCTCATTCCCGCTGGGAATGCGGGACAGACAGACGGACGGACAGACGGCTCCTGGCCGCGTCTGGCAGGGTCCGTGTCACGGGGGCGGGCAGGGACACCCTGAGGCCCCGAGCTCTGCTCCTCTGGCTCTCATGCTCAGGTGTGTGTTCCCGCTGAGGCTCCTCAGCCCCGCAGTGGGCGTTCAGGCGCCGGTGGGAACAGGAGGTTGTTCTGTGAGTATTGGCGGCTGAGACAGAGTTTGAGTCAAAGGGAGCAACAGAGGCAAAGCCATTGGGAGGAATTGCTCTGGGTGGAAATCGCAATCTTCCTGCCTTTCTTTTCGTTCTCCTGTTATGCACTGATGCTTTTGCCTGGGGAGTGGTTAGTGCTAAGTACTACTACTTAAGTACGCTCTTAAACTCCCTGTATTGTAACACCACGCTAGCAGAGTAATTCTCTTGATCATAGCAGCGTGTGTAGTCACAGAAACATTAAAAGCGCCGAGTTTTGGTAATTTAAGCAAATAAAGCTGTATTACCCTCTCTACAGTTGTTTGTGGTACTTTGCATAAGTAAAAGTATTTGCGAAATCGGGCCAGTTTATTTGCACGAAATAATAAAGCAAGCCAGGGAGAGAGTCAGGAACAGCATCAAAATGCTGACTCGAGTTTTATATTTTAATTGCTGTGTTAATTACTGGTTTTATTCAATGTCTTCATCACATCACAGACAACTCACATCGTAAAAAGTACACGTGCTCATCCTGTCGGCTTTCACGCAGGCACATGTGGAAGTACAGTCATTTGAGTAGTTCAGTCAAAATTACTCATAGATAAGTGTTTGAAGCCATACCTGAAAATGGATATTTATCCCTAGCGTGTGGGCAGCTCAGATTTGCAAATCTACACTGAGACTATAATGAGTGTGATTTGACAACAGAAACGATCTATTGACAAATAGATTGCATACCATGAACATTAATATCTCTGTAGGGAATTTACTATATTCTTTCCTGAATCTGAAGTCTTGAGTCACAGATTATAATGAAAGTGGACTTCTGTTACAGAAATATGTAAACATCCACAAAGTCACACTATGTTCAAATCACATTATTTTATTTGAGAATAGCTCTGCAAAAGCTGAATTAAGGTCTTTGAGTGATTCAGGGCTTGATCCAAAACCTGTAAAATCAAGAAGATCTTTTGCTGGTAGAAAATATTATGACTTTTAGCACCATGGACCAAGGAGCATTGTCATCTCAGGACCACTTTGACAAAGACAACCACTTCTTGTTGCTTGTGTTTGCTTGGTGCAGCTATTTCTGAAAAATGGCTATTCACTGTAGCTAAAGCATTCACACTTTGTCTGGAAGTAGACATATCCCTCTTGCTTCCCAATATAACCTCGATGCTAAGGAGCTTGTATTTTCTGAAAGTATTTTTTTCTTCAATTGCTCTATTGTCCATATAAACTTGTGATTAATTTTTTTCCACCTTGTGTAACAAGGAATCTGCCTATATTTTCATCATTTATTATAGCTACTCCTTGGTCTTCAGCAGAGCTGTCAGGGAAGAATTGTGTTTTGGCTGTGTCGGGTTTTTAGAGGTGGGAGGAGAGGAAAGGATTTGGAACTGTTTGTTCCTGAGGCTGTCTTGATACACTTAAATATCTTCCAGCAATACAATTGCCTATAATCTTAAGAGTGAGTGACTGCCTGGCTTAAGTGTTGAAGATTGTTGGGGAAAGCAGTGTTAGCCTTGTGAGATATTGTTAATGCAGCTAGGTACACATGTATAAATCATACTGACACTAAGAGAATAGGCTCTTTTCAGATAAACTGTGTATCTGAATAAAGCCTCAGCAGGTCATTTGCACACTACATTAGGTGCTATAATTGTCCTGTTACTGTAATGCTAAATGGAACCAGTTTAGCTGGAACAGGGAGAGGACAGGTGAGTTTGACTGTTGTCTGATACTGACCATTGCAGGCGGTCCAGTGCATCCTTTTCACATTGCCTGCTTGTTCCCTGTGCCATATAGGTCAATCACATCTGCCCATCTTTCAATCTTATCATGACCTAAAAAATCCTGATTGACCCTTTAACATACTTTGGCTTGCTACCCACCTCCCCTTGCTACACCAGCATCATTACAGGTGCTGCTTTAAACTGTACAGCAGTTCATCTTTTGGGTGTGGTACCACAGGTGCACCCAGTACCACATTCAGCACAGCATTTTCCATTGAAATCAGGTTCACCTGGGAAGAACAAGTTATGCCTAAAGAGAATGAGATTACAGCATGGATTCCAGAACTGAATGAATGGATTTCCAGCCAAGTGAAACAGTTTTCTACAGCTAGACCTTTCTTGGGTGTGGATTTTCTGGCATCTATGGTACCTGAGCCCACACTTCCAAGTTTGTCTGAGGTGCTTGGAGGAGTTTCTTCTGCTCAGCTGTCTTTCTTTCATGACACTTTGGAATCATAAAGACAAATAAATTCTGCATATTCAACCTTTTAGTATTATTAAAAACCAGGCAGAGAACAGAAAATGAGATGGAAGAATTTACAGAAATTCTGACATTTTAAAATTATGCCAGCTAGTCATGGAAGGCGCAGATAAGCATGAAAAGAAGGAACTAATAAGTCATTTAGATATCATTTCTGAGCAGATGGAGACAGTGATTTCTTTAAGAGAACTGACTGGTTTTTTCATAATACTCCCCTACTTCCCATATGACAATATTTCCTGGTCCTACATGTCAACTATAGAGGATTTTTTATTGTTTTCAGTAAGGAATGACAAAACATCAGCATATATTCAACATGAAGGAAAATCACTTATTGAACATGAGCTACAGCCTTTCCTTGAATGTCAAATGGCTGTTGCTTTGAATTTACTGTAACTGATTCTTCAGTTGAAAGGTTAGGTACAAATGTAAGGCATTGAGTAAATTACCACTGAAATAAAAGTACAAGAGATTCTAATGGCACTTTAATCTGGCCTTCTGTAAATGAAAAGCACAAATTTAATTCCTATGTTTACTTAATTATAACTGTTCTAAATTAAAATAAAAAAGACAATGATTGAACAGCATTTTGAAGAAGTAGTTCCTTCCACTCCATTTTTATCTTGGAATCTAAATGTAAAACATGATAAATCAGTAGCAAATTAATTCCTAGCCAAAACATTTTGAATGGGAATGTTGTTACATAGCTTTAAAACCAAAAGCTATTGTTCAGCTTATAGTAGTTTTGAAGCCTCCAGGGTTTTATGGAAAATATTCTATAAGTAGTTATATGGAAAATATGTCAGTGTGGTCTTTAGGCTTGATGTTATTTGTTCTCTGCTAAATTCATGTATGATTTCTTAAATGACACATACACATTTTTAATTTGTGCCCAACAGGTTCATTATGTGTCATTGTTTTTCCTTCCTCCTGCTGCCAGCTCCTAAATTTACTACTTAGTGTTACCTTCAGACAACATGCATGTCTGGGTTATCTAACTTTCAAACTTTGATTATTTAAAAAAATCCAACCAAGTTCTAAATCCCTAAAACCTCCTCTTTCTGTGGTTTGATGTGACCTGGAGTTAACTTCTTAATTGAAAAGTGAATTCTTCTTTGTGTTTTATTGGGTAGGAAAATTCACAACTGAGCTAAATGCCACCCAAAATTATTGCAGACCAAAGAGGATCTGTGTTACTGTGAAAGATACATAGTGTAAGATACACTCTTTTTGGAAAAATTGAGCCATGCTAGTCATACATGTATGATAATTGCTCAGAGGTTTAAAAAACCCTCAGAAACAGGAAAAAACCCTGCTGAACACTACATTGTGCTAATTAGTCAATTAATCAATCATACAATTGACCAAGCTATTTCTCCATGTTTGGGGGCGAAGAAAATGAAAGCCTTTCTCACCTAGAAAACTTCCGCAGTGAGCCATCATTTGGCACCACAGGATAATTTGCAAACTGGCTGTACTATGAGCCACAAAAGGTAAATGTCTCATTGGGAAATGGGTAGGGCCATGTATACCCGTTCATAGTCTGCATTAAAAGGATATGGACTACTCATGTGTTCTCAGAATGAGGGAGTTCTGCAGTTTTCTCTTAAGTAGTACGAAAGGATTTGAGACACAAAGGAGAATTCTTACTATTCATGGGATAATTGTCAAATTATGTTTGTTTAGTTTGATGCTCAGTGTAAAAATGTGAACAATAAACTTAGAACATTGTCTAAAATGCAGAACTTTCTTTTAGATGAATGCCCTAATTGATTATCCGTGGTATTATCCTTTTGTACAGTACATCTAAATTACTGAATCCTTGGTAAAGCTTCACCAGGAGTGTTGGAGTGTCCCCATCTAGAAAATGTCCTCCTGATTGGTGGGCAGATTGTGGAGGAAGGCTTCAATGTACTTGGACAAGACTTATCTCAGTGAGTATTGCTTCCTAGTCATGTGCTGAATTGTTAGACTACATATATATATATATATAAAGGTGTGCACTGTGGAATTTTACATGGAGGTCGCTACTGTTAAAGAGTGAATGATATTAAGGAGTTTTCTGAAGATTTGTTATACCATATTCCTTGACAGAGTTTGGTTAGAATAATGTTTAGCCACTTGTTTCTGAAAAGACGTGAATACAGAGCACATCAACTAAGTGCTTGTGTGGATTGGGGCCAAATGGATGATTTGGCTTGAAGCTTTCTCTGTTCCTTCCCTTAGCAGGATTGATGGAAATACCTGCAAGGGGAAAAGTCTGAAAGAACTAGGAGAGATAAAGAATGTAGATGATTTGTGCAACTTAGGGCTGCTCAAGGAGACAGTAGTCTCTTCCCCTTTTTTATGACATTGGGAATAATTTTTATGTCTAAAAGAAAAACAACCAAAAAAATCACAGGAATGTTTTTCTACTTAAAATTATGTGCTCATAACTATATTTCAAAAAATGCTACCATTAGTAATGATCTGATCTCATTAATTTGATTGGTTAGTGTAACTTCATTCCTAAATGTAAGCTCTGATGTTTTACAAGCATCACAAGGGTTGTTCCCTTCCACAAAGAATAGAATTTTACAGAGTTATCATGGCAGTATAGTTGAAGTATTATAAACGTAATTACATGGTTACTGATATGATGAATTAAGAATGCAGTCCTCCCAAATACTTGTTTGTGCAGCAGTTTCCCCAAATATTCAACAGTTCTTGTAATACTGGAGAATTTTAGTTTATTTAAAAAAAAAAACTGATTGTGGTTTATAGTTTGCAATCTTTATGTTTTGTAATACATGAGAGTTAAATAGATGACCTTGTTGTCCATTGCAGTGTAAATCCAACTTCCTGCTTACCAAATGCTTTTGTTGAAGTGTAAGAATTTATATTGCTTTTATTTGTGCTGTTAAATGATGGATTTGATATATATTTCTTGTTGGTTTACTTTACCTTTGAGGATAGATTTCACTCTTTGCAATAGAGATTGTGCATGTTTTCTTTGCAGTTTTGTGCCTTGCCTGAAAATGGCAGCTCCAGCAATGCTTAAAATAACTTAGGTGGCTGTGGAGACCTCAGGCAGCCATTAGTGATAGACTGCTCAGATGGACAGAGTGATACACGACTGCAGATTTTATTGTACGTGCTGTGACCCTATCAGATGGACAGAGTGATACACGACTGCAGATTTTATTGTACGTGCTGTGACCCTATCAGATGGACAGAGTGATACATGACTGCAGATTTTATTGTACGTGCTGTGACCCTGGTCCTCCAAAGGCTCTTGTTCAGCATGGTGTCTTCGAATTAAAGAGGAGTAAAAATTGCCTAAGCCTAATGGAGACATTGATTTAGGGGGCAGTGAGGTGGAGGGAGAGCATAGCTGCTCTAAATGGAATGTGTTCCAGAGTGTACAGGACGTTTTTGTCTCTTTCGAAAACTCTCTGGGGAGTACAGTGCCACAGGGTTGTGTTTGAACGACTGAGGAGACTGGAAAAACAATTTTGGTACCAGAGCTGAGAGTGGGATCATCATTACACGTGTGTTAGCAGCCTGTAGGTTCTGAGAGAGGTTACAAGTACCTAGAGATTGCAATGAAGTAAGGTATTCCATCCAAATAATTAGCATTTCAAGAGCAGTCTTCCTTTCCTTCCTTTTATTATTATCTTATTATCCATTTTCTTTTTCTCCTTTCACCACTTTCCACTTTCTTCCCACCTCTGTCCTCCTTTCTTCTTAAATTGAAGATAAGAATAACAGGAGTTTTTTTTTCACTCCCATACTATAGTTTTAGTATAGTAGTTAACTGCTAAAATTTTCATGCTCTTTCTTCTAAATATTTTTATGGCATTGATTCAGTACCATTACAAAGGATGAAAAATATGTAATGTTTCCTTTACAGAATTTTAAATATAGCCTGTAATAACTGGCAGAGCCATTTTCATTTGCAAGAAGCCAGTCTGGATGCCTTATGCAATGTGATCTGTTTTCTTCCTGTGAGGGGAATTAATAACATCTCATTTCTCCTTGTCTCTGAAATTTAATAAGTTAGCAAAGATGCATTTAATATTGAATTCCTTGGAAAATGCATTTGTATGCATCCCTCGGACAGAACAACACCAGAAAAAGTCTAATCTCAGATTCTGTAGCACAACCCCCACCCTCCCCCCGAAAAAAAAAAAAGTCAAGCACAAAAAGCCCCCCCCAAAAAAAGCCCAAATATATTGCTTATGCCAGAACCTACAGTTTGGGAATAGTTTGACAGGCTTAACTGAGAATTTAAGTGACATATTTAAACCATGGAACAGAGCTGAGTAAAAGCCCAAACCAGATTGGTTTTGCTTTTATTTACAGAATTAATAATGTTGTAAACTTCTGTGTAGCGTAGAATTGAAGAATTTAAGAGTTTGAGCCAATGCTCAAATATATTAAATATCCATATTCAAACATATTAAATATCTGGTTTCTTGCCTTTTTGTTTTTCTTTTTTCTTTACTCGCATAATAGTTCCTTGAATCCCCTTAGAATTCAAATGAAGAAAAATTGATTTACTTGACTGTTTTTGCAAGTGACCAAAGTCCTTTTAAAATACATTTGAGTAATACCATTAGGATCATTATGTGAAAATAGATGGCATATTGTGAGTAAATTGAATGGTGATTGTTTGGATCAGGCATAGATGGAGCACATTTAATGTTTAATGTTTACAGTCAATTTTCTTAGGCTGCTCATTTCCTTTCCAGGAAGGCGGTGTTTCTTTGACCTTGAGTGTCTCCATTTGCTGCTGAGGCCAAATTCCTCACACAGCATCTTGTCTTTAGAATCTCAGTGTTGGAGGAAGGTTGGCACAGGTCTCCCATTGCATTCACAAGCGTTTTGGTGTAGTTCTCTTCAACCTTTTTCATCCAGGGAATCAGAGAGTCCATGTGACTTATCTCCTCCCCTGTGTCACAGTGTAGGATGTACTTTGGAGCATGGTATAGCATCTTCCATGGAAGGGAAGAATGCCAGTTGCAGGCTAAAATCATCAGGTGTGGCTTACACATGTGGTTCCACTGCCAAGCGAGTTGCAGCCAGCCTGAAAATAATTTTGTTTGAGAAAGAACCAGTATAGTTTTAGAAACTTGGGCTGTGAGGAAATTCTTACTGTGCAGTTGTGTGGGTGAACAGCATGAGTCAGTGCAGGATTGTGATTAATGAGAAAAGAGGAAACATTTCATAGCTAACAGTTTCACACCCAAGGGGTACCTCCTTGTCCAGGGAAGAGAATTGTTAGAAGCATGAAGAGGCCAAAATTATTGAAATTACAGGCATTTTCTTTGCAGGTGTTAGAGCCACAATTTCCCAAAAGCCATGCACCCTGAGAAGAGGTCACAGTGCCTGCTGCTGTAGGTGATGTCACTAAAGGAGGGGATTTTGCTGCAGAGTTAGGCCAGTCCTGAAAATGAAAGTGAATATGACTTGTGGAGTAGGTCTGGCAGCGCACGCACAGCCAAGTCTGGAGCAGCAATCCCTTCCATGGCACCTTCAGGCAATGTCAGTCAGCAAACACGTGGAAAAGGGCAATAACTATCCTTAGGAGGAAAGGTGTAGTGTGGGTGTTGGAGGGAGAGGCTGCTGAGCACGGGTCCAGCACATGGATCACACGGGGAGGGCAAATGGGAGATTTGTACTCTGTTCCTTTATCGTGGAGCTGATTCAGCGGGACAGCGGTCACAGGGGTTTTCAGGATGAGGGGAGAGACGAGGATTTGACTCCATATTTCAGAAGGTTTGATTTATTATTTTATGATATATATATATATTACATTAAAACTATAGTAAAAGAAATAGAAGGAAAGGTTTCCTCTCAGAAGGCTAGCCAAGAATAGAATGGAATCAATAACAAAGATCCGTGTCTCGGACAGAGAGCAAGGGCCAGCTCTGCCGTGAGTGGTCACTAAATCCAAAGATCCACAGGAGACCAATCACAGATCCACCTGTGTTGCATTCCACAGCAGCAGACAACCATTGTTTACATTTTGTTTCTGAGGCCTCAGCTTCTCAGAAGGGAAAAAATCCTAAAGGAAAGGATTTTCACAAAAGATGTCTGCGACAATTCAGCTTTACAACCTTTTCAGCCTTGTAATCAGTTCACATCACCAGGTTTGCAGCACAGTTTCACCTCTGCTCTGGGTTAGGCATTCAAAGTTAGACCTTATGAAATAACATGAGATAACAATTTGAAGTAGCTTCCAAATTAGCTTTAAATAATTTTGCCATCTAGATATTGTACTAAAAATGAACATTGCATCTAGTTATATCTTTCAGGACGTAAGAGTTTAATAAGAAAATTTCTTTGACCAGAAATGAAGAATTCAGATATAAGAGAGTACCATATGGCAATAGTATTTTCATCTGTAATGTTTAATATTCACTAGCAATTTTACCTATATTATCTATATTTCTTAAGAGGCAGAAGTTATCCACAAAACAAAAAGATAGACAGTGTTTAAATAGCCGGAGCAGAATGTTCATTTTCATCAACAGGAGCAATAATTCACTCTAACCAGCAGCATTAACAGTTCTGTGACAAAAGAGAGGAAAGTCACAGATCACAGAATGGCTAAGGCTGGAAGGTTATCTGGTCCAACCTGTCTGCTCAAGCAGGGTCACCCTAGAAAATGTTGCACAGGATTTTGCATCTAGATGGTTTTTGAAATTTACCCTATGCGAGTTTAACAGTAGAGACATTGGAGCCATGTGTCCATTGAAGTTTCAAGGCTGAGTCTAGAAAGAATCGTGAATCTGCTGAGCTGGACACAGGCCAGGCATGTTCCTCTGTGCTAGACCTGCCCTTCTAGAGGAGAACCTGTGGTTCCAGAAAAATTCTGTATTTTAGTGAGACTGTCTTATGAACTCAGATTATTGATGATGGAATTATTTTCAGGACTCGATGCTGCAAAAAAGTCTTACTTGGAAAACAACTTGGTAACTCAGCTAGACTTTGCCAGGTTTTTCTGATATGCAGTTGTGGTATATCCAGGGAAAATGCAAGTGAAGAAGGAAAAAGGATGGGGTGAGAATAAAAAAACATGGAAAGGAAAAAGCTTTAGCTATAAAGCTTCTTTATTGCAGAACTGCTGTTCTGTTTGTCAGAAAGAGCGTTGTCTGTGAACAGTTCCCATTAGAAAAAACATTTTGGTGTTCCAAGCTACCTGAAGACAATGAGACTATTAAATTGTACTGGACTTGAGTGGTTTCAAGAAGTGGAATTCAATAATGTTGTTGTATCACAGTGGATCGAGTATTAAAAGTAACTTGTAAAGAGCAACATGGTTGTTATAAAATCCTTACCACTTTTCTCTAAGCATTTCGAAATTATCTAAAGCAAATTAGACTTAGGATGATTACAGCAATAAGGTTTTCACGTGAAGAGTGTGTTGTTAACAAAGTCCAACAAAACAGTATAAAATTATCCCTTCATCAAAGCACCATAAACTATTAGTGTTTTGATATGCAGTGAGGACTGACTCATATGAGCTTAAGCTAAATGGAAGCTCTCTGTTATGATCAGGAACGAAGGAGAGTTCTCTGGAGAATCATTCAGAGCAGCTATTTTTTTCTTATGAGCTACAAATAGCTCCCCCAGCCTGTAACAGGCCATGCTGTAGCAAGGTTTTTTCCTCTGGTATGTCTGAGTGAAGATCACATAAAAAGGCAATGTGGGGCTGCTTTCTTCCAATGCTGTGGTTAGCTCAGATTAAACTGAAAGCCGTGTATTCTCATTAAGGTCTAGAAGCTGGTTTGTGGCACTCATTTCTTCTTGTTTTCAGCTGTGAGTTCATGTTAAAAACTGAACAACAACTGTTGTTAGCTAAACAGCTCAATTGCTATAGCTGAGTAAAATCAGTAGTAAGCAGAATTTTCCCATTTGTGCCTTTGCCTTGTGCTGCTTTTCCCTGTCCCTCTTGAGAAGGCTCTGTGCAAATGGAGTGGATTAAAACTCCAAACATCAAATAACTAGTGTATATTTTGGTTGTCATATGCTAATAGCATAAATATGTCCATTTAAACTTGCTCCTGCCATTCTTGCCATTCCTGTATGCCACCAGGCGCATGTCTGCTGAGAGATAGCTGGGTCAAGGGCAGCTACAAGCTCTTACTATATCAGGTACACTAAAATGTTCATGCTGAATGTGAGTGACAAACCAAACTGTGCTATGTGCTTCGTTAAATTTATCAGTTCTGACTATAACGAGGGTAAATTTAGACTTTTAATGATGCTGGTTATCCAATACAGACTAGGGAAGAGTTTAAAATCAAATTACATTGCATGATATTGGGAAAAGCCTATGGAAATCAGCATGCAGGTGTGAAAACCTTCAAAGTCATCATGGATCTACACATGTTTTGGAAAGAGTGACCACGCTCATCTCTTTCATAGGTTGGAATTAGAGACTCATTAATCTGGTATCAGTAAAAATGATGTTTAATATAATACAGTATTGCCAGTCAATTTCCAGTATTGTACCTTAAAAATATGTTCTTTACTTAAAAGATTTTGCTTGCTGCATCTGAGGATGTACACGCTTCTTGTAATTATCAAGGCTGCAACTGAGGAATAAGGTTTTACAAAGATGCTTTTAAGATGAAATTTTGAGTGTGAATACTCAACTGGTAAAATAAACTATGCTTAAATTTTGATTTTAAAAATTCTTCTAGGCAGATAAAATCATTTGCTGGACATAAGTAGTTGAAAAGATTACTAGAAAAGAGTAGTTTTAAATTTGTGCATGCTAGTGACTTCAAATGGGAGAAAAATTAATAAATGTAGTCTATTCCAAAGATGTCATTTCATAGTATGTACAGTCTGCTTGCTTTATTTATATTCTGAAATACTTTCATGTTGAAATACTTCATAAACATATGCTAAATAAGATAACATATATTTAATCCTGTATCTACAGCTTTCCAAGAAAAAGTGTAGGCTGTTTAACATGATAGTTCTTTCATCTTTTTATTTCTCTTCCTTTAAAAAATCTTTTTCCTCCAGCCTTTTCTTTTCTCTCTCATTGCAAAATTAGTGTTTTAGAAGATGCTAAATAACTTCTGTCTTTTTTTCCCCAAAGCATAAAAAACCTTTGCAATTCTAATGCTGTTTGTCAGGAAAAATAAAAATTTGAATAAACCACTCATGAATAGTGAGTTATGCATTGGTATTTTTTGAGTCATGTTAAATTTTTGTTGTATAAAACCAAGATTGCTGTTATTCTGCTCTTCAGAGCCCAAGTGAAGTATTGATATCCAGGCTGTTTTTTGATCATGCTGTGGCCAAGTGTTTTAAAGTTAGCTCAGATATTTTTGGACTACCCTGAGCTGTACAGAGTTTTCCTGAGAATGGAGGAAAAAAATAATATATATAAATTTATATATATGTATGTATGTATTTATGTATGTATAGATGGATAGATAGATAGATAGATAGATAGATAGATAGATAGATAGATAGATAGATGTGTATATATATATATATATATATATATATATATATATATATATATATATATATATATATATACCTTCTGGTCCAAACTTTCTGTCACTGTCTGGCACACAGAGTGGATTGTGGCCATGACTTGTGATTGATGTCCCCAGACAGAATATCACAGATATCTTAGTTTCATATATTGCTCTAACTTGTCTGCAAATCTGTGAATACACAGAAAAATGTGTGTGCTCTTATGAAGAGAGCATAGGTTGGTTTATTCATTGAAGATCAAACAAAGTTAGAAATTGCCAACTATTCCATCAGAAACTAAAGTGTCTGTCCTTGGCTACTTGAAATGCACAGTGTCACTGCTAGATGCCTAAAAATTTCCTAATACTAGTCAATCTTCCTCTACGGTAGAAGATTGGGATATATATTGTAAAAATGATGCATTCATCATTATCTGAAACTTGAAAGCCCAGTGCATCTCTTCACTCCTTTACTTTTGCAAAGTTGTTTTTGTCTCCTTATACTTTCTGCATTAAATAAATTAAATGCCTTTTGTACTTTCCAATCTGATTAAAACAAGTTATGACCACTATTAAAATAAATATTCAGACATATGCTTTAGAAAAATAATCATACTCAGACTCAGTTTACGAATATCTACATGTTACAGAATAAATGTATGTATGTTTTGAATTGAATTATAATCAAGGGAGCACATTAGAAAGTGACAATAAGACTTTATTATTATTATTATTATTATTACTATATTTTTAAGTATTTAATGCTATAAGTATATATAATATGCTTACACTGGCACATTACCATTTATGATGGAAAGGTCAGATTTAAATAAAAATAACACTAATGTCTAATAATATCTGCCTTAGAAAGTAATGAATACAAAACACTCCCTCAGTTCAAAGATGTGGAAAGTCTGTTCATTATTTTATTGTAGTATTTTGCTTAGTGGAATTTATTCTTTGAAGAATATGGATTCTTGTACTGATTTCTGTGTGACTTCAGGGGGTTATTTTTTTCAGCTGGAACAGTGTCTGCACACTGATCAGGTCTCAGCTGAGTGAACACTTTCCAATTCAGATGATGCGTGAACAGGACAGTATAATGAATATGTCATGAAAGAATACAACTATGTTTTGTGTTAAACTTGGTGACAAAGTGATGGTCCAAAGGGGTTAATATTGATTAACTGGTTACTCTAATATTTCTTTGTAAAAGATAAAAGTTTGGGGTTTTTTCTGATGCCATTTTTGAAAGGAGAGATGAAGGGATCTTGTGACTTTGGGAAAGTCACACTGAAGTGAGGTGCTAAGCTGCCTGTAAAGACTCAAACCAGATTTAAAACCAACCAACCAATGTCCAAAAATGGTAAGAAAAATTATACACATAGGATATTAAAACAAAGGGTATTACAAATATTTTTACTCTTTTCATCTTTGTGCAATCTAAGTGTGAATATTAGAATCTTTTGCAGTCTCCTGATTTGTTTTAACATCTTTGTCTGAAGAGACAGCTTGAAAACCAGTGCCTAGAAATCAGGAACCACAGGAATAAGGCGTATCACACTGCTAAAAGATGTTGTGAAATACTGTTCATTCACTGTACCCCTCCCTTCTCTCCTTCAAAACTGTCAGCTTCATAGATGTTATCTTCTTCTACAGGCTCTGAAATAATCAGTGAGCTGCTTGGAAAAATGTGCCAGCCAGTATGCAGTGCTGCCAGTGCCTATTAGATACCATGTGAGCATTTAAAGGTGTTTTGCTGTTGAGGGGCCTAGTCTTTGAAATAGAAAGTAGAGATTTTTTGTTTGTTTGTTTTGTTGTGGTTTTTTTTTTTTTTTTAAATATCTGTAAATATATAAAATTTGTGTCTGGATGATCAAACTGCAATCTCAGAATTCCTGAATGGCTGTGGAAGCCTGGCAGCACAGTGTTGTGGAAAGAGGCTGATCTTTTCACACATGAATGGTTCGGGAGCCTTGTGACTGCAGTGGTAAAAGTGCAAGAGTGCAAATGTGAGATGTGCATTGGAAAAGCATTAGGCTGTCAGAGGTTTGTATTTCCATAGCTTGATGGATGTGAAATCAAATACTGTAACAGATATGCTGACTTTTTAGCTGGAAAACAGTTTTTGAGGGCCTTATCTATGATACCTATTTTATGAAAAATATCACCTTTGTTTTTGTAAAACAAATAAATACAAATATATTCACATAGGGGGTTTTGCATCCTTTTTATTAAGGCTTAAGTTTTTATATTAGTGTAGAAAAATATCTTGACAAAAATAAGTTAATCTGTTTATAGTCTTAAAGGCAAGCAGTGTATTTGCTTCTTTCTTTAATTTTTACATCTTGACTTGATAGAAGATCCTTGAAGTATGTGATGGAAACTGACTTTGCTAATGCTTTGCCCTTCTCTTGAAAGAGTAGTTTTCAATTCTTTGGAGTATCTCTCTGGAGTGTGCATGGATCTCTTGCCAAACGCAGTGGTCATTTGACTGGGAAAAAAAAGGTTATTAAGAAGTGTCTATTAACTGGTTTGTAAAAAATTACATCCAATATTATGGCAAGCAAAATGTGAGTTGAGAAGAAGCATATAATTATTTAAAAGAAATTTTAGAACAAAAATAATATTAATTTTAGGAAGTCTATCTAAAGTATAAATGTTCTTTAGTATATGTGATGATCATTTCTTTTCCACCAACAGACACATGGCTAATCCTGACCAATGTGATGCAAAGTTTTTCTAAATAGGCACAGACTGTCATAGGTTTTGGTGCTGAATTAAAATGAAATGTTTTTTAAAAGCCCATGATGATACATTGGCCTTGACATGAGTGTGCACCAGAAGATTTTCAGTGAGTGATAATCTCTATTGCATGGAATTGGGGCACAATTTCACAGATATGTGCAGCTTTGATCAGCAGTGGGACCTCCAGTGTAAGAAGCTGTTTTTATCTTTAGACTTCCTTAAATTAAAACAGTCCAGGAAGAAACAGCCGAAGAAACTTACCTTGGCCACAAATTCCTCCATTTTCTTGAAGCAGTCTTTCACCAGAGATTCATGGCTAATGTTACGTCTGGGCTTCAGCTGAAGGGAAGAGAAGGGAAGGGAAGGGAAGGGAAGGGAAGGGAAGGGAAGGGAAGGGAAGGGAAGGGAAGGGAAGGGAAGGGAAGGGAAGGGAAGGGAAGGGAAGGGAAGGGAAGGGAAGGGAAGGGAAGGGAAGGGAAGGGAAGGGAAGGGAAGGGAAGGGAAGGGAAGGGAAGAGAAGAGAAGAGAAGAGAAGAGAAGAGAAGAGAAGAGAAGAGAAGAGAAGAGAAGAGAAGAGAAGAGAAGAGAAGAGAAGAGAAGAGAAGAGAAGAGAAGAGAAGAGAAGAGAAGAGAAGAGAAGAGAAGAGAAGAGAGAAAACTGTTATTTTGCACGATGACTAGTATATAAAAGTTCAAACAGTGCCCTCTGATGGACATGGTTATCAACTGGGAGCACTGTAATTCTGCTGCCATATGCAAGCCTGGTGAGTGGGTTAATGCTAAAGGTAGTGCAGCACACACTGTCTGCAGAGAGATCAGGAAATAAATACACCAATGTTCAGGGCAAGGCAAGGGTCTATGGATCTTTTTGTTTTGAGCAATACTGGTTTTGTCAGTGTGTGCTGTCTGAAGGAAACAGATTTCAGAGTAACTGGTGGGCACTGACGTTCAGTGTTCCAGATGTACAGAGGTGATTATGTTCAATTAGTAACACAAAATAATTACTGATGTGTATGTGTATATATATATATATATATATATATATTAAGCAGTAGTTATTGTCCATGGCTGTAGTCACTAACTCCTGGCAGGAGCAGCAGAGTGGGTTTGGAGGTCAGTGCCCCTGTGCTCCTGCTCAGGCCACTGTCAGCCATGGAAAGCTCCCTGCCCTGTAGAGCTGAGCAGGGGTTCCCTCCCCTGCACCACTCTTTGTATTCCCAGTTGTGCTCTCCTGCAGGTTTGTTGGCAAATCTGGTGCCTGGCACTGGCATTAGTTCCAAGGGAAGCTACAGTAAATCTGAGGCTTTGTCCTCTGTAAATAGTTCTTAAGCTGACCCCAACTGAGTTAACTATTTGCACATATGTTTAAGTAGTTCACTCAGCTGAAATAGGCTGAATGCAGACCTAAGATTTTTTTGCCTACAACTTGCATGTAATTTTTATGTTAGCTTGTCTTGTCAGAAGTCATACATACTTGAAGAAAAACGCATGAAACTGATATTTAGTTAAAATAGTAAGTAACTCTCTTTAGAACTAGTGCAGTCTTTAAGGAGAAGAAAGTGAAATACTGGTTTTTAGCATCACATCTTTAAATAAGCCCACAAATAAAATGTGTGAATTTAAAATTGCCTGTATCATACAGGTCAGTAAAAGAGTTGAAAGATGCCTCTCTTTACTTTCAGACATAAAATTTAGGTATCATTATTTTAAAATGTAGTATTTTAAGTTTTCTATTGCATTTTCAACGGACATATTGTCAGTTTTCTTCACCATGAATACCTGACTTGAATATCATGCCATATAAATGAATAAATTGTACTTACACATATCTTGAGCTGAGCATGAGTCTCATACATTTCTCTTAGAAAAGTGTCCTTATTTTGAAAAGGAGTGTCTGCTCTCTTGAAAAACTCAGCAATTTCATGCAATATATGAACAATGGCAGCATTATCATATTTAACCTGTGATGACAAAAAAAAAGAGTATAAACAAATTCAGTTTCCAAAGTCTGCACTTAAACATCAGCTAATTTTTCAACTACCTGAGTCCAATTATCATAACTTGTTAAATAATTTTCACCACTTTCCTGTGCTTTTCTAAATTTTTCAGTACAAAAAATCTAGTTAGTAACATGCATTGCAAAGATGGCATTTATTTGAAAATCGGAAATTGTAGGTTAAACTTGCAGTTGCAGTTCATGAGTTGCTTCAATTCAAGTTGCTTTCATAAGGAGGACCCCTATTTTGAAAAATTAATCTAGCTCGCATTTTTGGGCTGCATTAATATACTTTTATATTTACAATGCATACACAATAGTCAATAAAAGGCCAAGAGGAAGAAGCAGATCTTTTGAATTCAGGCCCAAGACATCAGACTGTGCAGGGCTTTCCTCCCAGGCACAGTCCCCGGCTGATGAAGGGCAGCTCCCTCTACCTCGGAGAAGATGAAATACAGAGGAGAGGCCAATATTGCATCCTTTGTCCTTTTGTTCCCTGGGTGCCTTTTAGAAGATCCATTGAAGAGATGAGCTGGAAACATTCAAAATGAGTTGCTGGGGTGCACTGCCACATTCTCAGCCAGTATCTTATTTTGTGGCATTGCAGATCTGGATGCAAAGTGAGCTGGGCACATAAAGTGATGTATGTGCTGAGTAGTACACAGAATTACCCCTGCACTGCCTTTATGGGATCTGCTTCTGACTGAAACGGATGCCAGCATGCTGTTCTGGTGGTTTCTATTCTACCAGACTGGTTCTAACTAATTTTTCCCCCTTAAACAGCAGGACTAACAAGAAAAATCTAACCCTTTCCTTATAAAAGTGGCATTAAAAGTGACTTAAATAGTAGGAGAAGTAAGAAAACAGTTATTTCCATAAACAGCCTCTTCAGGAAATAATTTAGGCTGAAAAGTCAACAGTCAGAGTTATCATTTAAGCCTGTAATACAAGGTTGCACAATTCTAGTATAGAAATCTCATGACAAGATGAATAGGCTGTGTGAGGTAGAGCTACTACAATGAGATAATGTCAAGTACATGTGCTTTTCTACTTACTGCTTTCAGCATCTGCTCAGGGAAACACAAATCTTCATTGCTCACTTCCTCACACTCCAAGGAAAAGCCTCTTTTGTTCTTAAAGAAAACATAAAGAAGAAACTATAAGCATCTGCTAAACCAGGTTTATAATGTAAAAAATTCATAGAAGTCACTTCTCAGTTGGTTTCTTTACAATGAAGTGTAAAACTGACCACACTGATATTATATCTCATGAGTTTGAAGAAGATTAATTTGCTTCCCAAGGCTGTCTGAAATGGGAAGAATAGCTGCTTGTTTCAACTTTTTTCAAATTTTCCAGGGATGTCAATATGTACAGAGTTGAGGAAAGGGCAGGCCACAAAAGTGGGTAAGGAATCTTTCATAGAGCTGATTTCAAAACCAGCTGCATAGAGTATTTGTACCAAAAACTTTGTGACTGTGGATGTCTTTTTCTTTCAGTGAGATTGTGTTGTGGTAAAGTACATTATGGAGCTACAGTTTCCCCTGAGGCCAATTAGAAGGACTGCCAGATGACTCTGCACTCTTCTTGGGAAGGTACACAAATGTCATATATTCAACAGGATGAGTGTGAATTAAGATCTAAATTTAAGATTTTTGGTTATTTTTGGTTTTGGAGAGAAGGAACATCTGACTCATAACTTCTTAATTATGTGAGAGCAAAAATCATAATCTGGCAGTTACACAACTGAGAATTCTTTACCCCTAAACTGAAGAAAGATGGAAAATGACATCTACAGATTGTGGCAGTGTTTTATTCTTTGACTTACCAGTTGCTCAATCTTCTGTAAAACCTCACTCCATGGCACGCTTTGGAAACACTGGTGGCTGCTGTGTTGGGGGTTACCAAGGGATGTAGCAATAAGGCAGGCAGTTAAGAGGAAGAAGCAGCTCCCAGGGCAATACATTGTCAAGTTCTGGAACTAGCAGGAAAAGACAGGAGGCTTAATAAAATCAGGAATGTTTTACAGTTTTGAGTAACACAAGTGTAGGTGATTGTTAGCTGTTGCTTGTTCACTGTGTTCTGCATTTACAGATGTTCTGTGATAGTCCTAACAAGTTCAGCTCTTATGGTGGGACATTTGAAAGGTACAAATAGAAAAAAATTGTATAAGGGAACCCTTTTTAAAAGATTATATATATATATATATATATAAAATTATATATATTATATATAATTATATTTATATAATATATTAAGGGTTGCATATGTGGAGGTTTTTTTTAAATTCATTTCTGGTTTTTTTAAATACTTATTTTCATAAATACTGTATCTAGAAAACTGACATTATTTACTGTAGTAAATTTGACTAAATATAAACTATTTTGTACTAATTAATGAATTAAAAATGAGTTTTTCCAGTTTTTCAGTGGTTTGCTGTAATTCATATTAACCTGCAACTTTGCTACCTCTAATTCATAACATGATTTAGAGCAGTTTCTTCTAAATATTAGGTTGTATTTTAATTGGACTTTTTTTCATAAACTCATTTTGTGTTACAGTGGTGAAGTAAAAAGGAAGAAATGAAATGAGTAAATAAATTTCATCTAGAAAAAGCAGTAAAAGAATCAAAGAAGCCTACCTTGTGGATAATACTCAGCTCCTGGTTGTGCACTTCTGTAGGGCTCCTGGGCTACCATTCTGTCAGCTGAGTCCCTTTTAAATAGTCTTCCACCTCTATTAATTTCTGACCACCTACTCATCACTCATGCCTCAGTAGATGATGCAGAGTGAAACTATCTTCTTTCAGTATTCCATCCCTTCAGGTGTGTTGATTTCCAGGCAACAGAGAGGCTGTATATGGGTGTCATGTTTTGAAGGTTTTATTTAAACAGAAAAAACCCCTAAAGTCTGTAGAACAAAATGTTCATTTTTATCTTCCTTGATTTTAAAATAACTTTATTACTAACAGTTTGTAAATATTCACATGCAGGTGTTAAAATACAGGGCACACGATTCTTTAATATGAATAGTATTGTCTTCTGTATTTACAGTATGAATGTAGAATTTCATATAACTTACTCCATGTAGTTTGTATGTACTTGTAGTAATTGAACCTTAAAAAAGCTTAACTGTACTCTTCCTGTGTGAACTTCTTAGTTTATAATTCTATAACTATTATATTTATTTCAGAATATAAAACACAAACTCATATGCACACATATATTACATGTCACATATATGTATATGGAGACATGTTCATTCCAGAAGCTGCACCAAGTACTATGAAGTAATCTGCAGAAATTTTTATTTTACTGAAGGTTTGAGGTATTGAAGAGAATTAATTTCCAAGAGAACTAACCCCTACAAAATCAGAAAATGTAGTGGTAGTGGTAGTAGTAGTAATAAGAATAATAGTAAGAACAATAAAATTTCATTACATTTTCTCCCTGGGAGTTTTAAATCCCATTAAAACTCAAAGCAGGCCTGCTGAACATCCAACTGTATTGTTCTTGTTATTTTATACCTATCTGAGCTCCTTCATCTTACTGCCTGAAGTTTCTCTGTGATAGTTTGGCCAAATGTTAAGCACTGCATCCCTTGCTGAAAGAAAGGGGATTGCACCAGGTTTTTGATGCTCTTTCTGTGTGGGTTTGCTTGTAATTTTGGAAGTCCTTAGGTACCTAACATCCAGCTTCTGGAAATTACATACAGATTATATTTGTAACTTTCATCTGTAGTATTTTGTCAGTTTGCCCCTTTACAGAATATCTGCCCATGTTCAATAATTTTACTTTAATAATTCTAGTGGATGTCAATTCTCTATGTGCCATTCATAAATCATCAATGGAACTGTAATGAACCTAACAGCTGGAATTAAGGGCAACTTCTGCCACTTGTCTGAGAATAACTATATGTGTGTGGTAAAACAGGCCTCATTTTATCTTGTCTTGGAGCTGTCTCATGAGCATCTTTTCAGCAGTAGACTCTGGATACAGGACTTCAATATTTACTATAAGATACCTGCAGCCACTGGGGAAGGGTCAAATTGAGGATTGTCCTGTCTTAGCATAGTGCCACGTCAGGATTGAATAGAGAGCAGGGCTAAGTGGACATCAGTGCTGGAGCCTGGAACATTTTCAGACTTGATTGCCATTTCAATGTGATCACACCTTTCAGTGTGAGACCCTTGACTACCTTGGTGCTGCAGATGTGGACCTAAATCTTAGGGATTCATTTAGGGCCAGGATTATTGAGTAGTATTCTGTGACAAAGTCATATCTGTTCTTTTTAGAATTTTATTGTACCTCAAATAAAATTGGGTTTGACTGCTTTGGTGAGTGTATTCAGGGAAGGAGTGTGGTGGGGCTGCAGCTAAAGCATATCAGCTTTCAAAAGGTTTATCTTTATGTTGTGTGTGCTAGTAGAGGCCCTTTCCCAGATGACTGATGAAATAACCATATTGTGAGCCTCCAGTTCACCTTTGTGAGGGTCTGCAATCATCTGTTAATGTCAGGATTCAAATATGTTCTCTTGAAGAAAAAATCAGAAAAAATGAAAAGAGGAAACAAGAAAATTTGTAGTGATGTAAATAACCTTATTTGAATCTACAAATCTTTCAGTTACAGATTTTTTTAAAAATTTATTTTCCTTTAAAATTAGACTATCTTAACAGCATAAATGCTACTTGTGTGTTGTTAAAATGATAGACTTCTTTTCTTGTCCTGAAAGATGACTGACAAATGTTTGTGTTTGAAAATTTGCCACGTCATTTTTTCCACCCAGCTTGACTTTCAACATTAGGCTTCACATTTCAGGATAATATAATTTTCTTTTTTGCACTGCAACACCATTAGTGGCAGACACTGGCACCTCAACTACTTTTAGCTTTTTTACTTGAATATTTTGTTCCTGTATTGTGGTTTTCCTCTTATAAGGTTCTCAGCACTGATGTGGTAAAATTTTGCTCTACTATGTTTCTCTTTAAAGCATTTGCAAAGAAACAAAAGACTTTTAAAATAATTAAATAATGAAAAATATTTCACAGTAAATTTATTGATCATAAGAACCAAAGTCTTTATTGTGTTTTGGCCTTTTACAGCTGGTTTGACAGAGGAAACCATGGCTCATTTTCTAAAAATGAGGTAATGGAATAGTGTCAGTTTCACTATGGAACTATAGAAATTCCTTCTGCTAGGAGATCCCATTCTGTTTGGGATTAATGTGTGTGGGAGGGCTGTTCCTACTCTGCCCCACCTATTTTTTTTTTAGCTATTTTTTGAAAAGGCACACCTTGCTGTGTGAAACGTGACTGCAGAAAGTGAAAGTGAGATCTGAAAGAAGGCAATTTCCTGCTCTTCAGAAAAAGGAACCCAAGTTTGGTAATTAAGCATCTGACTTTACCACTTGGAATTTCAAATTAAAGACCTGAACTGAAATGATAGCATCATAGCTCTCAAGAAAAAAATTTGCTTTCACTAGTTCAACAAGATTGATAGTGAGGAAATAATTAACTTTTGTTAGGCCTCGTAAAGATATAGGTTATAAATTGTCTTTAAGTCCCCAAAATGGAACTTGGAAGATCTGGACCTTCAGACTTTGTATTCTGGTGACCTTTGAGCAATCACTTTTTCTTTATTACTTTAATTCTGATCTCTAGAAGAGTGTCCATTGGGAAATTTAACAGAAGGCTTTCTGTCTGCAGAAAGCAACCCAAATATTATTACAGAGTAAAACAGAAAAGCCTAAGTGAGAGCTTGTGTTAGTAGAAGAGCCAGGAACAGCAAAGTCTCCAGAGACTCAATAATGCGAGCATGGACAGACTCTTTCCTCTGATAATCATGTCTTTCCTACCATAATCATATCTTTCCTGTCATATCAGCCTGTAATCATTCCTACCATTCCTAGTGGAGAAGGCTGCAGCATGATCTAAACCATGTTCACACAATATTTATTTCAATCTTTAGTCTTCACAAGGAAGCTGTCTTGCAAATTCATCATAACTTAGAATGACAAATCCTAAAACTGAAGTATTTACCAGGAAGGGGAGAGAATACTAGTATTTTGTTGCTGCTATAGGTACCTGAGATTCATGGATAAGAAATTCAGGTTGCTTTAAAAAAAACCCAAACAACTCTATAAAAGTGTGTCACTTTTTAAATTAAGTGAAAGTGAAGTTATCAGTTATGACTATTGATTACATTATATTATTGATTATTATGAAGTTATCAGTTATGACTATTAGGACATGAGGCACACAAGAATCCAGAGGGTGAATGTAGAAGACCAATGGTGATTTAATGACCTTATGATTATGATGTTTTAAGAATATTTTACTTGACTGTCAGTATTGTCTTTTTTCAGCACATTTCACTACATTTTCGAAGAAAAGGCAAATGTGATTAAATTGTGATTGCATACCAATGTTTAATTTGCTTCAAAAGGAAGGTATTGTTTGAGTACTGAAGCTCTGAGTATGTGGCATAACTGAGTGGCAGGAGTAGGTTGTAGAGAGTGACAGCCATGACAACACATCACTCCAGAGATCTTGTGCCTTTGTATTTGGTGGCTTCTTGATTTCATTTGGGCCAGGCCCTCCAGAGTACTTAGCACAGCTGTTTTGGGAGACACTCTACTCTACGGGGACCATTTTAAACATACCAGTATTTAATTGGAATTTTACAACCTCTTGGATTCTGGGACAATTTTCTAATTGGAGTAGTGATAAATTGTATTTTGCATTAACATATGACCTTTATAAATTCATGAAAAGTATAATGAAATTTAGTGTGTGCCAGAGCTGGAAGCTGGATTTGGTGATTTTAGAGGTCCCTGCATATTTTTTTCCACACTTTTGTGAGCTTGTGTAAACATTCTTCAGAAAGTTTTAACTCAGCCAGATTGAATTCTAATTTAAAAGCCAGAAAATTTCAGGAGCTGCCTCATTTTCAGTTCTCACAACTGCTTCACTGCCTAATTAAAATAATTGTACAAATGATCAGATTGCTTAAACATTGTGGTGAGGACTGAACTCATTTGAAAATTATTAATCCTTACTACTTTTGGTATCATTTCCTTCCATAGGATTTAATAATCCCTGCTTTCTATTCCTGAGCTTTATACATCTGTTTTAAAATTCTCATTAATTTCTTTCTGTGTACAACTTTTCATGCAACAACTGAGCTCTGTGTCAGATATTCCTGAGCTCGTGTTTGGAAGTGCTTTGTGTTTATATAATCTCTTTCACCAATATTGTAATATGAAGCATTATAGATGTCATTTTTCTGGCATCCAGACCAAGGCACCAGTCAAAAGGCCTGGCTTCCTGGAAGTACTGATCATCCAGTCCCTGAAAATAATACTTTAAATAATTATGACATAAAAAATCATCAATATTTTCAAAATCATTGCCACACATCTTTTAACTTTGCATTACCCTTTTAAAGGTTTTCCTTTGTTTGGATAACTTTCTCTGAATTTACCTTGTTTCTGTGTGAATGAATATAGGCCTTGCTAGCATTTAATTTTTATTAATTAACTCAATTCTATCAGAAAAAAATACAAAAATGTTTATGGAAAGTCTGTTAATTAGCTATATAGTCCAGCTGTTCCCTAAAGTGTCACAGTTTTTCATTCAAAATTTAAAATGGAAAACCTCAAAATTCACTGTTTAATTCTAACTAAATTCTATAGGATTTCTCACTTATTTAAAGGTCATTGCAATTTAAAAAAAATGTACTTCTGCGTTAAAACCATAAATTAAAAGCAGTCATTTATGCTTTTAACACAGAAGTATATTCATGAAAAGGTGCACAAAAACCTGTAGTGACGTAATAAGTATAAAAGGATGGAAACTCATTAAATTCTTATCAGAAAAATGTATACTTTTTGATTGGCAGATGAAATTCCTGTTTTGGGAAAGAATTAATGAAGAAGTAGAAAAGCCAATAACAGAAACAAGAATTCAACAAAAAGGAAACCTAATTATAGCAAAACTCTACCAAATTTCAACTCTCTGGAATCTTCCTAAGCCTCATCATATTTTTTATCTTTACATATTTCCTAATGTGGACTCGGCTCCTGAGCTAGGTACAAAGGTTCTGGAAAGTGTACTTGGAAAAGTCAGCTGCTATAAAACAGATCTGGAACACCAGATACAGTGAGAGACTGAGCTAAAAAGGGAATTTGTTCCTTGTCCTTGCCATGGGTAGTGTCTGCTGCCATGTGTGGTGCTTCTGGCCATGGGCAGTGGACCAGGTGATGTCCAGAGATTCCCTTCCAATCTGGACTGTTCTATCAGTCTGTGATCGAATACAAGGGCAATATTTTTGGAAAAAAAAAACCCAATTATTTTGCTATACAGTGTAGGATAAAACCAGTCAGAAGCATAGGTGGCATCCTTCACTTTAGGAAGATTATAACCTGCAGATTTAAGGAAGGCTGCACCGACTTGAGATGAATATTATAGCCATCCTACTGGTGTTAACATTTTAGTTAAATCTTGTGCCTGCCCAGACTTCCTGCAGAGGCAGTGCAGGCAGTGTGAGAGCTGCACAGCCTTCCAGTGCAATATGTGTTTCATTTGTTACACAAAGATGAAGAGGCACTGCTGCTCTTCCCCAGACATGCCTTAAAACTAAACTTCATTGACTCCTCTCTCGAGCTGATCTATTTTGTCTTCCCACTAAAGTAGAGTTGTGTCATTTTGTGTTAAGCTACCAGACTGTCTCCCTTGAGAGTTTCAGACACAGGATCTGTGCTGTGCTTAAATGTGGGATAGATGTTGGTCAGGCTCAGGAGTGTACAGGGGAAGAATGTTACATGGCTTGAGTAAACGAATTCAAAGAGCTGAAGTTCTGATAAATTCAAGCATCTCAAAGGCTTCCAGAACTGAAGGCTTGAACAAAAGTGTATGATGTACTCCAATATTAATTCAGTCCCTTTTGGAATTGTTCCAAAGAAATCCTTTTTATAGAGCAGACATTACTGCCTAATGTTATAGCTACTTCTCTTTTCCCTTCAAATATATATGTAATGTGCACTGTAATAGCTGGCCAGTATGCATTAACCTCTATCTTGAATAATTCACCAGATTCCACCAACTACTTGCAAGAAAATGTCATTAAAAAACTTCTGACATTTAACAAGTCGATGAAATTAGAAATATACAGGGCACTTTCAGCCTTTCACCAGCTGTTTTTTTATTATTAATTACTGCATGGAAAAGTTTCAGGATTAAAAAAAAAAGGGGGGGAAACAATAAAGAATGGATAATACCATCCAAAATGAAAAGATTTTTTCCAGTGACAATTTAATGTCCTTGTTTATGAAGTACTACTCCAGAAACGAGGATTTTTAAATCTATAAAGATATAACAGATGACTATGGAAACATCTGAGATGGTTTCTGCTACAGTGACTTTGGCTTCAATTTTCAATTCGTATCTGCAGCTTTGATAAAGTAGCTGAGTGGGTGGTAAAAAACAGATGCTGCTGTACAGTGTAATTGGAAGTCTCCAGAGACTAAGCACCTTCATTTTGGTTTTTGGGAAAACTTAGGATTACTCATTTCTTTAAAAATTCATGGCAAGTCACCCACATTTATGTGAAGCCTGGCAAATAAACCTGCAACCTGATGTAGGAGACCTAATGTCAAAACTCTCCTCTGCTAAATAAAGAGAAACCTCATAAACCAGGTGCTGCCAGCCTCATTTGTAATAAAATATTTTAGGCTTATGGCACTTGTGCAGGTATGCTTAAATTGAGGAGTGATGTACACAAGGTAGATACATTTCTATAATAAAACAGATTTTTGACACTGTGTAAGAGGATCATGGTAGTTTTGGAATTGGTGATAACAGGGTTTTGGACTAACTCCATCTACTGATAGCATAAAAAGATTGAATTAAATTAATGAGAATTTTTATAAACATGAATGGTTTTAATCATTTTAGGTGACAAAATTATAGAAGATAATTTTTTTAATTGCTACATGTGGTAAGCAGTCTGCAATTTGCTTTAGGAAAACTTAACTTCAGTGCAAAATGAATGGGAAGAGGAGGTAATACATGTGGAGAGAATGAAGCCAGTTTATTTTCAGTTCCCAGAAATGGACATTTAGAAGATTTGTACAAGCCACTCAATCTTCTAGATTTGTCAGTCATAAGAAAATCTGTCCTGACTTGCAGTAACAATTAAAGTCTTTCCTTTTTTTTTTTTAAGCAGGCTATTATAGGAAAATGCATCATCATGCCATAGGCATTTTATAAACTCTGGTCTTATAAAGCTATATCTGGATTTTCATGCAACCTGAAAAATATGAAACATGTATTTCTGAATAGTGCTTTCAATGAATTTAAATTTCTAGCACTTTTTTTTTCATGTTTTTAGAGGAGTTATTTGAAATAACATTTAGTTATTAAGTATTTTTAAAACTTTGTGATTCATAGTTACCAAAAGACACAATTTTCCCCAAATCCTAGAATATTTCACAGCAAAACCTTACAGATTTACCCATCTCATAATCCAAACTAAAATATGATAAGTTTATTTTCATTCTTGCTGTTATCAGAACTCAGGAAGATATTTTAAATGGTGAACATATAATTGCAAGATATTCTAAACCAATGTGTATATATATGGATATTTATCCATACAGAAAAATATTATTTTCAATGTTGACTTACTATATAGAAAAAATAAGTAATTTGCCACAAGATCTGAAAACAACAGTTGTTGAAATTTTTTAAACCTAACTTTTATAGTGACTGGCTTTTTTTTAACTGCAGAGGTAAATGAGACCATAAAGATTGTTAAGCTGATTGTTGATGAAAGAAAACCAGTAAATGAACTTGAAAGGTTATTCTTTTTTAAACACTTATTTCTGACTAGAAAAACTTATGTCTGTAATAAATACTTAGTTCTCTTTACCATGGGCTTTGAAAGCAATGCCAGTAGTGTGACATGGACATGTATATACAATCTTCCTATATGTATGTAACTGAGAAATTTTATATAGAAAAAAATCAAATTTCTTATGGTTTAGATTGTTCCAGTTGCCTAACAGACCTAATTTTTTATTGTGCAAAATCAGAATGTTGAATTCCTTGCTTTCATTTTTCTTGGTCAGAGTAGCACTGAATTGTTTCACTTTACTCTGACCAGCAGCTGGAAAATAGTCTCCACCCTTCCCATAAGTTAAACATCTCTCTTTACAATAATTTGCAGGGTCTTTTTAATGACCAAGTCAGTTTTTGTTTTGTTTTATAGTTCCACTTGATGAAATGGACAATTGTTTGTTTGTACAGTACATTCCTGCCAGTTCCAGGTTGAGTGGTGGGGTTTTTTTGTTTTTGAATTCACAGAATTTCACTAATGGGCTTCCTGGCAATAAACGGAGCATCTCTGATGATGACGCAACAGCGAGACTTGGGGAATTTCATGCTTCTCCACACTTCATGACTCTACATTTGGAAAAACTCTGACGCATTTACTTTCCTTTCCTTCCAGTGTGCCCTTGCCCATTTCACAGAATCAACCAGGCTGGAAAAGACCTCTGAGCTCATTGAGTCCAACCTGTGACCCAACACCACCATGTCAACCAGACCATGGCACTGATTGCCATGTCCAGTCTTTCCTTAATAAATACTTCCAGTGATGGTGACTTCACCACTTCCCTGGGCAGCTCGTTCCAATGTCTAGTTACCTTTTCTATGAAGAAATTCCTTCTAATGTCTAAAATTCCTACTAATTTTCAATTTCCTTGCTATGTGCTAAGTTCAGTAGGTAGCACTGGGCTTCATATCCTGAGAAAAAGCCTTGTAAGCCTTAGGCCAGCTGCCTCATTTTGTCTTTGAGAGATTCAAGATGCCAGAGACTGTATTTTGAATAGTGTCAAAGAGTGACTTTACAAAGTACTCATCTCAAACCTAATTTCAAGGCTGCCTTCCAAAATGCCATCTTTCATGTAGGACCGATGTGTTTGTCACTTGTGGATTGGGAGATCTGGCAAGTTGGAATTGATGGCTACTCTTCATATTCCTGGTATATAACTGAGTTGAAAATGTAAGTAATTTGGGCTTCACTTCAGTGGAAGGCAAAGAATTTTCCACAGCCATTTCACTGGCCTGTGTAGTTTGACAGAAAAGCTCTTGCAATGTCTAGTACCATTGCTGCCTATACTTGCCACTAGATACTAAAAGTAGCAAAAAGTAAATTTTTAAATTATGTCATGCCATGTTAAAATGATAATGTTGCCTGGCAAAACTTGATATGTCTTTCTTAAGTGGAGTTATTTTGTTTTATTGTACAAATTTGATACAGTAAAGGTAAAAGGAACACTAAAAACTAAACAAACCTTGGAAATAATGAAGCAAACAACAGCAAAAAATATAGGAAATAATTAAATATAAACATACAACAAAATAATCTGAAAACAAATTATTAAGTCCATTACCAATGAGTTATGCCCCATCTGTTCCTAGTGATTTGTCAATGAGATTTCCAGAGGATATATATATTTTTTTAATTTGATCATTTCACTCACCATTCAATTTAATCTTGTATAGCTGTAATCTGTGACTTTTGAAACTGTTTCACATCTGGTAGATGTGACTGGTTCTTCCTGAAGTGAAGCTTAATCACCAGTCAAATAGTTCATTCAATTTATTATCATGCCTACAAGACACAATCTCACAGAAGAACATGGGGAGCTAGAGAAGATCATAGACTTCTGCACTGTCTATCATAGGAGGGTTACTTTTCAAATTCATTGTAAAGCAGGCGATAAGACAACTAAGAATTGTTGAGAGGAAAAAAAACAAAAGGTGCTCCTATCCCAAGGGCCCTCAAGGAAGCAACCATCTCTTAAACCTCATATTAACCTGGCATTCAGGGGGACCTTCCAAATGATAGTAGAAGGCCACTGTGAAGGTTTAAATATTTACAGATCAGACTTCTAATGTCATCGTTCTTCTTTTAAATAAATACAAGAAGTCAATATGTGAAGACATCTAAATCACAATATCAATTGATAGCTTCAGTGACACCTCATTCTGAAAACTGTAACCTCCTGGTAAGTAACCTCATAAACTATAACCTCATGGTGGCATAAATGAGTAGTCTCTAACATGAATGAGTTGTTAGTGACTGGGTATCTAAAATGAAATTTGTCTTTGTTAAACATGCAGGTCTAAATTTCGGTTATGCACTGTGTAATCATTAGAAAATGATGCAAGCAATAGGAATGAATCTCTAGATTCAAACAGTTGATTCTGTGGAGTGGAGTTCTGATAAACTATCTATAAAATAACCACTACAAAACTATCCGAGTTTTGTAGTGGTTATTTGTGATTAACTCTGATAAACTGAGTTTTGTAGTGGTTATTTGTGATTAACTCTGATAAACTATCTGAGTTTTGTAATGGTTATTTGTAATTAACTCTAGTCTCAGCAGAGTATTCAGTTGTGATCCTGGAATGCATCTTCTGGTTGCAGATGAAAGCAGTGCCCCCACTCACAATCTGAGATTTGCCTTGGAAACACACTCCTGACCCAAAAGATCCATATGCCCTTA